>NC_056663.1:325000-650000 GCF_018350195.1 Panthera tigris | reverse complement strand
GCAAATGAACAGAACAGAACAGAGTATGCAGAAATGGATCCTCATATATGTGGTCAATTAATTCAGAATGATGGAGTCAAGAGTGGGGAAAGAAGAGGCTCCTTAGTAAATGGTGTTGGGGAAGTGGACGCCTTCATGCAAAAGAAGGGTACTGGATCACTACCTTACCCCCCCAAGATTAAGTCACAATGGATTAAAGACTTGAACGTAAGACCCGAAACCATAAAACTCCTGGAAGAAAACATAGGGGTGAGCTTCTGGATAGTCACTGGTCTGGGTGACAATTTTTAATCTGACACCAAAAGCACGGGCAACAAAAGCAAAAATAAACAAGTGGAACACATCAAACTAAAAAGCTGTACATACGGGTGCCCAGGAGGCTCAGTCAGTTGAGCGTCTGACTCTTGATTTTGGCTCAAGTCATGATCTCTCAGTCATGGGATCGAGTGTGCAACCTGCTTAAGATTCTTTCCCTGGGGCGCCTGGTGGCTCAGTTGGTTAAGTAGGACTTCAAGCACCAGAGGATCTCCTGAATTCTCTATCCATCTTCGTGATCAGAGACCCATTTGGCATTCTCGTAGGGGAACCAAAAATATGGCCTCTTTCCTTTTTCCTTGGCGGGGGACCCACAACTGAACTGGTATTTTCAGTAGAGTTGACAATACTTTCTGTGGAGCCCCAAATTTACGATGCCCACCACTGCTATGTCCACTGAGAAGCAAATGACCAAAATAAACCTTAAATTATTGAAACTGAGGTTTGAAACAACGTTCAATGAGATGTCAATAAAAATAATGCAATGAAAAGGTTTAATAAACTAAACGCAAAGGGAGAAGATGCTAGAAATGTCACTGTTAAGGCAGAGCTAAGCCCCACATAGCTGGCCCCCCCCCCTCCCCGCCACCACCACACCTCAGCCTCACAGGAGCGCTGCCTTCTCTCAGAGGCCTCCTCAAAGCCTGCAGCTACTAAGCACGGTGCAATCTGATGGGAAAGGCTACCAATTCTCAAAGACACAGTATCCGGACCCTCCTCTGCAATACCTTCCTTTGCAAAAATCCTACAAGATCTGTCACCAAATGTCACACTGAGTAGCAACAACACCCTGGTGGGGGGACCGAGCCAGATGAGGACTTAGTATGGTTCTCCCCAAGCCAAAGGCTCACGGTGTATCTGGGGGCTGCTCCCTTTTCTCCTCATCCAGTCTGTTGCCTACTATCTCGTTGACCATGTTCCCCACCATCCGACTGCATGGACACTGCCCTGGGCACATGCGCATCCTCCCTCCACTAGAATCCCAAACTGGGTATCCCGTCGTCACTGTGTGGCCCAGCCCACCCACCCTCTCTTGTGCATCTACAGGGGAGTGAAGAAACCTCCCCAGGAGGGTGCAAGATGAAGTACCCACGTATCAATCAGTGCTCTGCCGTACAAGACTCTGTACGCTCCACACATCTTTTAAGGGAAGAATGAGGCATGCAAAATAGAGGTGAATGTTCACTCCATCATCAACCTCCACAGTATCACGAATGTTGCTTGAAAAAGCAGCTTAGTCAGGATTCAAAGTATGAACGGGTCAGCCCTACCTGAATTAACCCTGTTGAACCAAGTAATTTCTTACCTACATGCTCAACTTTTAATCCTAAAATGAGGCAAAAAGAGAGCAAGGGGATATTTAAAGGTCTTGTATCCTCATGCCCATTATAAAACATTTTACAAAGCTGGTTAGAATCTTGAGTGTGTAAATTATTTTTACTAGCTTTAGAAAGCCCATCTTCAACCAAAGAATTGGGAATGCTGTTTCTCACAGACATTCAGAGGAAGAGGTAATTTTCCTCAGCAATTTGAAATGGTGGTTACATATGGTTTTATTTTCTGCAAATTTTAGTTCAAAGTTAAATTGCTTTTTCTTCCAGGGTAAGAAAAATATCAGACACTGGCTATATAGTTCTGGGTCATCTGTGGCCTCTCCCCACAGGTTAGGATATGCATTTTTGTGGAAATGGGCAAAAGGAGGAGAACAAAGAAAAAAAGAGTAGGAAAAAGGGCAACCAGAAGGTGTAAAGGACAGACAGTTAACTCATTCCGCCTTCACTTCACCCAACGAATAAAGCCCTGTCTCAATAAGCACAGCTGGATAGGTTTCGATGGCGCAGAGAAGCATCGGTCAGCAAAGCTTACTATTTCAAAGGATTTTTAAATGAAGTTTGAATGGGAGTGGGTGAGGGGAGAGTTTACAGGGAAGAGGGTGAGGGAGACAGGTGGAAACGGAGTTTATCACGTAAAGAAACATAGCTTGAGTGGATTTTCGCTAACTTTGTGTGTATACAGAAAAATGTGTGGGAATGTGTGGGGAAAAATACACAAGGAAGAAAAGACAAACTCATGCAAATTCCTTAGAGTAGAAGTGGCAGTAACATCATATTTCACACCTGACAGCTTTTTCAGTCTGACATTTCCCAGACTCTTTACCCATCCTAAAATGGTGACTTCTGGAGTCTCCACGTTTAACAGTAGGTCATGAGGAGTCCATGCAAACATCAACCATTTCCACATGTATTCAACCAACCTTGAATTTAAATAATTTGCTACGAAAACTGGAAGACAAAAAATAACTTAAAATTCACAGCTGTGTGACATTATCTAATACTGATAGCATGCATAATTACCAATCTTATATAAAATTTACATTCATCAAGATTAAATAAAATTCAGAATGGAACAGAAATGCCACAATATATACATGTTACCTTTACTATAATTATAATCTGAAATATATCCTATAATTTGAATATAGTCAAATACTGCAAACCAGTCTCTAATCTAAAGCACTACATATCTGTCAGAAAATCAGACAGGCTGAAGTGAAAAATAAACTATTGGGACTACATCAAAATAAAAAGCTTCTCTACGGCAAAGGAAACAATCAGCAAAACTAAAAGACAACATACAGAATAGGAAAAGATATTTGCAAATGACATATCCAATAAAGGGTTAGTATCCAAAATACATAAAGAACTTATACAACTCAATACCCCAAAAAAACAATTAAAAAATGGGCAGAAAACTTTTCTCCAAAGAAAGCATACAAATGACCCACAGACACATGAAAAGATGCTCAACATCGCTCATCATCAGAAAAATGCAAATCAAAACCACAATGAGATATCACCTCACACACCTGTCAGAACAGTTAAAATCAACAACACCAGAAAGAACAAGCGCTGGTTAAGGATGCAGAGAAAGCGGAACCCTCGTGCACTGCTGGTGGGAATGAAAACTGGTGCAGCCACTCTGGAAAACGGTATGGAGGTTCCTCAAAAAGTTAAAAAGAGAACTACCCTACAACCCAGCAATTGCATTACTGGGTATTTACCCAAAAAATGTAAAAGCACTAACTCACAGGGATACATGCACCCTTTGTTTGTTGTAGCATTAGTTACAAGAGCCAAGATATGGAAGCAGCCCAAGTGTCCACTGACCAATGAATGGATGAAGGAGAAGTGGTGTATACACAACGGAATATCACTCAGCCATAAAAAGAATGAAATCTTGCCATTTTCAATGACGTGGATGGAGCTAGAGCACATTATGCTGAGCAAAATAAGTCAAAGACAAATACCAAATGACTTCATTCACATGTGGAATTTAAGAAACAAAGATGAGCAAGGGGAAAAAAAAGTGGCAAAGCTAAGAAACAGACTCTTAACTATAAAGAACAAACTCATGGTCACCAGAGGGGGAGATAGGTGGGCAATGGGTGAAATAGGGGATAGGGATTAATGAGTACACGTCTCATGATGAAAAAAATAATAAAATGATTTCTTAAAAATGAAAATCAGATGTCCTCCCTGTTAAAAATACAGAGTTGGTAATCATGCAAATGCAAAATTAAAATATACAGTGAAACTGAGGTGGCTGGGTGACTCGGTTGAGTGTCCGAATTCAGCTCAGGTCATGATCTTGCGGTTTGTGGGTTCGAGCCCGGCATCGGGCTCTGTGCTGACATCTCAGAGCCTGGAGCCTGCTTTGGATTGTGTCTCCCTCTCTCCCTGCCCCTCCCCCACTCACGCTCTGTCTCTCTCTCTCAAAAACAAACATTAAAAACAATTTTTAAAAAATATATACCGTAAAATCAATTACTAGATCCATAACACCTTGAAGAAAGAAGCCCTGAGATCTTCCTAATCCTTCGGATGTTCAAATTGCATTTGTGGTAGAGACTGCCGGTCACCATCCCCGCTTCTGTGTTCACACCATCTCTGAGGTTTATCTGAACACACAGCTGTGCATCACAGAGACCACGCCCCCTAGTTCCCATGCATCTCATGCTCCAGCCAAGATGTGAGCAAATGTGACACACGCGTCCTGCTCCTCTCCTGCCCTGCTGACTGGACCATAGGTGCTGTGGGCGATACGCCCTCTTCGACTGTGCAGAAGGGCCAGCAGAGCACCAGCACAGAATGTCTTTCCATCCCTGAGCAGAGTCACTACACCAACTCAGGATTTCCAGGGAGAGAAACAGACTTCCTGTCTTGTGCAAGCCACTGTCATCGGGAGTCTCGGATACATGCTGCCAAGACCGTATCTTCATTTCCTGAGCTCCTCAGCTATAACGTGGGGTCGGTGGTAATCCTGTTTCCTCAGATTACTGTAAAGGTTACCTGTTTTACATAGAAGAGAGCAGCATCTGTCGGTGGGCACTACACAGTCTACTGTGTGTCTGGGCAAACTCAGCCAGAGTACAAGTTATGGAGCTTTTCTGGGACTTCAAAAATAGAAACCATAAATGTTAGGCAGGCAGATGGCGTGGTTCTGGTATAACTTACATGCTGTGACTCAGGTTGCGCTGGTTATTCTCTCTCTCAAGTTCCCGACTCCAGGATTCACATCTCTTCCATCCATCTTCTGTTTTAATCCAGCTCCATCCAGGAGATCTCCAGTCCTGACCCAAAAATGGCATAGTTCCCCTGCAAAAGAATTTATGTTAAGAATTTATGTAATTAGCAAGTTTCCTTTCATTCAGAACGTTTTAATGTTTATTTTTGAGAAAGAGAACATGTGCACACACACGTGCACACAAGTGGGGGAGGGGCAGAGAGCGAGAGAGACAGAATCAGGGGCAGGATCCAGGCTCTGAGCTGTCAATGCAGGGTTCGAACCCACGAACTGTGAGATCATGACCTGAAGCTGAAGTCAGATGCTCAACCGAGTCACCCAGGTGCCCCTCATTTTTAAAAAATGTTTATTTTGAAAGAGCAGAGGGGAGGGACAGAAAGAGAGAGAGAGAGAGAGAGAGAGAGAGAGAGAGAGAGAGAATCCCAAGCAGGCTTTGTGCTGTGTAACACAGGGCTTGATGTCACAAATCAAAGATCATGACTTGAGTTGATATGAAGAGTCAGGATGCTTGACCAACTTGAGCCACCCAGGTGCCCTGAGAACATTCATTGATTCTAAAGAATAAAGCTCTTAATATTTAAATGTCTGCATGTGCCTTAAATGCTGGCTAGACACAGGGGAGCAAAGAGGACACAGTACCTCAGGTGCACCAAAATGATAAGAAGGGCTACGTATTGGTGGACGCACTAGCCCAACATTGCATCTGTCAGGAAAGGTTTACCTGAGGGGCCATCTCAGCTGGGACCTGGAGAACAAGTAGGGGTCAAGGAGTGAGGAAGAACGGGAGCATTACAGCAAACAGAAAAACCCTCTGCACCAGAAATTAGAAGCAACGTAACACGAGACATATTTGTGTTCAGCACTGTATGTGCGTCAACCTGGTTGCAGCTCACAGTAGGACAGCAAGCATAGGGAGCTGTGAGAAGGGAGACTGGAGCAGTGCCCAAGTCAGAGGACTGGACTTTCCTTCAAGGGCAGCGAGGGGCCAAGAAAGGAACTTCCGCAGGTACACGATTCGATTAGACCCAAGTGTTACAAAAGCCTCAGGGTCCCACTGTGAGGACGGAGGTCGGGGGACACGTGGCGGGAAGAAGAGTTAGGACTGGCAGCTACGGAATACAAGCCTTTACGAGGTGCAAGAGGAGGGCTGCAGAAGACACAGATGCTAGAAGCACTTAGGAGGCAGGGTCACCAGCAATCAAGGCCTTGTTTGTCTTGCTCTCTGACACTAAGGGGACCAGCTACCACACGCTCAGCTATGCCCAGGAGAGGCCCGTGGGGCACGGAGCAACCCCAGGCTGGCTGCACGTGTCAGGGGAAGTCAGAGAGACAGATCTGAGTTTGTTGAACCTGCCTCTGAGATAAGGAATAAAGAAAGAAGAGACATTAATTTCAGTTTTGGACAGGCCTGTCAGATCTACTGAGTCTGTGGCGACAGGACAGCACTATACTAGAATCCGCGTATAAGGACCCAAGTATAAAAATCATGACCTTCGGGGCACCTCGGTGGCTCAGTCGGTTAAGTGTCCGACTCCTGGTTTCGGCTCAGGTCATGATTCCACAGTTCATAAGTTTGAGCCCCACATTGGGCTCTATGCGGACAGCATGGAGCCTGCTTGGGGTTCTCTTTCTGCCCCTCCCCTGCTGGCTCTCTCAAAATAAATAACTTTATAACTCGGTGACAAAAAGAGCTCAAATACTAGCTCTTCCATTGCCCAGACTTGCCTTCCTGTGGCTCAGTGCTTCTCAACCCTCACTGTGCGTTAACCTGTCTACCAGTCTTAGAAGCTTTTAGAAAATACAAGTGCTTGGCTTCATTCCAGACAATTAAATACAAGTATTTGTGTGTGACAGGTAAGTGCATTTTTTTTTTTAACAATGCCAGGCATGCAAGGGAGCTCAACAAACATTGAATGGATGCATATACAGATCCATCGCTCAGAAGAGAGAATAAGGCTGGAGAACACAATAGGAAAACCGTCAGCATTCAGGTAGTCACCAAAGCCATAGGAATGATACCTATGGAATGATACCTACGGATGTTTCCCCCACAGAGAGTAACAGTGGGAAAAAAACAGAGGCAAGGGAAAAAACTCCAAGGGACAATGACATTTAAGAGACAAGCAGATAAAGATGAGCCAAGAAAGGAAATTAAAAAGGAAGAGCCTAAGAGGTAGGCGGTAGGGAGCAGGAAGACAAGAGAAGAATGTATTTCAAATGATTGGCAGAAAGGAAAACATTATTAACAAGCTAGTATGGTAAAAATTCTAAAGTGTATGTTGAATTTAGCTACAAAAACATAACTGATAGCTCAACCAAAGATAGTTTCAATAGAATAATGTATTATGTTAATCTCAAGTCCAAAGTAGACTTGGAGCATTTCTCTAATGTACAGTGTTTCTAACACAGAGTACCTGAGTGATAAAAGTTTTTCAAATATAATCTCCCAACTATATTATAACTAACAAAAAATAGGCTACTAGATAGACTTCGATACTGGCTTAGAAGAGACAAAAAAAGGAAAGTCCAAGTCTTCAGCAACATTGCTGGCTCAATTCTACATGCTCATTTCCCTAAATGGCATATGAGATGTTCTTGTATACCAAGAGGATCTCAAAACGCCACTCAACTTGAGCTTCCAGCAAGAACACATCTTTTATAGTCCCACATTCATTCACTTAAATTCTTACTTTAGAAAGTACTTAAATATCCCTGTTTAAATACCAGCACTATTTTGGTAAGCATCATCTTGCAGACTTGTTTCAAGCTACCAACTACCCTAAAATGCAAAAGCTACCACCCATGTCTAGTCAATTCAGTTAACTAGAATCGTCTCCAATAGTATACAATGATTTTCTAAATTTTCATGAAGCTTCAGATATAGTCCAGAGAACACTCCTAACCCAAGAAGGCAAGATGCTCTGAAACAGTTTAGTCTCATAAAACACACACGAGGGAACAATGTGTACGAGGACCATCTCTGAGATCTCTCGTTATCACAGATTTGGAAAAATCCATGTTTAAAAAAACTAGCAACCATGCAGAATACTGCTAAACAGACCAAATATAGGGGTGCCTGGGTGGCTCAGTCGGCTCAGGTCATGATCTCACAGTTTGTGAGTTCAAGCCCCACATCAGGCTCTGTGCACAGAGCCTGCTTCAGATCCTCTGTCCCCCACCCCTCTCTGCCCTTACCCCACTCTTCCTTTCAAAAGTAAACATTTAAAAAAATAAATAAATGGGGCACCTGGGTCCTGCTTCAGATTCCAGGTCCTGCTTCAGATCCTGTGTCTCCCTCTCTCTTGCCCCTTCCCCACTCACATGCACACGCTCTCTCTCTTAAAAACAAATAAACATTAAAAAATAAAAAGAAAAGTGAGAAAACACAAATAATGTATGGAAATATATTTTAAAAACATAAAAAAAATATGTATGTACTGAGTGAGAGAATAACTAAAAGAAATTCAAAGTAAAAATCCAGCCATCTAGGACCTCTGAAGAAAAACTAGGACATGATCTTGGCCTTAAAGCCCATGGTTAGATCTTAAGTGGAGAGACTAGGGAAAAATACCAATCCCAGAAATGGTGGGCAAAAAGAAACGAAGATGGGAATACAAGTGACACCTTTCAGAATAGTGAACAGAACAGGTCGGCTAGGAGAGAAATCTTTGGGAAGCCTGGTAGGTAGGGTGGAAAGGTGTTCAGAAGCCTTGAATATCAAAGGTGTTCAGACTTTATTCTCCAAATAAAAGTTTTTGGGCAACGTGGTGATGTGAGCAGTGTTGTTCTGAGAATGATCTGCCTGGGTCTGTGGAGAAGACGGAACGGGAGGGTGGAGGCGGAAAGCACAAGTAATCAAGCAAGAGAAAGCTCTGCCGACACCTCCACTAACACACTTTCTTAAAAGATGATGACGCACGTTGTACTTGTCTAGTTAGGCACTAGGCCCACTCACCACTTAATACACGTCTATTCAGGCCTCAAAAGCAACTTCTATCACGTTTAACCAAAGTTTTCACTGTGAAGAGTCAGCTTAGTATTCCAAGTAAGATAATCGACTCTTTTGCAACTACCTCTGCGAGCAATGAATGGTTAGCCTGAATATTTCACACGTAGGTGTTTGTACTTACAGGGATTGGAAGGAATGAAATGCAGCTACATAAAAAACGGTACATTTCTGGGGCGCCTGGGTGGCTCAGTCGGTTGAGCGGCAGACTTCGGCTCACATCATGATCTCGTGGTTCGTGAGTTCAAGCCCTACATCGGGCTCACTGCTGACAGTGTGGAGCCTGCTTCAGATTCCCTGTCCCTCTCTCTGCCCCTCCTCCACTGGTGCCCTCTCAAAAATAAAACATTTTTAAAAAATAGTACATTTCCAAGGTTTTTATTTTCAACACCGAGGAAAAGATTTGTTCCGCTGTAGACATGAGGATTCCAGAGATTTGACATATTATCTTCTTTGGGTCACAATGAAGCTTCATTTTAAGGTGTAATCCTATACAGTTCATGAACTAAAGCATACTCTGGAAGAAGACTTATTAGAAACAACAAAAAGCCATCCATCAGGGAAAAAGCAAGAAGCAAAATGGACAAGAAGCAATGTGAAAGGTCTGGTACCAAATTTTCAAAAATACTCCCAACTTGAGCCATCTAAATTTGCAAATCAGAACTACTACTAAACTTCTGGAATGATGAACCCATCACTTTTGACGGAAATATATTTATCTGTCTTGCTAAAGACCTGAAATGCTACACCTTAATAAATTTTAACTAAAATCACATTTGTTTTAAAAATTTCAAACACAAAAATAAAAGCAAAACTTACTCCTGAAAATTATTAAGCACGTAAGAGCAGCTACTCAGAGGCGGCTACTCTGTCGTGAAGTAGCTGGTACAATTTGCAATTTTATGCACAGGTCATGCTAACGGATGTCAGAGAGCATAGGGGCTGAACTCTCAAAAATCTTCACTTCATCTCTATTGCACACAGCAGGGCGTGGGGGTGGAAACTCCCAACATGGGAGGCAGGTCAAACCCAGAAAGGTCTTCCTCCAAGCATTTTCCTTTTCTTAACTAATGATACAATAGCAATGTGTATTAGATCTTAGTATGAGTTAGGCATTCCTATGATCAACTTACCTGTATTACCTCAGCCCTCACACTGCTATCACACTTCTATCTCACACTTCTATCTAAAAGCTAGAAAATGTTGCCATCCCCCTTTCTACAGGCTTAATTCTCCATTTTGCAGATGAAGAAACTGAGGCACAACATCTGGCGGAGCTGGGAGTTACATTCCTACAGTTTCATTCCATGGTCTATGCTCTATGCCTGCATGTTTATAAAAAAATTTTTTTTAATGTTTATTTTTGAGAGAGAGAAAGAGAGTGCGTGCACGTGCGTGAGCGGGGGAGGGGCAGAGAGAGAGAGGAAGACACAGACTCCAAAGCAGGCTCCAGGCTCTGAGCTGTCAGCACAGAGCCCAACGCAGGGCTCGAACTCACAAACCATGAGATCATGACCTGAGCCGAAGCCGGACGCTCAACCGACTGAGCCACCAGGCACCCCATATGCCTGCACGTTTGTGACAGCAATTCATGAGCACCCTGTGAAAACAAAGGTCATAAAACTGTGGTTTGTTGTTGTTTTTTTTTTTTTACTGTTACCTTATATAGATCATATCTAGTGCTGTATGCAAAAGTAATGAGTGATCTAAATATAAAAACACTCAGGAAAACATACCAGCCTTGTAAAAGGCTACATGTACCTCACTGTTTGTCTTAAGTTAGGTGAAAAGGAACCACAGGAACGGGTACTCACAGCCCTTATTAAGTTCATCCCCCAGACAGTGAAAGCTGTCCTGTGCAGAGCTCAAGGCAATGCTACACATACTATACTCAGGTAAGAAAATCACAGACAATAGCAAAGCAGTTCCACAGTCAAGGAAAATAGCTGGCAAGCGAGTTTCTTTTCCCCTTATTTCTTATGTCTTAACATAAATTTTGAGTAAACTTCCATTGTTCCGCATCAAGAAAGGCTGGTCATCAATTTCACAAGCACTTGATCTCTTTCACTACTTTCTTATCCTTACAAGATTTCCAAATAATTTAGAGCCAAACATGAACACGGCTTATAAGCATGGAAGAACTTGATGCCGAAAGAACATCAAGAGATGGTGAGCGGTGGATTGAGAATCAGAAATGGGATTTACTGTAACAAGGCCTGAGTGAGGATCACAGAGGCTTCCAAGAAACAGAGACCAGGAAATAAAGAGGGAAACTAAAAAGGAAGAGGAGTATGAATTCTTGGGTAAGAATGCGAAAACGTGTATTCTGATTAGGGATGGAGGTTACAGATTTGGAAAAGGCAAGAAATGAGGGTTTCCAGAGAAAAGAACAGATTCTTAAGAACATCCTACTAAAGAATGAATGGGCGAACCAAGAAGTTAAAGAGGAAATTAAAAAGTATATGGAAGTCAATGAAACTGATAACACCACAACCCAAAACCTCTGGGACACAGCAAAGGTGGTCATAAGAGGAAAGTATATAGTAATCCAGGCCTTCCTAAAGAAGGAAGAAAGATCTCAGATACACAAACTAACCTTATGCCTTAAGGAGCTAGAAAAAGAATAGCAAATAAAACCCAAAACCAGCAGAAGACAGGAAATAATAAAGATTAGAGCAGAAATTAATGCTATCGAAGCCAAAAAAAAAAAAAAGAAAAGAAAAACCAAAACAAAACAGTAGAACAGATCGATGAAACCAGAAGCTGGTTCTTTGAAAGAATTAACAAAATTGATAAACCACTAGCCACTTTGATCAAGAAGAAAAAAGAAAAGACCCAAATAAATAAAATCAAGAATGAAAGAGGAGAGATCACAACCAACACAGCAGAAATAAAAACAATAAGAGAATATTATGAGCAATTATATGCCAATAAAATGGGCAATCTGGAAGAAACAGACAAATTCCCAGAAACATATACACTACCAAAACTGAAACAGGAAGAAATAGAAAATTTGAACAGACCCATAACCAGTAAGGAAATCAAATTAGTAATCAAAAATCTGCCAAAAAACAAGAGTCCAGGGCCGGATGGCTTTCCAGGGGAATTTTACCAAGCATTTAAGGAAGAGTTAACATCTATTCTCTTGAAGGTATTCCAAAAAATAGAAATGGAAGGAAAACTTCCAAAATCTTTCTATGAAGCCAGCATTACCTTGATTCCAAACCAGACAGAGACCCCACTAAAAAGGAGGACAATAGACCAATTTCCCTGATGAACATGGATGCAAAAATCCTCAACAAGATATTAGCCAACCAGATCCAATAATACATTAAAAAAAATATTTCACCACGACCAAGTGGGATTTCTACCTGGGATGCAGGGCTGGTTCAATACCTGCAAAACAACGCAATTCATCACATCAATAAAAGAAAAGACAAGAACCATATGGTCCTCTCAATAGATGCAAAGAAAGCATTTGACAAAATACAGCATCCTTTCTTGATAAAAACCCTCAAGAAAGTAGGGATAGAAGGAGCATACCTTGAGATCACAAAAGCCATACATGAACAACCCAACACTAATATCATCCTCAGTGGGGAAAAACAGAGCTTTCCCCCTAAGGTTCCCCCTCTAAGAAACAAGACAGGGATGTCTACTCTCGCCACTGTTATTCAACATAGTATTGGAAGTCTTAGCCTCTGCAATCAGACAACACAAAGAAAGAAAAGGCATCCAAATCAGCCAGAAGGAAGTCAAACTTGCACTCTTCACAGATGACATGGTACTCTATAGGGAAAACCCAAAAGGTTCCACCAAAAACCTGCCAGAATTGATTCACGAATTCAGCAAAGTTGCAGGATATAAAATCAACACACAGAAATCAGTTACATTCCTATACACCAACAATGAAGTGACAGAAAGAGAAATCAAGGAATGGATCCCATTTACAGTTGCACAAAAAACCATAAAATACCTAGGAATAAATCTAACCAAAGAGGTGAAAAATCCGTACACTGAAAACTATAGAAAGCTTATGAAAGAAACTAAAGAAGACACAAAAAAATGGAAAAAGATTCCATGCTCCTGGATAGGAAGAACAAATATTGTTAAAAGGTCGATACTGGGGCACCTGGGTGGCTCAGTCGGTTGAGCGTCTGACTGGCTCAGGTCATGATCTCGCAGTTTGTGACTTCAAGCCCCGCGTCAAGCTCTGTGCTGGCAGCTCGGAGCCTGGAGCCTGCTTCGGATTCTGTGTCTCCCTCTCTCTCTGACCCTCCCCCGTTCATGCTCTGTCTCAAAAATAAATAAATATTAAAAAAAAAATTTTTTTTTTAAAGATAGAACTACCCTACGACCCAGCAATTGCACTACTAGGCATTTATCCAAGGGATCCAGGTTTCAAAGGGACACATGCACCCCCCATGTTTATAGCAGCACTATCAACAATAGCCAAAGTATGGAAAGAGCCCAGATGTCCACTGATGGATGAATGGATAAAGAAGATGTGGTAGATATACACAATGGAGTATTATCCGGCAATCAAAAAGAATGAAATCTTGTCATTTGCAACTACATGGATGGAACTGGAAGGTATTATGCTAAGTGAAATTAGTCAGAGAAAGACAAAAATCATATGACTTCACTCATATGGACTTTAAGAGACAAAACAGATGAACACAAGGGAAAGGAAAAAAAAACAGGGAGGGGGAGAAAACAGAAGAGACTCATAAATATGGAGAACAAATTGAGGGCTGCTGGAAGGGTCGTGGGAGGGGGGATGGGCTAAATGGGTAAGGGGCACTACGGAATCTACTCCTGAAATCATTGTTGCACTATATGCTAACTCATTTAGATGTAGTTTTTAAAAAATAAAAAAATAAAACAAGTTAAAAAAAAAAGGAAAGAACGGATTCTTCAGATGCGTGAGTTTTCAGAGTGAGTCTGAATAGGCCCACAGAGAGCAGTGGAATACAGCAGGAAGGGTCCAAACGGAGTTCACAGTGAAGAGGAGGACGCAAAGCCCAGGCGTCAGCTGAGAGCGCAGGGAGTCAGGCACTGAGAGGATGCCAGCGCCACGGACGAGGACAGGGGACCCAGGACCGCGCAGCAGGTGAGGCGCGGTGTAGACGAGGGCAGGGGACCCAAGACCGCGCAGCAGGTGCGGTGCGGATAAGGAGCGCAGGGAGCAGGGGGTATCTCTGGGAGTAGAGGCTCGGGGCACGGGGCCACCGGCTTCAAGACACGAAGGAACCCCGGGAACAGCTGAGAAGGCGGGGACGCGGCAGGGGACGCGCAGACCCCGAGGGAGGCGCCCCCAGCGGGGGAGCGCTGGGCGCGGCGGAATCGCGGGCGTGCGGGGTGGGCGGCGGGCAAGGGAGGCCGCGCCGCGCAACGGAGGACCGCCTCTGTTCCCCACCCGGCGCGCCGAGGGTCCCCAACCCTACCTGGCGCGGGGCGGGCTGGGGGGAGGGGGGTCGCCGTCCCCACCTGGAGCGCAGACGCCCTCGGTCCCCACCTGACGGCCGAGCGGAGGTTTATTGCCGGAAGTCGTCCACCGCCTACCGGGGAGCGCTGACAAGAAGCCCCGCCCCGGGCCGCGCTGATTGGCAGGTGCGGCTCCGCGTGGCCGTGTTGCTACCCGGCTCCCCGAGGCCGAGCCGCGCGCGTGCGCAGTGGGCAACGCCGCCGCCTTTCTGCGCGTGCTCAGTGGGTGCAGCTGGTCTGCAGACCCCCGCGGGCGTGGCGCGGCGTCCCCGCGTGGGAGGGCGCGCGTGCTTCCTGTGCGCGCTCCTGAGGGTGCAGCGCAGAGGGGCTGGGAGAAGCGGCTCGCGGAGGGTACCCGGGACCTACCCGCCGTCTGCTCCAGTTTCCAACCGCTGCTCTCCCGGAAACGCCTCAATGTCAGAAATGCACTTTACATTTGCCCCCAGCCTCTGGCGCGCCAGTTACCTTTTGTACTTAAGTTTAAGGCTCAAGCATTTTCCGTTTATAGACGATTTACGGTATTGAGATCTTTCAGGAAGGGTGGAGACGCCCCGGAGGGCCTTCTTGCACCTGTGGGCTTTTCCAATCACTAACCAAGAACGTTGGTGTCGGTGGAAGGGGAGGAAAGAGGAAGGCCGGCGAGTCAGGTGGCTGAGCTGGGTCCCAGCCAGACTTCGGAGGCTTGCAGGCGGGAATGGCTAGTGATGAGCTGTGGCAATGAATAAGGCTTCACCACCCTGTGCCTCATTTTCCCAGAAATAAAACAAGAATTAAATGACTTAATAGAAAACACTTGAAACCATGCCTGGCATACAGTGAGCAATAAATAGGTACTTGATTTTAGTATTTGCCTTTATAAAATGTTTTTATATTTGGAACACATTGCAGCAAGCATATACTAGGTATTCAGATCTTGGAAAAATAATTTTGTAAATTATTTGATGTGCTTGTTACAGTAGCATTCTTTGACTATGCAGTTTTAAAATAATGTAAAAGTGATTATGGCCCTGGGCGCCTGGGTGGCTCAGTCAGTTAAGCTTTGGACTCTTGGTTTCTACTCAGTTCCTGAGTTCCAGACCCGCATCAGGCTCTGGACCGATAGTGTGGAGCCTGCTTGGGATTCTCTCTCTCTCTCTCTCTCTCTCTCTCTCTCTCTCTCTCTCCCCCCCCCCCCCCCCTCTCTCTCTCTCTCAATAAACAAACTTTAAGAAGTGAGTATGGACCGAAGACCGCAATATTGCCCACATGTCCATGGTTCAGAACTGTCACCCTCCTTCCCGTTTCCCTCTCCTGACCCCTCCCTCACTCCCTCCCTTTCACAGCTGCAAGTTATTCCATTACCTGGGTATAGCATAGTTTAAATCTTCTACGTGGATGGGCATTAGGTTCTTTCCAATATTTTGCCATTAGAAATAATACCCAATTAATAACTGTATGGTTTTTCTGTTTATTTTACAACTTGTAGAGGCATATTTGCAAGTAAATTACTGTAATTAGGATTGTTGCATCAGGGATAACTGGATATAAAATTTTGGTAGATATTGCCAGGCCAAAACCCATTACCACCATGGAGGCCATAAGAACAGTATTAAGTTTAGCCTAATTTGCCAACACCCACATAACTCCTTGTGAAGGAATCCCACTGGTGGGCTGACAGGAGGCAAAGTAACTGGAATCCACGGAGTACAAGGTGGAGTCCCCACACAGTAACAGCAGGAGAGGCCACAGAGAAGTTCAGATTCATTCTGGTCCACAGATATCTCTGACAGCACACTTTGCTCCCATCATTTACTCTATGCTCACAGAAGATAAGCATGTGCACTGCCCTCTGGAAAGTCCACCAGTGGAGAAGAAAACGGGAGAAGGGCAAGGAATATTGCTTCTATGAAGTTGAGGTGTGGCTGGGGATCGTGGAAGAGTCACCCAGGGGGTGGAAGCTCAGTGTGGGGAAATCGTACCCTGAGAAGAGGTGCCTACTTCCCCAAGACTGCTCAGGCATTCAATTTATCCAACAAGTTTATCTATTTGGGTGAGGGAAAACATCAAATTTCTCTTCTTTAAAATAACCCAATTCTGATAACATGGAAGGATTTGGGAACATTTAAGCTCATTGCAGTTCCTCCCCAAAGTTGGGGTCTCTCCTAGCAGAGAGCTGGGGCAGCCACTGGTCACAGGCAGTGCTGGGTGCCTCCATACCTCACTGGGCAGTGGGGTGATGGGCCAACACACTGACACCCCTGCTTCTGGAAGTACACTACACAGCCATCTCCCTGACCTCCCCAAATGCTGCTCAGAACAGGGTGAGCATCCCTGATCCTCTTGGCACAAGCTTGACTTAGTCCCTGCAAGGCTCAGGGAATGGTCTTTCTTCTTGTTCTACCCTCTCAGGAACACTCATTTTGTGGAGTCTTCATGCAACATATAGAGACTAATTCAGCTTTCTACAGTATACCGAGGGAAGGTACACCAAACCAAATCACCAAAACAAAACCCGCTAACCTTGATAGAGAACCGGTAGGGTAAAATATAAATTAGTGTCTCCACTGTGTGGTCACGCAGGCTACATGCTAGGTGCCGTGAGAGATGCTGCGAATACAAATGAAATCAGTTGTCAAGAGCTCACAACTTAATGCAGATATAGGGGTGGCAAATACACAGAAAATGGAGGATGAGGGCTACAAGGAGGTACAAAATGACAAGGACACCCAGGGGCAAGAACAACCCCCTCTGACAGAGATGCCTCCAGGAAGGCACTGGAAGGTCACACGGACTGTGAACTTCAGAAGCCAATGGGCAGCAGCAGTGAGGCGGGAGACAGGGTCAGGCAATCTTTTTGTTTGCGTATTTGTTTCAAATTTCCTCTTGGTGTTGAGTCTCCCTATACTTCAGATAGGGGTTAGAGTAGAATTTTAGGGTTGTAAACTACGTTGGTGGCCAGGAATGCATGGGACAGGTGAGACATCAGAACGGGGAGGCTCATGTGAAGAAAACAGAGCCACTCACGGGGGTCTCCTCCACCGACTTCTGAAACTCTACTTGACCAACAAAACGTATCTCCAGCAGGATTCATCCTGATAGTAGCCAGCTTGCAGCCCCACAACACCGTGTTCAGCTCTGAAAACTTTTCTGTTCAGCCCAGCACGAAGCCACAGCCGGGCTGACCCCACTGCCAACTGAGCATCATAGCAGAACTGGAACACACACTTTGGAGTTCAACAGACTTGGGACAATCGTGTGGACGCCTAGACATGCAATTTGGGGCAAGCAACTTAACCTCCGGAGCCTTGGTTTCTCACCTGGAAATGAAGGTACTGGTATCTACCTCTCAGGCTATTAGGAATGTTAAATGTATTAATATTCGTCTCCATTCATCCAGCAAACTTTACTTCCCTCTACCTTTCCTGCACGTGTTAGGCAGTGAACCAATCTACATGTAAAAGGTCAGGCTACCAAGACCGCATATTTATCCATATATTTACATTAATACATATGGCCCAGCACATCCTACTCCTAGACATTTATCAAAGATAAAACAGGTTCACAAGAAGCACATGCAGTGTTAGCACCATAGTCACAGCCGTAGTCAGTGGAATGTCCTAGAGATCTATCCACAGGAGAGTGTATTAACTGTGGTGTATTCAAACAATGGAATACTACACCCCAATATAAAAAACAATGTAATACTGATAGATGCAACAAAACAGGTGATTAGCAAGAATATTATCTTAGTGATAAGAATACAGACACAAAAAAGTATATACTGTATGCTTTACAGGATTCATTCACATGAAATTCTAGAATAGGCAGAAGTAACCTGTGAGGATAGAAATCCCATCAGCAGTGACTTTGGGACTAAGGGAAGTGACAGAGGCAGCTTTCTGGGACTATGGAAATGTTTGGTGTCGTTTGGGGCAAGAATATGAATATGTTAAATCTGATTTCCCATTTCACTCTGGTATACCTCAACAGACCAGTATGTATTTTTTTTTTTACTTTGGGAAGAACATTTCTAACATATTCCTAGTCAAATCTTACCCAAAATATTGAATAAAAAAAAAAAAAATCAAACCAACAACTGCATTGAGTGCTTACCCCATACCCAGAATCATATTAAGAGTTGTGGGAAATGCAGAAAATGTGGAGACCTTCCGTGACCTCTGGGAGCTTATGTTCTGTGATTTGTGAGGCAGGAAGTATTTTTGAGAACGATTAAAGAGCAATACCAAGATGTCAAACCCAAGGAGGGGTCAAAGCAGTTGCACAAATAGGGAAAAATGTTGATAGGGGGTCATATGTACAAAGAAATCCTGGTAACCGAGGAGAGTCCAAAGAGGATACTAAAATTCACTTCGGTAGGTGAGAGATGAAAAACAATTTCATAGCTGAGTATGGAATCCAACAGGGCAATGTTTTTTGTAATGTCTCTTGGAGACACTCACTTTCCTCTAATGGTAAATCCTGGAGAGCAGTTACTCCAACCTAGAAATAAGAATGCAGATCTCTAAGTACCTCCCAGTTCTGGGAACTTGAAACTTTATCCACAGCTTGAAGGGCACATCTGCACGGGGTCCCACATGGTTCTTGGCTTGTTTACGTGACCCTGTTCCAAGAGACTTGGATCAGCTCCCACGTCTTTTTGTAGCAACAACACTGATAATGACGCTATTAGTGGTTAAAATTTACTTAGCACTCACTACACACCCGGCTCTGTGCCAAATGCTCTGCTTGACGTAGGCTCAAAATAACCTGCAAGGTCAATCCTATTACTACCATGTCTTGGAGAGGAGACTCCTGAAGCTTCCAGAAAGCTAAGCACGTTGTCAGGACCCTACAGGGAGGCTGAAGTGGATCCAGGGTTGGATTCTGGCTCGTCTAATCTAGTAACTGCTTTTCCACCATCCCTGGGAAGGACCTTCCCAAGCAGGCCCCGGGTACATATTATCCTTACCATTCACTAGACAACCATAGTATCTTGTAACTTCCTTCAGTTACTTAAGTCCCAAGCCAGCCCTGCCTCAGACTTAAAAAACAACCAAAAAAACCTCAGTTCTTCATCAAGACCATAAGCTCTCTGAAGACAAGGACTCAAGTCTCCCATGCTTGTTGGAAGCCTGCAAATCTCACCATCTGCAGAAAGGGGAGACAGAAGAGTAACAGACTGGCTACCAGTCACAGCTGGAATTCTTCAATCTAAACAAGGCCACCATTGCTGAAACACTAGAACAGTCCAGCCTTCAGAGTCACTCCAAACGTTGTAGTGATGTTCCCTGGTCATCTTTATTTCCACAGCAGCCTGTGCTGGCTTTGGCTCCATATTGCTCTACGTGAGATCCAAACAATGAAAAAAATGAACAACACATTGCTAAAATGGAGAGACACCTTGGCCAGGGAGCCGAGTCCCTCCTGACAGACAAGGCCCATGTCTTTAGGACTCACATGCAGCTGGTGTAGCGGCTGCAGTCTGCGCACCGGAATCAAGCATCCCACTGCAAAAATGGCTTCTTTCCCGGACACAACAGATGGGTCTCTGTGTCTGTTGTCAGCTGAGCCTGGAATTCCTAGATCCTTCTTCCTATGTCCAAATGCTAGACCACCGTGGGTTGATCTTGGTGGCTGAGGTGCCTGCACCCTTATAACATCATCATCTTTGGGCTGGATCCCCAACTGCTACAGATTTCCAGTCTCCTTAGGTCACCTTGTTCTCTTGCCTGTTATTACTCTGTCCCTCTGCCTAATAAGGGGAAGGGATGACTGACCATATCCTCCCGGAATGGCACAGCCCCAGAGTAATGGACAAGCAAAGTGTATTAAGGGGAGCCTTCCCTAAGGAGAGAGACAGGA
Organism: Panthera tigris; assembly: GCF_018350195.1. Classification (NCBI taxonomy): domain Eukaryota; kingdom Metazoa; phylum Chordata; class Mammalia; order Carnivora; family Felidae; genus Panthera; species Panthera tigris. The sequence continues at coordinate 629,767 of NC_056663.1, read as the reverse complement.
GCAGAGCAACACTGGTGGCCCAGCAGGAAGCTATGGGAAATAGGAGTTCACCTGTCAATAGAGAGGAGCTGAGCACTGCTGGCTATTTGTACAGAGGGTTGGTGAGGGAACCGTGCAACTGGTTAGACACTGGAAGCGGTGGGGGTCAGGGAAGCCAAGAAAAAAAATCAACCACATGGGATAATGTGAGTGAACTCCTCGGCCCTACGGGAAGAGGAGCTCCAAGGACTATCACAAAAGAATCGGGTGAAGTTGTCACTATGAACAGCACAGGCTGTGAAGATTATAGAGTTCTGAAAAATCATGACCCTTGTAGCCGAACGGGAGAGGCCCTCTGGTGTGCGGGCAAACCAGCTTTTCAGAGAATCGGGGATAGAAGCTCTGGTTGGTAGTGTTTACTGATTTTTACGGGGTGAACACTCCCACTATGACAAATTTCAAGCTACCAGTGTGAGATCATTGAATAATGAGGGAAGAGAGGCACTTGGTCAAGTCCGACAAGCAATGTGAGCCAGCTCCAGCACACCTCTCACCTCTGGGTCTATGCCTGTTGAAAACTGGTAGCTGTTGCTATTTCCCATTTCTTAATGAGACCTCATTCCAGCACATTCTGATAAGAGTGTTTGTAAGTGCCAGATTGTCCAGTCATTGAGACTTTTCCAAGTTTCTGGTGAGGGTCACTAGTTGTACCCTCAAATTTCCAAGAAATTTTGTCAGAAGTTTACTGCTCTTTTGATTGAATTGAAAACAACAACGTTAGGGAAGCAGTATTTTTAATGCACCTGGGCTTTACTAAGTCATTATGATAATGTGTTACATAATTTTGAAAAATTAATTCTAGTGTGGTTATAAGCAATAAAATGATGAAGTGATTGATGGCTACATCAATCGTTCTACCAATAATGTCTGGGAGAAAATGAAGTTAAAGCAAATCCAACTAATGTAGAAAAAGAAAGTGGAATTGAATGGGGGAAAGGTCATCCCAAGTGATTCCCGTCTTTCAGGAGAAAGTGTCTAGGACACACGGAAAAGAGAAGAGAATGCAGAAATTTAGCTTCTATGTTCTGATAGAGACCTCAGCTTCATCTGAAGTGAGGGTGGAAAGACAGGAAGGAGACAAGATCCATGTCAATAGTGGCTCTGTGTCCTTAGGACCAAGTTGGTGAAAGCCAACGGCGGCCTGGACAGTCGGTCTGTAGAAGGTACAGAATTGATTTCTGTATACACCAGGACACATGCTCAAAGACAACCAAGTTCAGTACACCCTGGCTAATTGTAAACAAGGGAGGCACCTCCTGGTGTGGTGACAGCCTTACGTTTTACCTCTGCTCCATGTGCTGACCCAGAGAGCAGAAGTGCCAAACCACCCCCAAGGATAGGTGAAGTAAAACACAGCAAAACATACCAACATTTTTCCTCAATTTCCCTACAAATGCTCTTTACTTTTACTTCAACAGAAAACCTGGGGTGATACAAGTGGTACAAGCCACTGGTGGGTGTAGAACCACTGAAAGCCTAATAGGTTAGGACTATGTTAAGTACAACATGCAACTGCTCATGACCCCATTCTTGAAAACATTCTTCCTGGGAGAAATTCTCTACTATGTCTGGATGGACTAAAGTAAAGAAAGGCAAATGCCGAAACCAGGAACACATTCAGGCAGGGAACCCAGTCCCAATTGTGTATTTTATATAGATCATGAAAAAAGTTTGAGACATATCCAAACTAAAGAGAAGAACTTGGAAAGTTGACTTATACAAAATTAGAGACGCTAACTAGCTCAGTTAAGCAAGTACAAAGGGAATGTGATGATTAACTGCATCTCTGAAGAGTGTTTATACCCCACCCCATTGACGGGAGATTTGCACGGAGTAATAGAGGGGACAATCTCATATTACTAGGAGTTTAGGGAATCCACAGGAGAGTTTTTTTTAAAGCCGGGTGGCTCAGTCAGTTAAGAATCAGACTTCAGGTCATGATCTCACCGTTCATGGGTTCAAGCCCCACATCGGGCTCTGTGCTGACAGCTCGGAGCCTGGAGCCTGTTTCAGATTCTGTGTCTCCTTCTCTCTGACCCTCCACCATTCATGCTCTGTCTCTGTCTCAAAAATAAATAAACATTAAAAAAAAAATTTTTAAATAAAATAAAATCTTCTAAAGTCCACCTTAAAAGAAGATAAAGGACAATTAAAATGTCAATGTTTCAACCTGAATCTAAAAGAATTATCTGTGAACTTGCCTGTGAGGATTTTAAAAGGCAGAGAAATTTTAGGACCAAAATCATGTGTTGTCTTCAACCGAATTCCAGATGGGTATTTTCTAGTCCCACCCAAGCCTGGGGGTCGGGAGCATTTTTCTTCTAAATTACTGTTACCCACCAGATTGTAAAATGCTTTGCCCTCTCTTATTGGAGAGGATACTTCCACATGTCCTAGGCCATGGTAATTGGAGGTCACAGGTGTGGTCATTTGGTTGGACCTTGGTGAGACTTAAGCATAGGCAGGGTCTTTCTGCTCTATGATCCATGAGTAACATGTAGACAGTTACTCATGGAAATTCCAAAGGATCAGTATGGCCCCTCTGCTAAAGTGACTCAATAAAGTTGCTCAAATGATATGTCAAAGTCTAAAGACCTTCATTTTTGTGTGTTGATTACATGGACTCATGTTGAGTGGCTGCTGCAAAAGAAATTGAACATTTAAACTTTGTTCTGCCTTTCAGTTCTGCATATTTTGAAGGCAATGTGGATATTCTATCCTAGTAGTGCCAAGTCACGTACAAGGAAGTGAGTAAATGCAGGTCAGGAAGATTACTATTTCAAGATACTATCTCTCCCTACCAGGAGAAAAATTGCACAGATAGAAAATATTCTGTTAGCATGATCAGCCAGACAGCCTCAGTGTTTCCATGGAAAATGGCATGTGTTTGAAAGAAAAATCTTGAGAGGAAAAAAATTTATTTTGTACAGATGTCTCTTCTTTGACCAAAGGACAATTATCCAAACATATGTCTACACCAATCAAACTCTAGAAGAAGGAAACACAGATTTACAGCAATTTCTGCTTTTACAAGTGAAGTGCCCTCTTGTTTTACTTTTTATGATCCTGGGATGGAAAGAAAATTGCCCTGTGGACAGTGTCCACACCATGTCTTACAAAAACTGCAGCTTAGTGGAAAAGTCTGGAGAATAGGTACTTCGCAGCTGGAGGGCACTGTACCCTGTGAGTGTCCTACATTTACAAATAATGGCTCCCTCCCCTTATCACATCTTAGTTCAAATGTCACCTCCTCATTAGACCTACCCTTAGTATTTCAGTTACAAGCACAACCTCCCTTACTCAGAACCACCCCCACTGCCCTATTTTATCACCGTTTAATATACTGTGTGTTCTACTTCCTAATTGCCCCTAAGATAAAAGCTTTACCGGGGCAGAAATGTTGGTCTCTTTTGTTCATGGATGCATCCCAAGCTCTTAGGACAGTGGCTGGTAAGGAGTAGACACCTAAGAGATACTTGCTGAATGAATGAATGAGTGAATAAGTGAATGGAACACATTTCTCATGTAAACAATGTTAAATATACAGGTTTTCATTCCAGGCCAAAAGATTCTATTGATCTGACAATATAACTGAAAGAACACATCAGGAGTGTGGATAAAAGAAGATATTTACAGATGCTGTTCCTTATTTACTTGATAAAGTTAGACATCCCTATAGTCTGAATGTCTGTGTCCCCTCAAATTCCTGTGTTGAAGTCCTAATGCTCAATGTAATGGGACTTCCAAAGGTGAGGCCTTTGGAATGTGCTTAAGCCATGAGGGTGGGGCTCTCAGGAACTGACTTAGCATCTTATAAAATAGGCTCCAGAGAGCTCCCTTCTACCATGTGAGGATAGAGAGAGAAGGTGCTGGCCATGGACCAGGAAGAGGGCACCAGATGACCATGCTGGCACTTTGATCTTGGACTGCCCAGCCTCTGGAACTAGAAGAAGTAAATTTCCGTTGTTGATAAGCCACCTAGTCTGTGGCATTTTGTTATAGTAGCCTCAATGGACTAAGACAGTGTTCTCTCACTTCTTTTACAGAACTGTAGAATGTTAATTTCCCAAAGCTATCCTGAGGAAGAGGAACAAAGCTGGAGGCATCATGCTTCCTGATTTCAAACTATATTACAAAGCTACAGTAATCCTAACTGTAGGATAGGGGTGCCTGGGTGGCACAGTCAGTTGAGCATCCGACTCCTGATCTCGGCTCAGGTCATGATCTCACAGTTCATCAGTTCAAGCCCCACATTGGGCTCTGTGCTGACGGTGTGAAGTCTTCTTGGAATTCTGTCTCTCCCTCTCTCTTCCCCTCCTCGTGTTCTCTCTCTCTTGCTGTCTCCCCCTCTTAAAAAAATAAACTTAAAAAAAATAAATAGTAGGATATTGGCATAAACACAGACATGTAGGTCAGTGGAACAGAAAACCTAGAAATAAAAGCCACATATACAAGGTTGATTAGTTTAAGACAAAGAAGCCAAGAGTACAAAATGGAGAAAGGACAGTCTCTTTAACAAATGGTACTGAAAACTGGACCATTCTCTTACACCACACACAAAAATTAACTTAGTGGATTAAAGAGGTGAACGTTGGACCTGAAACCATAAAACCCCTAGATGAAACCATAGGCAGAAAGCCAAATTCAACAAACGGCAGTACATCAAACTAAAGAACTTCTGCACAGCAAAGGAAAACATCAATAAAATCAAAAGCGATTTACCAAACAGGAAAAAATGTTCATAAATCATCTAATTGATAAGGGGTTAGGAACCAAAATATATAAAGAACTCCCACAACTCAAAAAAAAAAAAAAAGTCTGAGTTAAAAAATATGGGTGAAGGATCTGAATAGACATTTTTCCAAAGAAGACATACAGATAGCCAACAGACACTTGAAAAGATGCTCAACATCACTTATCAGGGAAATGCAAATCAAAACCACAGATACAACCTCACACCTTTGGAATGGCTATTACCAAAAAGACAAGAAGTAACAACAGTTGACGAGGATGTGGAGAAAGAGGAACCGTCTTGCACTGCTGGTGGGAATGTACACTGGTACGGCCACCATGGAAAACAGTATGGAGGCTCCTCAAAAAATTAACAATAGAACTACCCTGCAATCCAGCAACTCCACTCCTGAGCACCGATCCAAAGGATGCAAAAACACTAACGCAAGAAGGTAATATGCACCTCCACATTCATCGCTACATTATTTAAATAGCCAAGACACAAGAGCAAGCTCAATGTATGTTGACAAATGGATAAAGGGGATACGAAGCATGTGCAGACACAACGGAATATCATTCAGCAAGAACGAGATCTTGCTATTTGCTAAAATGCGAATGGACCTTAAGGGCGTTATGCTAAGTGAAGTAAGTCAGACAAAGACACATACATGGAATCTAGAAAACAAAACATACTTACAGAAACAGAACAGATTGGTGGTTGCCAGATGCACGTGGGTGAGGTGAGGGTGGTCAAGAACTGCAAACTTCGTTATAAAATAAGTCTTGGGGTGCCATGTGCAGCACAGGGCCTCTAGGCAATCACACCATGCTCCACGTGTGAAAGTTGCTGAGAGAGTAGATCTTAAAAGTACTCGTCACAGGAAAAAAGAATTTGTGTCTATGTGGTGATGGACAGAACTACACTACGGTGCTGATTGCTTCACTATAGGCGCAAACACCGAATCACCGTGCGGCACACCTGAAACACACGTTGTCAGGTAAGTCTCAAAAAATAAGTAAAATACACTTAATCCCATCAAAGTAAGGCATTAATTTGCTACCACGGTAGCATGAAGCTTTCCCTGGATTCACCTGAAATTCCAGGTGAACAAAGGATGGGGAAGGAGAAGCATGAACACTAAGAGGTGATGGAGAAGACGACTGGAGGGGGACAGGAGGCAAAGCAGAAAGACATGCCTTGTGGGCTCACGAAAGAGGTAGTGCATCTGAAAAGATTAATGTCTCAGCTTGCTCTTGGGAAGTGGACATAACATACAGTGTTAAGTTCTGTGGAGAAGCTGAAAGCCAAACTCTACAAAACAGGCAAGAATTCCTTTCCAAAACTGTTGCTTAGAAAGGAAGCACGTTTTTCTGTTCTATTCCTGTTTAATTATCACATTTTAAAATTATCACTATTATTATACTGAAACAATACAATAGATGGATTATAGACTTAATATTTATTGAAACAACAAATGGATGAAAATAGGGGAAAAAAAGCTTATGAGCATCAAGAAACATTTCAGGCCACTCATAATTCCACCACTCAAACAACTACTATTTTTTTTAATGTTTGTTTATTTTGAGAGAGAGAGAGAGAGAAAGAGAGAGGGAGAGAGAGAATCCCAAACAGACTCAGCACTGTCAGCACAGAGCCCAACGCAGGGCTCAATCCCACGAACAGTGAGATCATGACCTGAGCCAAAAATCAAGAGTTGGACACTCAGGGCTCAGTCAGTAAAGCCTCTGGCTCTTGATTTCGGCTCATGACATCATCTTACAATTTGTGAGTTCAACTCCCACATCTGGCTCTGTGCTGGCATGGGCAGAGCCTACTTAGAATTCTCTCTCTTTCTCTCTCTCTCTCTGCCCCACTCGCACTCCTCTCTTTCAAAATAAACAGAGAGAGAGAGAGAGAGAGAGAGAGAGAGAGAGAGAGAGAGAGACTCAACCAACTGAGCCACCCAAGCGCCCCACCACTTTTGTTTGTAAACAAAGCCCTATCTTTAAGCCTCAGATAATTCTGAAGGAAACAGTCACCTTTGGAAGTAGGAAGCCATGACTCCCAAAGCCCCAGGCAGGCAGCACGAAAGCCACTAACTGTGTTCCCATGCTATGGGGATCCTCTGCATCAGTGTTTCTCTACATGCGGCCCTTAGACTGCCTACATTGTTCATCGGCTGTGCTTATTTAAAATGCAGATTCCCACGGGGCACCTGGGTGGCTCAATCAGTTGAGTGTCTGACTCTTGATTTCAGCTCAGCCATGATCTCAAGGTCATGGGATCAATCTTGTGATTCTCTCTCTCTCTCTCTCTCTCTCTGCCCCTCTCCCCTGCTTGAGTACTCTAAAATAACAAAATAAAATAAAATAAAATGCAGATTCCAAGGCACCACTGTGGCTACTCAATTTCTGAGGCTGAGGTGTGGGCACTTGGTTATGAGCTAGCCACTTAGGAAATTCTAATACACAGTATGGTTTTGGTTGCTGGCGTGGATAGATGGTTCCCACATATGCTAGGCTGTATCCATGATGATTACCCAGAACTCAGTAAAGCTGCTAATCCCATCCCCATAAAATTATCTTTACTTTGTGCTCAAACCTGCCTTCTACGGTGAGAAGTCTTCCCAGTTGATTCTGGGTAGCCAGATTTGGAAACCCCCGCCTAGATCTGTTATTTCCTTAAGCCTCCAAACTCTGAGCGACTGGGCTTTCAATCAGTACGTAAAACAACTGAAAGCAGTTGATGGGTTTGAATCAGAAAAATCTGGGCAAAGCTCATGCTTCCCCGCATTCCCAAAGGGACGGTGCCATCTGACCTGGAGGCTCTCTGAAGCCTGGACAAGTTGTATTCACTTATCTGACCATCTGCAGGGACACAGCAGAGTCTGGTGTAGGCCACTGAGCCATGAACATTCATGGAGCAGAGGAGGTGAAGGAGAAACCAAGTTTGCTGACTCAGATGGTCACCACATCCTGGAACGAGGCCCAGTGTGGGTACCAAACTGTGCACCCAAGAAAAATACCACCAGGGGCACCTGGGTGGCTCAGTCAGTTAAGTGTCCGACTTCGGCTCAGGTCATGATCTCACAGCTCGTGGGTTCGAGCCCCGTGTGGGGCTCTGGGCTGACAGCTCAGAGCCTGGAGCCGGCTTCACATTCTGTGTCTCCCTCTCTCTCTGCCCCTCTCCTGCTCGCACTCGGTCTCTCTCAAAACTAAACAAACATTAAAAATTTTTTTTAAACCAGAACAACACCCAAATGCCACCGGCTCTGCTCTGTAGACACTGCCGTGTGCATGCACAGCGTTTGCCGCATACCAGCAGTGCTGGTTTCTGAGAGCAAACAGGAAGACTTTTCCAGCAAATGGGGTCACATATACAATGAATCCAGCTTCTGAGAGAAAACTATGAAATGATCCCTGTGCTCTGGACCCCTTGTCAATCTCCAGAGTCCTTCCCACCGCGGTAGGAGGAAAATGGTAGAAGCTTTTCAGACAGCATTTTGGTTAAGAGAAGTGCAAAAATAAGAAAAAAATCAAATTCAATGGCAGGGCTATGCCAGGAGCGTGGCAAACAAGAATTCTCGGTGGTCTGCCACCTTCTAGAGGTCCTAATTACCATAGCCCATGGCTTTGACTTTTGTGCTCTATTCTCCCAAGAAGAGGACAGAGAGGGAGAGAGCACAGCGAAACTTCTTGGATTTACGCCGTCCGGGTTAAGATACAGGACACCACATGTGTATCTGGGCAACTACAAGCCATGTTGATTTTGCCAGGGGGAATGGGGAGAGATCAATGTTACATGTTTGATCTCTACCTTTTCAAGTGTGTCAATCAGGATCCCAATAGGAAACCGACAGAACGTTCAAATTACGGTAATTTAAAGAGGTTTTTTTTTTTTAATGTTTATTTATTTTCGAGACAGGGAGAGACAGCATGAATGGGGGAGGGTCAGAGAGAGAGGGAGACACAGAATCTGAAACAGGCTCCAGGCTCTGAGCCGTCAGCACAGAGCCCGACGCGGGGCTCGAACTCACGGACCGCGAGATCATGACCTGAGCCAAAGTCGGACGCTCAACCGACTGAGCCACCCAGGTGCCCCTTAAAGAGGTCTTAATAAGGGGACTATACACACAGGTGTGGGCAGGCTTTTGGAAACCCAGGGGCAGTGTGGTCCCCTGGGCCGGGAACAGTGAGAGCAGAGGTGAGACAGCCTGAATAACACATTCGTTAGCTGTAAGACAAAGACCTGCCGATCCAGGACAACAGGTTTATGAATATTATGGAAGGCCAGTGGGTCTCCTTATCGATGATGTGCGGACACACAGGGGGCTTGCTTACCGTTTCCACGGTAATCCTACCGGAGCCCTCCCAACGCGGCCATAGGTGTGGGAGGCAGGGAATGTTCTGTGGCTTTACGACCAGGTCCTGGCTTTCAGTGAGTCCGTGACCTTCATAAGACCTTCTGGGTTTTGTTTTCTCCCCACCCAGGGTTAGACCAAGTGTGGCGAGAGGGGCTGCAGGGAGCCTGGGGTGAAACGCTGGCGGGTCAGGCTCTGGCTCTCCCGCCTCCACCGAGGAGGCCTTGTTAGGAAGAAGGAAAAGGTGTGGCCTGTCTCCGAATGGCTCCTCAAACGGTCTTCACTGTGAGGACCTGCCTTAGAGGGAGAGGCATAGCCCCAGGCCCTCGCCCCAGGCCTGCATCCCCACCGAGCCTCCAGCAGTTTGTCAGAACACGCAGGTCCCCACCACTGTTGGTTCCCACGAAGCCTCCTGTCCCTGAAATGTGAGTCTGACCTACCTGTGTCTCCACCGTTGGGGCCTTGATTCATCCCGTGACCTCAATGCCCTGATGCAGAAGAGCAGGAATGAGGACATTCAGGCTCCTTACCTGCCAGGACGGAAGCCAGACGGGCAGCTCCTCGCGAGGTCAGGTGCGTCTTAGCCCCTGTGGCCCCAGGACTCTATATATTTGCCCCCAGGCCTGCGCAGTTCACGCCTGTTGTGGCCTTGGTGGCCCCACCCCTGCACAGCTGTTGGGCCTGAGCTAAAGAGGTTAGTGGGAACGATGGGCTTTCGGAGGCAAACCTCCCTCACCTGTGCCCGAGGGATGGCAGCCCACTCAAGGCAAGCCCCAAGGAGACCCTACCCCATCAGCACACCTCTGCTTCTGTGATGCAAGACAAACTAGCGGGTGGTTTAAGCAGACGATGTTTGACTCAGGGTTTTCTTTCAGGGCGCTGACAGGTTCACCAGCAGAAGATGGTTTTCTTTTCAATCGTGGCAGAAACTATTACTGAGGAGAAAACCTTGGGCCAGCGTGGGCTGACGTTGACGCCTGGTGGGTGTCAGCCGAGACCAAGGTCTCCCCTGGGCGGATTCCTGCCATTTTCCTTACCACAGTGAGCTGTGCTTCTCGCTGGGCCTCTGTGAGCTCCCCAGGGGCCAGAACCACACTGTCCATCCCTGCAGGCCCGACGCCTGGTCAGCAACAGGTGCTTAACAATGAGCTCTGACTGAGCGAGTGCCGGCCTACAGGCTTCTCCCCCTCTTCCAGGGTGAGCTCCGTGCTAGGTGGGGGTCGTTTTCCAGGGCCGCTGGAGGACCAGGGCGGAGGCCCGGAAGACGGCAGCTCCTGGCTGTTCCACTTACCCAGACACAAACCACGATGTAAACATCACTGCTCTTTGTTCTTTCTGGGATTCTCAGATCAGTTGGGACTAAACGAAGCTTAATGGAGCAGTGAGTCTGATGTCAAATTTGGTTAAGCTCAAACGTGCTCACGCTCCTCACACACTGACACTTGCACGTGCCACACTTGTGCTCACACACCATGCACACAGTTGCACGCTCACACACACACAATCTTAAGGCCAGCCCAGGTCCTTCGTGCAGACGCCGGCAAAGTGCAGCGTGCCCTGAATTGCCCCTCGGAGTCGCTGCTTTAGGCAAGTTGCTTCACCGGGGCCTCTGATTCCTCATCCCTAAAATCAAGCATTCAGGGCTTTCCTGTAAGTGTGTTTGCACTAGACTAAGAGCTCCAGGAGGAGGATGGGAGCCTGGGAGGCCAGGAGCTGCCCTGATGCTGCTTTGCAGACAGAGAAAGAGGCCGTGATGGGGACTGAGTCTGGACGCTGGGAGACCAAAGGAAGCAGATTCTCCTTGAGGGGTGCCACAAGGAACCCCTGTCAACACCTTAGTTTTCGGCCCCTGACCTGCAGAGCCATGAGGTAATGGAGCCATGCTGTCGAAAGCCACTCAGCATGTGGTAGTTTCCTGCAGCAGAACACGAGACGAACATGGGTGTGCAGAGGGGCTTGTTGGTCCCGAAAGGATTAGAGCTATCGTAGCTGCATTTTTAAAACTATTGCTTCACGTAAAAATCAATGCCGTGAGTGAACATTCAGGACAAAAAATCCACCGAATGGTGGTATTGGTTTCTTATTGCGGCTGAAACAAAATTATCATAAACTAACGGCTTGAAACAACACACATTTGTTGTTGGATCGTTCTGGAGCTCAGAGGCTGAAAGGGGCCTTGCTGAGCTGTGTTTCTTTGAGGAGAATTTAATCTCTTGCCTTTTCCAGCTTCTGGAGCTGCTTGTGTTCCTCCGCTCCCGGAAGCTTTTCCCCACAGGCCCAGCAGTGACTGGTCATGCCTCTCTCACCTTCTGCTCAGAGGACCCTGTGGTTCTTCCAGGCCCACCTGGATAACCCAGGCTAACCCTCCACCTCCGGTCAGCTGACTAGCAGCCAGAATGTCTTGAATTTCTTTTGCAGTATGACCCAACATATCCCTGTTTCCAGGGATTAGGATTTGGACATCTTTGGGGCCCATATCCTGCCGACCACAGCTGGGTTGCTGCCCTTCATGAGAACAGTGGTCCCGCACAGGTGGACATGTCCTGGGCCATTTCTAGCATGATGATTTTTTTTATTTATTTTATTTTTTTGTTTATTTATTTTGAGAGAGAGAGAGAGCAAGAGAGGGGCAGACAGACAGGGAGAGAGAGAATCCCAAGTAGGCTCCACACTGTCATCGCAGAGCCCAATACAGGGCTCAAATTCACAAGCCGTGAGATCGTGACCTGAGCCGAAACCAAGAGTTGGACACTTAAAGAGTTGGACTGAGCCACCCAGGCACCCCTCTAGTGTAATGATTTCTGCCGTGACGGACCTGACACCTCCCCTGCAGATTCGCTGGCCGGACTTTGCTGGGCCCCCACCCTGCCCCACCTGCACTGTCCGCTCCACATCTGCAAGCATATCTGTCTCCTGTTGGTGCCACACGGCTCTCAAATAAGGCCCGGGGCTGCAGCACAAGAACACTGTAGAAACTCACCCCCGGAGCGGGCTGGCCACAGACACTTTGCTTTCTGTGGTTGTCTTACCTATAACCTTTTGTTTCTGAGTTCCGCCCCGTGGTCACAGTCCACGTCTCCCAGGTGGACCACAACCTCTGTGGGGAAGTACAACTCTGTTTTGTTCCCAATGGGCTCCTGTTCTCTAAGCCCGAGGGACTGAAACCACAGGTCACCGGTGCACGAAGGCTTGACTGAGCGGAGATTTACAGCAGACGATGGGCAGCAGGAGGCCCGACTGTTGGGTGAGCCTGCCTCCAGTTCGATGTCTAACCGCTGCCCTGTTGAATTGCGGGATCACCCTACAGCTTCTAACTTCCCGTCAGCAGACATCACCTGTGACGTGGTGGTGACGAGGGCAGTCGTTCAGGCTGCCGAGGTTCAAGTCACAGCTGTTGTTGCCCAGGTCCCAAAACACCTGTGCCTCGGTTTCCTCTTCTGTAAAACAGGGGTAATGGTGGAGCCCCCCGCAGCAATCTTGTGGGCTGCAGTCCCTTGTCTTCAGACTTAGAGCAGAGTCTGGTGCGTGCTGAGCTCCTGGACGTCACGCTTCTCCTTCCTGTCACCACCGTCCTCGGGCAATACCCATGCTGATGCCACCCACAAATGTCACCAGAGGATCTCAGTCAGGAAGTGCAACTTTCCAGGGGAGGGAGGGAAGCTGATTTTGGAAAAGCATGTCAGTGTGGTTTGCATGTCATTTAGTTAGTCCTCTGAAGAAGAAAATACATACATACGGTGAGTAGAGATTGAGCAACAAGTTATCCTGAGCAGGTGGACCAGGCCTCTTCTGTCCAGACCACACCGGGTGCACACAGACCAGGTGTGATGTCCCCACTCCTTAAACCTCCCTTTTGCTCACTGGAGACCAGTAGATCTCACCTTAGGGATTCCTGACCCTAATTTGAGGTCCATTTCAGTAATAACAAATAGTCAGGAGCAAACAATCTGTTACTTGGAGAGAAATATTAGTAAGTTCGCTGACCTCAGAACAAATTAATTAAATCATCAGCCTCTGGGAGGACATGGGAGCGGTGGCGTGGGGCTCCCCACACCTGGGGCAGATCACAGGGACCTCTGGGATAGGAGCAAGGAACTCCGAACGCTTTCTCCATTCTCCAGGAAAGGCGTGGGGAGAGATGATCCTGGCAAGAACAAAACATTGAGGGTCGAGCAGGATACAAGACACTGAAAGTGAGGCTAATTAGCACGTCAGAGAGCAAGTCGACTGTAGAAGCAGAGGACAGTGATTGCAGACTGCATATGTATCATGCGGGCTCCAATTGGAGGCTCCCCTGTGGAAGCAGAGAGAAACTCTGAGAAGCTCAGAGAAACGATCTGCAGATAACACGGAAAGACATTTAATCGTATGTCTTCCTATTTGAAAAGGTTAGCCTTCCTATATGAAAAGGTTAGCCTGCTGCGTTGCCATGTAGTCATTAATCTGCCAGGGGAAAGAGAAAACAGCCTTGCCCACTGTTTCTTCTTCTCATTTAAAAATATTTTTAGGGGGCATCTGCGTGGCTTAGTGGGCTGAGCGTCCAACTCTGGATTTCAGTTCAGGTCATGATCTCCTGGTTATGGGATCGAGTCCTGCATCGGCTCTGTACTGAGCGTGGACTGAGATTCTCTCTCTCTCTCTGTCTGTCTCTCTCTCTCTCTCTCCCTCCCTCCTTCCCTCCCTCCCTCTGTCTCTCTCTGCTCCCCCTCTCAAAAACAAATATGGTTTTTCTCTGATTGCTTGTTTTCTAACTGGAAAACTTACTGTTTATGCGGTGGCTTATTTCCCTGCTGCTAGACAGTATTACAGGAGGGTGGGAGAGACGCTGATCCTTGCCTCACGGAGCTGAAGAATGAATCTCGCGGACAGCAGAGAGTGAGCAAAGTGATAGAGTTCATTGAGAGAAAGTACAAAGTTCTCAAGAGTGTGTGATCCCTACTGGGTAGCTGCTGAGGGATTTTGTCCCTGACTTTTTACTGGGACCTTATCAGAAAGTTTGTGAGTCTCCATGCATGGCGCCTGGCCCAGGTGGGTCTGGAATACGTTTATCCTTATTTTTCCCCCCCAAACCCCGCCACTTCTTCAGCCTCCCACTTGCAGCTGCCATCTGTCTCCCTGAGAGTCCCTTATCTCTCCCTGCCTAATGTTAACCCTTTGCCCACTCATTAACTGTTTAAATATCCTGGTGTGATAGCAAGGAAAAGCAGACCACCGGGGGTTTCTCAGTATAACTGTACAGACAGCTAAATTTTGCAGTCGGGTGAATTTGAGGCTTTCTCATACCTGGAAGTTCGTGGTGACAGGGGCAGGGAGGGAAGATGCTAATGGAGCATGAACCACCCAGGGTTTCCAACACCCCAGGGCCACCTGCCCCTCCCCAACTGAGCTTCCTGTCCACACGCAGGGCCAAGAGCAAGAGCAAGAAAGAAAAAGGGGCAGATTTCTTGGGGACACACCAGAGGTGGGGTTTGGGGAAAACCCACACATCGCTCCTCCTGCGTCGCCCCACCCCCCTCTGACCTGCTCACAGAAGGCTCAACTTTACCCCAGAGCCAGGCTGTGTCCCTGTGGTGGGGGTGCAGGTGGTACCCAGGCCAATGGGAGAAGGGAGGGGCACACCCACCTCCAATGGTGGGAAGTAAAACTGAACGTGAATCTTTGTGCTATTTCTGTTGTCTGAGATCCAGCATTTCGGCTGAGAGAGTCAGCCCGAAGGCAAGTGGAGAGTGGGGGAAAGAGGCTGCCACTCACTGGGTGTGATGTAGGGGAGCAAAGGACAATGCACTTGAAGACAGTGACAACGCCATCAGTGAATGTGGTCTTTCTGCAGTAGAGATCCTACAAACATATTAAACAGTGAGGCAGGAAAAACACTGGGCAAACGGAGAGTCTCCATGACCCGTGACAATTAGGAAAAACACCACGCGGCCGTTAGTGCTGCTCTTGTCTGACTGGGGTTCCAAGCCACTGCAGCAAAGTAAAAGATAAAAACAGAGCTGTAGGGAATGAAAAATGCAGAGCACAACTATCACTTTCATGCAGATGATGTGATTGTCTACATATAAAATCCAAGAGAATCTATGAACAAACTACTGAGATTATTAAACATTCAGCAAGATTTGCAGAGAACAAGGGGCACCTGGGTGGCTCAGTCAGTTGAGTGACTGGCTTCGGCTCAGGTCATGATCTCGCGGTCCGTGAGTTTGAGCCCCGCGTCGGGCTCTGTGCTGACAGCTCAGAGCCTGGAGCCTGTTTCAGATTCTGTGTCTCCCTCTCTCTGCCCCTCCCCCGCTCATGCTTTGTCTCTCTCTGTCTCAGAAATAAATAAACATTAAAAAAAAAAAAGATTTGCAGAGAACAAGATCAATGCAAAAATTCATAGCATTTCTTTACAACTGCACTAGCCAGATGGGAAATCGGACTGAAAACTGTGTCATTCATTCATAGTTACAGCAAAATCTAACAAAAAGGGGCAAGACCCTTATGGAGAAAACTATCACATATTATTGAAAGATATAAAGGAAAAATTAAATAAAAGGTGGGAAATGCAGATTGCATGGATGGGAAGATTCAACATTTTAAGAGAATTCTCCAAAATCTTTAAATTCAATGAAAATTCAATCAAAATCCCAGTGAAACATAAGGGGAACATAAACTGGTTCTAAAGCATATATGGAAAAATATGTGTGAAGAAATAGCTTCAGAAATGTTTGGAATGATAGCGTGCCCAGAATTTGCTTCAGAAGGATCTGGGGTGGGGGTGGGAACTGAGAGGTAGGCTTGAACTAATCATCGTTGAACCCAGGGAATAGGCCCATGGGGTGTTCACTCTCCTATAGAGTCTACTTTGGTGTGTTTAAAACATTCTATAATATGGGGCGCCTGGGTGGCGCAGTCGGTTAAGCGTCCGACTTCAGCCAGGTCACGATCTCGTGGTCCGTGAGTTCGAGCCCCGCGTCAGGCTCTGGGCTGATGGCTCGGAGCCTGTTTCCGATTCTGTGTCTCCCTCTCTCTCTGCCCCTCACCCGTTCATGCTCTGTCTCTCTCTGTCCCAAAAATAAATAAAAAAAAGTTGAAAAAAAAAATTTTTTTAAAAATAAATAAATAAAACATTCTATAATATAAGGTTTTTAAAAAGTTTATGAAATAAAAATAGCTAAAGCTTTTTCTTGCAAAAAGCCAAATTAACTTAGGAGAAAGCAAATATGTGACAAAGGTCCAGTAATATAGAATGTGACATCAGCACAGCAGTAGAGAAGTGGACCCACGGAAACGGACGAGCCCAGAAACACACTTCCACATTTTGGGAATGTGGTGATATGATGGAGGTGGCCTTACAAGTCAGTGAGGGAACCAGGGGACTTTCAGGATAGAGGCAGAGACATTGGATTTCATATGGGGAAAATCCATTAAACAAGACTCCTGTTCATGATAAGATGAATAAAAGCCTGAATATGATCAACCAGTAACTAGTGGGATGAAAGACAGGCAATCTAGGACTTTCTAAATCATTAACGTTGTGTGAAAAGAGGGCAGAATCATAAATACAGCATGCAGCCATTTATGGAAAGTAACACTTTCAAAAAACAATTTTTTATAATGGATACATGTGAGTGCTAACATTTTTTTAAAAAAAGAATAAAAAAATGCAAAGAAAACATACCAAACCAATTACCACTGGGTGAATAAGGATGAGACTATATTTTGTTGTTGTTTGTTTATTTTTTAAGTAAGCTCTACCCCCAACATGGGGCTCGAACTCACAACTCTGAGATCAAGAGTCACAGGCTCTAGCCACTGAGCCAGCCAGGTGCCCCCTATTATTTTCTTTTAAAAAGACTAGAAACACATCTGACAAGTTAAATCTTGGTTCTGGGAACATGACTGTGTTTTGTAAAAATTCTGTGTACTTTTCCTGTATCTTAAAATTTTTTTCAAAATTGCAAAAAGGCAAAGAAATAAGAAGTCATTCAAAGGAACAACAGAATCACTAAACAAAATCAGGGTCAAGATAAGCTCTCTGAGGAAAACCAAACACTGAAAGAAGAGGTACAGGTGTGTAGGGGGAAGGCAGGGCAAGGCAACAAAGACCCAGCTCAGGAACAAGTGGACAAGAATCATGGTCACGTCAGCCACAGCAGAAGCTTCCAGAAGTAGGATAAACTGACAGGAAGCACAGTCCTTGGTGCCGGGAGAGATCAGAGACCATCACGCTGGATGGCGTGCAGAATGGTGAGTGGCTGCAGAGATGGCGGCCGGGGACCATGGAGAAACTGCACGTCCCTGGTGGCTCTCTTAAAGACAAGGACAGGAATCAAGGGGGGAAAAGTGAAGACATGAGAGCATGAAGCTATCTTTAAAAAATGAAAAATCTTTATATGTCGATCTTATGTTCCAGTTAAAAAAGTGATACAGAATGACGTCATAAAACATCTTGATTAAGTCACTGAACTTCAAGGATGGGGAAGGATGTCTGGTGTCTAAAAAGAAAATTTTCCACAGGGGCAGGAAGAGGGTCCCTGAAGAGCTTTCTTTCCAGCGTGCTCCAGTGGTTGACTTTTGACTCTGGTGACACATGTATTCTTACTCCGTAACGCGGGACTTTGTTTAGCTGCAGTTGGATTGGGGTGAATTTTAGTCTTCTAGGTGATTCTTTTTTTTTTTTTTTAGTTTATTTATTTTAGAAATAGAGACAGAGATAGAGTATGAGTGGGGGAGGAGCAGAGAGAGAGAGGGAGAGAGAATCCCAAGCAGGCTCCACACTGTCAGCATGGAGACCAACGCGGGGCTCAGACCCACAAACTGTGAGATCATGACCTGAGCCGAAGTCAGACGCTTAACCGACTGAGCCACCCAGGCGCCCCAAGTCTCCTCGGTAATTCTTTAGGCAAGAATCTGTATTTCTGTTGTTAAATAACAGAACTCAAACAGGTGGGTCTGATGATCTCACTGGCCTTACTAAAGGATTTGTGATTCGAGCACCACCCCATCCAAGGAGCTGGGCCAGGGAACGGTGTTACAGAAGTGGGGCGGGGGCAAGAGAGGAAAGGATGGTTGCAGACAGGGCTGTTTAGGGTGGGGGAGGGAGCGAAAGCAAGGGGTGTTCTCATGCAGATGACCTCATCTTTCTTTGGGGCTGAGACAGAAAGAAACAGTCCCGGCTGACGGCTGACCAGTTGAGGCCACAGCTCTGGGGAGGTCGACACTGGAGCTGCACTGGGTGTTAAGAAGCCCTGATTGGGGAACTCCGTCTAAGTTACACCACCGTGGGCCTGCGGTCTCCTTCAGCACTGTCTGGATGTGGTCTATGTTGCTGGCTCGTCCACTCTCTGCAAACAGAATGGCCTTGAATAGCCTCACCGAGTATGTGTATCGTATCTGATCTTGTTTAGACTGAAACACACTGGAAAAGCTTTCTGACCTTGTGTCTTTCACACGCAGTTCGTTTTCCTGTCAGATAGCCTCCTTATTATTATGTTCTTCATGGACATCTGTTTTGCTTTGGATGACTTTTACTGTTTGGGTGTGTACCTTTGTTTGAGAAGGAGTATGATAAAACCAAATGTATTTTTTACTAGGGATCATGGCTGATCATAGTCTTTCTTTCCCTCTTCCCTTTTCCTCCTCCTCCTCCCTGCCCCTCCTGTTACAGCAGAAAAAAATGTGTTTTGATTCACTTTCTCTGGTTTCTTCATAAACTGTGCTCGAAGTGTACAAGTTATTGTCAGTCCAGCAGGTTTGACTCAGGGGCCAGATTCAGGAAGGCAGAAACCTGAACCACAGTCTGGGCTTTGGGCTCAAGGATGGAGGGGCATCTATTTCCCTGCAGATGTTTGAAACCAGGGGCTGAGCGAGGGTCTGCAGCAGGTGCACAGGGTGGGGAGAACATTTCTCCAGAAGCCAGAGCCAAGGGAGGCTCCTGGGGATGCGGGCCAGAGGGACAGGGTCTCTCTCAGCTTCCTGGGGTCTCACTCCTAGAAGGCAGGTTGCTCAGGAATCGTGGTTAGGAAGCACGGGTGATTCACTCAAAAGGAGCCGACTGAAGGTGGCTGACTCAGCCAGCCAGGCAAATTTGCTTCCTTCATCCATCCTCAGTCTGCACCCTGTCCACTGGGTTACAATTGGCAGGAAAACTCTGGAAAGACCTCCAGAGGTGGTTCCATCTGGTGGTTCATTCACTCTCCAGACTGGACCAGGTAGCTTAACTGATTTTCCAACACTTCACAGCCAATTAGAGAACACCAAAACTCACTTGTAGTTTTTATTGGATTCTTCTTTCACTATTCTTTATTGAAAAGATCAAGTATCTATTATTTATGTTTCCTCCCTTTAATTTCTTTAAATGCTTAAAAATATTTTGTTTTCATGCATTTATATTTACATTTATATTCTATATATTATATACTATTATACTATGTACTAGATACTATATAGTAATACTATATATAATAGCCGCATATCATAGTTATAATATATGTAACTATACTACATACGATATTTATACTATACATATTTTGTATACGTACAGTGTATGATATTAGCATATAATGTATACAGTATAATATATATTATACATAGCATGTATTATATAGTATATTTAGTATCTTACAATGGCATTTATTACATATCATGTCATTTATTATTAGTAATATAGTGATAACAGTATAAGCATATATAATCATATTATAAATGATATAATTATGTATTATATGTAAGTATATAATACATAGATATATAATATAGGATCATATAATATGTAATATATATGTGTTTGTGTATATCTCCATCCAAAAGCAATGTACAGAATTATATATAATATATAATGATACATAATAATATACGACCATATAATATGTAACATATATGTGTGTATATCTCCATCCAAAAGCAATGTACGGAATTATATACAATATATAATGATGTATAATAATGTAGGATCATATATAATATGTAATATATAAGTGTGGGTGTATATCTCCATCCAAAAGCAATGTCACTGGGCTCATTCGATGGCCCTCATTGCTGAGCTCATCTGGAGGACACTTTCTTGCAAATCCCTGAGGAGACTCTTCTGCAGCCTCCTGCGTCCCAGGGTCACAATATCTTCTTCGGGACAAGCCTCCGTTTGTGTTTTCTCACTTATGGCATTTCTTTCTCCTACACACAATGTTGCAACAAAGCTACTTTTTCTCTCTGAAACTCCCAATTATTTTTTCCATGGACAGTATTAATCCCCATGGATCCCGGGAGCGGTGCTATCTGTAGGAACCCTCTGCAGCACAGCTCATGGGGGATGAACTGGCCACACACAACTGTGGGTGACAAGCAAGTGTTACTTTTCTGCAGACATTCAGAACGATGCTTCGTAGGCTGAGAAAACATCTTATGTAAATAAACTGTGAGGCTGGGATTGAAAAGCAGGAAGCAGCTGGCAGCCGAAACTGCCTTTGGGCCCTCATCTGTTTAAACACACAGGAAAGGTCTCGTGAGCCGTAAAGTCAGCACAAAGGTGCATTTGGGCCATATATAAAAGAGACTTAAAGCAAACCCTGCTTAATCCTTTCAAATGGAGATTCCCCCCCAGCCGGAACACAACTCGCCAGTTAGATGAACATCCTGACCAACGAAGTGTCTCAGCGCTGCCCCGTGAGGGAGGTGTGTTTATTTAAGGAGACCTCGCAGGGGGGCGCCAGCTGCATTTCCCACCCAGCGCACAGGCAGGCGAGATGCGGGCAGCACGCTAGGGCTAGGAAGGGGGCCGGTGCCAGTGAGTGCTGCAACAGTTAGGCAGATGGTAATGGGGAAAGGTAACAACGGACTCTCCCAGCTCGTATCGTGGAAGGAAACCCGCTGGATCTCTCGCTGTAATCAACACACACCGCTTGGCACGGCTGCTGATGCAGGTGGTGTTAGGGGTGAAGTACCGGCCTCACGGGCAAGCGCCGGAGTCCGAAGTTCACGTGCCCTGTTGAGTAGGCTCGGTGTCAAACAGCCCATCCTGCGTGACCTAAACTGATTAGCAACTCCCCACGCCCCCCTCCGCAGGCCGACCACCGCCACGCCACCCGGATTCTGTAAACGCAACCATTGCAGGTGCTTCGTGTACGCACAGTCGTGCGGCATTCATCCACCTGTGACTGCTCTTTTCACTGAGCATCGTGTCCTCCAGTGTCACCCATACTGTCACACACTGAGGAATTTCCTTCTTTCTCAGTCGGACATAACTTCCCCTTGCCCCTTGGCACTACTCAGCCTCGATTTTTCCTCTGTCGTGTTGACCCAGGACGCATCGTTTGCTGTAAGTGGCGACCAAGTGATATTCTGGAATGTGGCAAGAGCAAGGCAAGAGGAAGTGAGGTCTTGAATTAGAGAAGCGGCCTGGGGCCCCAGGAGAAAGCATGGATCTGACGCAAGGAAATCCAGAGGAAGCGGCTTTGTTCTTGCCAGCAATCACCAGGGCAGAGCTCCTGGCAGGGCTGATAAAGTCTAGTGGCTGCAATCGCCTTTGAGATCCCAGCTTGGCAATTTGCTCAAAATTGTTGAACATGCCACGCAGTTAATTTTCCTATTTATGTAACTTTGTCAACATGTCAACAGAAGCATTCTGGAAAGCCATTTAAAGTGAGCATATGGGTCATGATGTGTCACTTATGAACTTCATCAGTGGAAGAGGCCTACCTTCGTTTACTGACATGCTGTTTGATTAAGTTTAACCATATTGAGTTATTATCACAATTAGACATCCAAAGTCACCAAAAACCACTTTCCTGAATTCAGTAGCAGATGTGCAAAGTCACTGAAGAACATTTAATATTATAATGCTCTCAGCAAATCAGCAAAGAAAATGCCAGAGAGACTTGCACGTAAATTGCTCTTTGGAACTGAAAAATATACTGTATTCTCTGCCATAGGCCCCAGTTTCTCCTCATGGTTTTAGCAGGATATCCCATTGTTCTAGGGGTTACAGGCAGAAGCTGGTTCAAGAGCCACCAACCTGCTGTGTAAGCTGAGCAGGTCACGAACCTCACTGTGCCATGATCCCTCACCTATGAGATGGTGGTAGGAATAGTCACAATAACATTGTTGTAAGGAGGAAGTTAGTGAATATACGTAAAATGTTCAGAATGGCACTGGGGGCACAGTGGTAATACAGGAGTTGGCTGTTACTCGTGGTCATTGTGCATACCTTCTCTGTCAATATTTTTGTGTGATTGAAAATGTTTTTGTGGTTGTTGTCTTCATAGTCTTATCAGAACATGCCAAAGGCTGACGCTGCAGATGTGGAAGCTTTCACACAAAAAATTGGTAGTGATGCACGGTACAATACTTTAGAGTATGAGTCAAGGCAGGCTAGGCTATGCAATGGTGACACACTGGGAAATCTCAGTCACTGGAGAGAGAGATCACTATTTCTCGGTCTTGCCATGTGTACATCTTGTCTGAACTGGGGGGCTCTGCTCTGTGTGCTCACAGGAGGTGCTGGGATTCCAGATTCTTTCTAGCAGAGACAGGACCAGAGGGACAGGGCACATCTCTCCTGACTTTGATGTTTTCACTTGCAAGTGACGCACGTGATTTCTGTTTCCATTTCATCGGTTAAAGGAAGTCCCACAGACAGATATAGGGCAGGGAAGGGAGGAGAGCTGGAAACATTTGGGGAGCAGCCCATTCCAAGCTGAGGTGTGGATCTCCCCTACCACATGCAGAAACAAATGGACAACATGGCTCAGCAACAGGGTTAAGGGGCTCCCCATCCCAGCGTGTCTTTTGCAGAACTGTAAAGATTGCATCCTTTCCCCTCTCTTGGAGCCTTTCAATATGTGCTCAATATTTTCAAATTCTCAAATCTTTCCCTGTTACTTTCCTCATTAGTAGGCTACTATCAACTGCTGGAAACACAAAGAGAAGGGGTATTTCTTTGATGGTGATGGGTGCCAGGGGGAGTGTGATGTCTGGGAGAATGCAGAAGAAAGAGAATCAGAGGTTTTCCTTCTTTCCATCCTGGGAATTAGCAGTTTTTAGCCCAGAAGAGCTGTGGTAGGGGTGTATGTTGCTATACACACAGAATGGCCATTTGTACAGGGTCTGTTACACACTTTTCCCATTTTTTTCAGTTCTGAGAAGGTACATAAAGCATATAAGTTAATAAAGTATTCTTTGAGTTTCTTGTTCCATTCAGTGGTGTATAGTAAATTATGATTACTGTAATTAAGGCATTGAAGAATGGGTTAGGATGGCCTGTATTTTAGCTGTATATTGTATACCATTTAGAGTCTGATATATAAAGTAAAATCCCAACTCTGCCAATAGTAGACCTTGGCCATCTCAATTTCCTCATTTGAAAAATGTGGAGGAAATACTGTTTTTTTTATCAATTCAAAGCCACAGTGAAAAGCCACAGCCATATCATAGTTTCTTTCTGTGATACAAAATAATGCTGAGTATTTTCTAAAGATGGTCTTAGGTTCAGTGAAATCCAGAAATAACTGTTTTGGAAGGCCATTGGGACGGATCAAGATGATATGAATGTCAAATATTTTGTAAAGTTGAAGTACTACAAAAATGCTAGCTATTATCTTACAACAGGATTTTCTCAAAATGTCTTTTTTCTCAAATATGTAAAAAATACTAAAAAACAGTTTGAGAAAATCAAAATGATTTTGGTCAGAGCAACTCATATATATGATAGCAATTCTAATGTGCCCCAGAGATTTTGTGGGCCACACTGGCATATCAGGAGGAGGAAATGAGGTGCTGAGGCCAGTGGTATTAAAGAATGTCTCCTGTATCCACTCTGTGTACAGTTTCAGCAGCTAATGGAACCACTGAACGTCTTGCACTCCACTCACTCACACTCTAAGCCTTGAAGCGTCCCATGCTCTTGTGTTCTGAAGCCAAAGCGTGTCCCACATTCACACACCCCTCCCAGTTTATGTCTTTGCGGGTTGGCCCCGTTTAAAATTCAGAAAGTGGGGTGAGTGTGGCTTTCTATCTATAATGACATTCTAGATAGTGAGGTTCAGAATGCAGACAGAGATGGTACACCCATGGGCCTCAGAGAATCTGAGAGTTAGAAGGAAACTGCATGATCATAGTGTTTTCTCCGGGTGAAGAAACTAAAACTCAGGAAACATAGCAATTTCAAATATTCTCTGGTTCTGTATCACTGAGACCGAGAGCCAGCCACTCGTTTCACTTTCAGTCAGCCTATTTTACTAACGTGCTTAACATGCACCAAGCAACACCTTTTTTCTTTTCCGCTTATTGCATGGTAAGTATTTCCCAAGGCTGAAAGAATCAATGGGCAGGAAGTGACTCAAATCCTGGGAAAAGAGAACCCGATTTCTGAAGAAAAATATACTTGTTCAGTGGCAAGTAATGTCCCTGAGTTCTAGGTATAGACAGAATTGCACAGCAAGTGGGAGCCCTGTGTGTTGCTTTTGACTTGAACTTTGGTATCACTAGATTCTGTTTGAAGCCATGTAAAGCTATACTGGCTCTGAGACAGGCCTTCCCCCAACTCTTGGTTCTTGAACAATCTAGACATTTGTATTCTTTCTCTTTTATCTTCCTACTCTCTTTCAAATCATCCCCACTTGAGCCGGCTCTTCAGTCCCAGGCCAAATTTGAACTCTTCCTTCTTGACTATCAGCTTGAGTTGAAACTTCCCTCTCTCTGAATCCTATCGTGCTAACAGTAGATGCCGTTCACTCGGTGTTTCCTCCTCCCTGATAATGCAGTTAGTGATGTTTCTCAGCCGGCAGACAGGCTTTGTGCGGGCTCAAACTGATGCTAATACATTTCTGTGAGTCAGGACCTGGCTAGTCTTGACTATACCTCTCATGACTCAGCGGGTGATTACAAAGCACACAATTACATCTAAAACTGGATGTCATTGGGGCGCTTGGGTGGCTCAGTAGGTTAAGCATCCGACTTCGGCTCACATCATCATCTCACAGTTCATGAGTTTGAGCCCCGCATCGGGCTCTGTGCTGACAGCACGGATCCTGCTTGGGATTCTCTCTCTCAATCTCTCTCTCTCTCTCTCTCTCTCTCTCTCTCCTCTCACTGCCCTTCCCCTACTCACACTGTCTCTGTCTCTCTCAAAATAAATAAATAAGCTTAAATTTTTTAAAAATAAAATAAAGTCTGTTTTAAAAAAATGCACCAAGGGGCACCTGGGTGGCTCAAGTCAGTTGAACATCTGACTTCAACTCAGGTCATGATCTTGTGGTTCGAGCCCACATCGGGCTCTGTGCTGACAGCTCAGAGCCTGGAGCCTGCTTCAGATTCTGTGTCTCCCTCTTTCTCTGCCCCTCCCCTGCTAGTGTTCTGTCTCTAACGCTCTGAAAAATAAACAAATATTAAAAAATATTTAAAAAAAAAAATTGTATCAATGGACAATTTCCTCTTCAATTGTCTCTACAACTAGCAGATTGAGCCCTACCCATTGGGCAAGTACTAATTGAACACACTGAAGGTTGGAGAGACTGAGACACAAGCTCAGCATAAACTCAACCCTGGTGCAGTGCCCCACAATCAGGAAGGAACTCAAAACCTAGAGCTTCTTCCTGAGGGTTGAAGGGTTCCCACACTGGGAACCCCAACTTTTAGGTCCTGCACCTGAGAGAGAAGCCTCCAAAATGTCTAGCTTTGAAGCCTGATGGGACTTATATCCATGATAGCCATAAGGCTATAAAGAACTGAGAAATGGCTCTTAAAAGGCTCATGTGCTTAGACCCACCCAGTGCAGAGGCAGCCAACTGTGCCCAGACTTATGTGAAGCATGCTCATTTGCTTATATTAAAGTGTAAGCCTAAGGGGCAGGTATCTCATTTAATACACGGATATAGGAACCTACTGGGATACTCTCTGGGGACAGATATTGGTGATCACCATCTTCGTGCTGTCTAGCCTCCAGCTGGTGGGCACAATCTTTTCCCCTCCCAGTGGGTACCATTTGTATGTTCCTGCTCTGCCTTGATCCAGCTGGCAGGTGCCATTTTTGTGCCCCTGTCTGCTGCATTCCAGAGTGCTAGCATCTCCTGGAAGGGAGCTTTTCCTCGCATCTGGCGCCCTGGGTTTGTGGCTGCCACTCAGGGCATTCCCCTTGACTGCCCACTTCTGAAGACCCGGGGACCTTGCATTCTGTGGTCCCACGGGAATGTAAAAATCAGATACAACTTCTGGCAGGCTACCACCCCAAACCACTAAAGAGATAGCAAACAGAAACACATGATGTCTTTCTGTGAAAGAGTGCTTATTTGCTTGACCTGGAACTTCAGGCTGAGGCACAAGCTTCAGGTTCAGCACACACCTGTGCAGGTGCACCCAGGGAAGGTAGGCTGGTGGGTGCCATGTTTGCATTCTCTGTCTACCTCATGACAGCTCACTGGTATCTCCCAAAAAGGAGCCAATACACTCATCTGGAACTCTGCCACCCAGGGACACCTCCAGATTGCCTGATTCCAGTGCTCCATGGGGCTCATTCTTTTAGTCCCACAGGACTGTATATATCTGCATACTTTAAAAGCTTTGGTCTGAGGGTCTGGCTTCCAATCAACCTGCATTAAGGTGCTGAATGAGATCCTCCCCTTTGGAACACTAATAAGTCTTGGCACACCCTTATGTACTCAGAGCTGATAAAAATAAAATAGGCAGCTTAGACAATCATGAAGGTTTGAGAGAAAACCAAGAACTAGGATAGGTTGAATGCGAACGTTTATTTCCCACACGAGGCCACTCCTCACAACTGGGAGACGTGGCTGTTTCATCTAATGCAGAGAAACCAACAGAGTCCATCAAAATGAATAAACAAAATGATATGTTCCAAATGTAAGAACAAGATAAAAGCTCAGAAAAAAAACTTAATAAAATAGAAATAAGTAATTTACCTGATAAAGAGTTTAAAGTAATGGTCATAAAAATAAACAGGAGAAAAATAGACGAACATGGTAAGAACTGTAGCAAAGAGATACTAATATAAGAAAGTACCAAATAGAGGCCACAGAGCTGAAGAATATATAACTGAACTGGAGGATATGATCAATGGCGTTCAACAGCAAACTGGATGAAGCAGAATAGACCAGCACACTTTGAAGACAAGGCAGTGGACTCATCCACTCACAGGAGCAAAGAGAAAAAAGAGAATGGAAAACCAACGTACAAAACTTACGGGATTTGTGAGACCATCTCAGGTGGGCCAACGTTCGCATTACAGAGTCCCAGAAGAAGAAGAAGAGAGAGAAAGGAGCAACACACTCACTTGAACAAATAATGGCTGAAAACGTCCTTAACCTGAACAAGGAAACAGACGTCCAGTTCCAAGAAGCCCAGAAAACAAGTAACAAAATGGCAATAAGAACATAACTATCAGTAATTACGTCAAATGTACATGGATGACATCCTCCAATCAAAAGGCATAGAGTGTTTGAATGGATAAAAAAAACAAGACCCAACTATATGCCGCCTACGAGAGACTCACATCACAGAAACAGGGGGAGATCAGGGAGAGCACATGTAGTTTTTTTATTGCTCAAGGTAATTATGCTGGTACTGATAGTATTTCCTTGTTATTCTGAGGCTGTTGTGTATATAAAGTATGATAAAGCACGAGTGATTGTGGGATATTTTCATTCTGTCAACTCCATGAGCTTCAGAACTGGCATTCTTTTTATTTTTATATTTTATTTTAGAGAGAGAGTGTGTGAGTCAGGGGGAGAGAGAGAGAGAGAGAGAGAGAGAGAGAGAGAGAGAGAGAATCCCAAGCAGGCTCCACACTCAGGGCAGAGCCCAACTCCAGGCTTGATTCCATGACCTGAGGATCATGACCCGAGCCAAAATCAAGAGTCAGACACTAAACTGACTAAACCACCCAGGCGCCCAGAGAACTGGGATTCTTTGAGCAGAAGAAGGGGGATATGAATGTGGTACACAAGACATTATGTAAAAACCCTGTGTTCCTGAATTGGATTGGGAAGTAGCAGTGTGAACTCATGACTAACCAGAGCAGTGGGCACCCCTAGTGCACATGTCTGTGACCTGAAATACCAAGGTGACCTGCATTATTGGATAGGAAGGAAGCAAGGAATCAACCAAAGTCTACTTGGACTTAAAAGGGTTAAAAGAATTCATGACCAAAATTTAAGAGGCTCCCACTGGCCAAACATGGAATCATTGGAGATTTCAAAAGAATATTGGGGCACCTGGGTGGCTCAGTTGGTTGAGCATCCGACTTCAGCTCAGGCTGTGATCTCACAGTTCATGGGATCAACCCCTGCGTCTGGCTCTTTGCTGACAGCGCGGAGCCTGCTTTGGATTCTGTCTCCCTCTCCCTCTCTGCCCCTCTCCTGCTCACTCTCTCTCAAAAATAAACATTAAAAAAGTGTTTTTAAATAAAAAAATAAAAATAATAGCAAATTGCAATTGATTGAAACCCATGCATTATATTTTTTTATTTAACTTTTTTTACTTTTTAAACTTTACCTCCAAATTAGTTAGCATATAGTGAAGCAATGATTTCAGTAGATTCCTTAATGCCCCTTACCCATTTAACCCATTCCCCCCTCCCACAACCCCTCCAGCAACCCTCAGTTTGTTCTCCATATTTATGAGTCTCTTTTATTTTGTCCCCCTCCCTGTTTTTATATTATTTTTGTTTCCCTTCCCTTATGTTCATCTGTTTTGTCTCTTCAAGTCCTCATATGGGTGAAGTCATATGATTTTTGTCTTTCTCTGACTAATTTCACTTAGCATAATACCCTCCAGTTCCATCCACGTAGTTGCAAATGGTAAGATTTCATTCTTTTTGATTGCCAAGTAATACTCCATTGTATATATATATATATACATATATATATATATATATACCACATTTTCTTTATCCATTCATCCTTTGATGGACATTTGGGCTCTTTCCATACTTTGGCTATTGTTGATAGTGCTGCTATGAACATGGGGGTGCATGTGTCCCTTTGAAACAGCACACCCATATCCCTTGGATAAATGCCTAGTAGTGCAATTGCTGGGTCGTAGTGTAGTTCTATTTTTAGTTTTTTGAGAAACCTCCATACTGTTTTCCAGAGTGGCCGCACCAGCTTGCATTCCCACCAGCAGTGCAAAAGAGATCATCTTTCTCCACATCCTCGCCAACATGTGTTGTTGCCTGAGTTGTTAATGTTAGCCATTCTGACCAGTGTCAGCTGGTATCTCCTTGTGGTTTTGATTTGTATTTCCCTGATGATGAGCAATATTGAGCATTTTGTCATGTGTTGGCTGGCCATCTGGATGTCTTCTTTGGAGAAGTGTCTATTCATGTCTTTTGCCCATTTCTTCCCTGGATTATTTGTTCTTTGGGTGTTGAGTTTGATAACATCTTTGTAGATTTTGGATACTAACCCTTTATCTGATATGCCATTTGCAAATATCTTCTCCCATTCTGTCAGTTGCCTTTTAGTTTTGCTGATTGTTTCCTTCGCTGTGCAGAAGCTTTTTATTTTGATGAGGTTCCAGTAGTTCATTTTTGCCTTTGTTTCCCTTGCCTCTGGAGACGTGTTGAGTAAGAAATTGCTGCGGGAAAGGTCAAAGCAGGTTTTTGCCTGCTTTCTCCTCGAGGATTTTGATGGATTCCTGTCTGACATTGAGGTCTTTCATCCATTTTGAGTTTATTCTTGTGTATGGTGTAAGAAAGTGGTCCAGGTTCATTCTTCTGCATGTCGCTGTCCAGTTTTCCCAGCACCACTTGCTGAAGAGACTGTCTTTATTATTCTTTCCTGCTTTGTCAAATTTAGTTGCCAATACGTTTGTGGGTCCATTTCTGGGTTCTCTATTCTATTCCATTGATCTGAGTGTCTGTTCTTGTGCCACCATGCATTATATTTAAAACCATAACTTCATGATAATGAAAATGGTCATTGGTCACCTTCAGAGAATGATAGCAAATCAATTTTTATCTTGAAAACTGATAAAGGGACATAATCATTTATTTTCCCTTTTCTATATGTACTATACCACTGAGTAATCAAATAGATGAAAGTATCTGTTTTTAAAGGTGTGCCAACTAATAAGTAATATAAATGAGTTGAGCATTTTAATGAACTAATGGATCTATAAATTGAGACTCAACAGCTGGCAACATCTCCCAAAGAGACAAAGGCACTTTCCTTGCTGCCTGGTAAAAGAAGACGGTCTTGCAGGACAGATGGTGCCTGAGTCTGAGGGAGCCACTGGACTCAGCTGCCAGTCTGAGCTGCACCAGAATCCACCATCTGCAAACCTGGGCTGCAGGAAACCCTGCAGAAGTGGCCTAGGTTCTCCGTTCTCCC
The DNA here is from genome assembly GCF_018350195.1 of Panthera tigris. Taxonomy (NCBI): domain Eukaryota; kingdom Metazoa; phylum Chordata; class Mammalia; order Carnivora; family Felidae; genus Panthera; species Panthera tigris. The sequence goes on along the minus strand of NC_056663.1, from coordinate 599,313 downwards.
AACTCCCATGGAGGCAAGTGAGAAAGAGAAAGGAACAGAGGTGGGCCCTGTGGGGTCGAAGCTTTAGAGTAAGACCAGCCACGGGCTGAGGACCGGGAGGAGGCAGAGCACAGGGCTCTAGGGCAGTGAGGCTTCTCCGTGTGACTGCAGCGATGAACACATGTCATCCTACCTCCGTCCAAACCCATAGAACATCCAATGCCAGGAGAAACCTGTGGGCCCTGGGTGATGGCAGCGTGTCCATGTGGGCTCATCACTTGGAACAAAAGTGACCTCTGTCAGGAGTATTGATGATGGGAGGCGGGGCCTACACAGGAGATCTCTGCACCTTTCCTTCAGTTTTGCTGTAAACCCTACACTACCCTAAAGAAAAAGTAAACATTTAAAAAAGGAGTAGGTAGAATGAAAGTGTACTGCCTGGGCCTGTACTGTTGGGTAACGAATCTTTCACAAGCACAAGGGAGCCCTTCCTTGAGGGGTCAGGACCCTGGTTGGCACCAGGGGACAAGGGGTGGAGAACAAGACAGGGCGCAAGGATGGGCCTCTATTGTCATTCCAAAGGTGCTATCCTTGTAGTAAATCACTGAGCTAAACATGTGTGTTGTACTCTTTTTGGTATCTGTGATCTATTAAAAATAAAAGAGTTACAAATGGTTGAATTCCAGAGAAGGTGAACCCTTTAATGGACTCAGTAACTGGCAGATGAAAGGTGCAAGGTTTGGGACCAGTGTCAGGTCTACAAGCAAGAAGTTGGGTTAATTCAGATCCACCCATCCTTCATCTGTCAGGATGTGAAATACATTTGTCTTCAGGTTTTGTCTCACTTCTAAAAGCTACTGCGTCATCCTCCGTGAGTTAGGACTTGGCTGGAGCACAGATCTGGTGGGGGTCCACAGGAAGAGGCAGGCAGTGGGAGGTGGGGTGTGGGGGCCACGGGGGGGCTGCAGACCCTGGGCAAAGCCAGGCTGAGAGTGACACGTGGAGGAACTTCAAGGGGGCCAGGGGGTGCCAGCAGGAGGCCTTTTCGCCTAACCCTGTTGCTCCTGGCCACCTGTACAGGCGACCTCTTCCAAGCAGACATATATGAGACCCCGGTGTCCCCACACTGGGCTCCCCTTCACAGGATCTTTGAGACTAGAATGCTCTCAAGAACTCTACTTTCCAGTGGCTTATGGTGTCGTATATTATGCTTGTCAAACGTACAGTGACTTTTCCTTTGCATTTTGATCAGAACCTTTCCAAATATGTTCATCCTTTTACAGTTACTGAGTGGCCTTGAAGACTTCTCTATATTCAACAGGCGGCCCCGGCCTTTGCCTGATAGGAGTACTGATTTGTAAATTTGCAAATTCAGGCTGCCTATAAATGTTCCGGTGCCTTCTAAAGGTTGCCTTGAAAAGCGAACACAGTTTCCACAATTGTTCTTCGCAAGGCCCCATCACATGGCCAAAGCACACTTGCCCACTTGGAGGTCTTTGCTGCTGTGAAAGACCCGCCCAGCCTACAAATGCCCTGAGGTAGGGTGCCTGCCCCTGGCTGGGACCAATTCAGCCTTCACCACCGTAAAAATACAAAGTGACTCCCTTGCTTTCCATGTGTTCTCACTGGTTTTCAGTTGATTTGCTGTTCTCCAAATTGGAAAGTCCATGGACACTTTCCTTTCAATCATGTAACTGGAATGGAGGTCCCCTCTTCTCCCCTGTCCTGCGCCCCCACACTGACCCACATGGTGACTGAAGCTTCAATAGCTTGGCCTGAAGAAAGCAAGATATTATATGGCCCTTGAGAATCACACAGGGGGGCAAGGGTTTTGGCAACAACTGTGAATAATTCTGCAGGTTTCTCCTGACTCTTTTTTTATTAATTTGCTGACTTTCCTAATTTACACAGTGACTCGTGTTTCATATGGAGTTCTTCCTGGGACAAAATTATGCTGACAATGAACACACTGTGCAGGAGAGGTGATCTGGACTTGAAAACAGTGTTTCTTCTGAAAGCCTACCTGTGTTTCAGCAGAAATAGAAAAGCTACTGAACCAAACAACAGACAAGGGTCACGGTCTCTGCTTTGACCTCAGGCAAGGGGCTCAATGGGAAGGGAGGGAGAGCAGGACCTGAGTTTTTTGAGTAGCAATTCTAAAAAGCCACCTGTGCTTTATTTCCTAGATTTGAAACACTTTATCAAAAGTTTGACCAATTTGTTCGATTGCTGGAGAGGCTTTTTAGGAAATCACTTCCTAAGCTTTGTAGGAGCACATAGAAGCCAATGGTAATGTCTTAACCACCTTTTGGAAATACACATTTACTCTCTTTTCTGTGGGAGACTGAAAATACCTTTCCAGGTATTTAAAATGTTTTTAATTTTTTTTTTTCAGAGAGAGAGAGAGAGAAACAGAATGTGAGCAAGGGAGGGGCAGAGAGAGAGGGAGACACAGAATCCAAAGCAGGGTCCAGGCTCCTAGCTGTCAGCACAGAGCCTGATGCAGGGCTCAGACCCACAAACCATGAGATTATGACCTGAGCCAAAGTCGGCACTTAACTCACTGAGCCACCCAGGCACCCCTTCCTGGCTGTCTAAAGACATGATGGGTATAAGTCTACTTGGTCCACTAAATAAGATGCTCAAAAGTATAGGAGCCATGAGGATTTCAGAAAACTAGTCAAATTAGGCATCCCAGGTGACATTCTGACCAAATCTATCTTAAAAGCATTCATGAAAACTGCAATTTTGAACAAAGATTCTCTCTGATGTGGTGTGGACCCCAGAAACACACAGGGCACCAATTTCCAAGCCAGGCTACACAGACTAATTACTCAGAAGCAGATTGGACTGCAGGCCTCAACTCTGCCCAGGACAGCAATGGCTCTACAGGGGGTGAGCTACTGATGGAACAGGTGGTGGTGGTGGTGGCTGCGGTGAGGCCCTGGGTGGTGGTGGTGAGGCCCTGGAGGTGGAGCCCCACAGGCTTGTTGTTGAGAGGAGGTCCCTGTGCAGCCAGTCCCTCCCCTCGGAGGGCCTGCCTTTGGGGATCACAAGTGCACTAGGACCGCGGTGTGGGAAGCGTTCATAGTCCAGGCAGTGCATCTGCAGCCCAGGGTCCTGTGTCTTCTCACACACGGGATCCTCTGCGTCACACCACAGCCCCACTGTACAGGTGTGTTCACTGACGTGGTTTGTCTCTGGTGCTTTGTTTCCTTCTCACTTTTTTTCTTTTCCCCCTTCCCATATGTTCATCTATTTTCTATAAGTTTGATCATGTGATTTTTTTTGGATACTGGCTATTGACCACTTTTATTACATACTACTTGGAAGAATATCAGCCCTTCCAAGAACATCTATGCTTGTATTTCCATTAAATATATATGTATCTGTTTTTTAAAAATAAAAATGGTATCATTCTATACAAAGTTTTTGATTAAAAAATTTAACGATACTGGAAATCTTCCATACAATTCATTAAAATCGACCTCAAGTTTCACTGTATTCCATTTTATGGCAGTATGTTCGTTTATTTGACCAAAGTCTTTTTCATGAATATTTCTATCATTTCCAACAGATGTGAGGGGTTATTTTTCTATGACTTCAGTTATATTATTTATTGAAAAGTTAATTTTTTATTTCAATACATTTATTACCATTTAAATTTTATCTTTTCATATGCTCACTGATCATTTAATTATTTTCACTGAAATTACTTTTGTCCTTTGTCCATCCTGATTTGCTTTTCCTTTTGTTTGTTGATTTATAAAAAGCCCTTTGCATATTAATGTAATTGGTCATTTTTCTGTCATATTTCTTGAAAACACTTTTTGTCCGTTTTACATTATATTCTAGCTTTGTTGATGATATTTTAAAAAATAATGTAGAAATTTAAAATTTTTATGTGGTCAAATCTGTCATATTTTTCTTTATAGTTTTCATAGTTTGGATTGTTTATAATTTTTCTGCTGCAAGATTATAACATCAATTCTCTCATGTTTTCTTAATGTACTTTTACTATTTCATTTGTTTGTTTAAATCATTTGTCAAACTGGAATTTATTTTGGTATAAAGAGTGAAATGGAACTCAGCACAAACTACTGAACAGTCCGCTTCTTCCCAGTGATCTGAAGTGATGTTTTATGATACCAAGTCTCATATGTACTTGGATGTCTGTCTGGCAGCGAAACTACTTTAGTGGTATGCCATTTCTACAATAACAGGGAAAATTTTCCTGGGGATTTTCCTTGCTTAGAGGACTCAGCAGTCCCTCCCGCCTCCTGCCAGCCAGCCTTCCTCTCCTCAGTTTCCTGGGGACCATAAAGCAGCCACCCCTGTGAGGCTGAGGTGGCTCCTAAGGGACTCTGCATGCATGACCCTTTTTCAGGGCACTACAGAGCCCGCCTTACCTCACGCCTCTCCAGGTTTCAATGTTTAGGGTGAAGGGCAGAGGGCCTCCCAGGTGGGGGCACATGGCTGGTGATGAGGCACATTTATGCACCTAGAGCGGTCAGCTGTGAGGGGATGCTCCCTAAGCCTTCTCCACCCAGTCACATCTAAGAGCAACAAAGGGACACCTCAGGCCCCCACATACAGCCACCTTGTCCTCCTCTCCTTTCTTAGCATCTCCCCGTGATGTCTGTCCCAAGGATGCTGTCACACCCCTTCCTGGCCACAGAGGTCACCTCCTCCAGGGACATCACCTCTGGACACGCCCAAAGCTGCCATGGCGGCCTTCTTCAGCTGGGCACTGCCCTATCCTTGAGGCTGGCATTTTTGGCTCCTCGTGTGGTGCTGCCTTACCCAGGGTGGGTGGACGCCCTGCGGGATGCATCCTCCAGTCAACGCATCACCCGGTTGTCCCAATCCATTTTGGAAATGAACGGGAAGAAGGCAGGCCCTCTCAACGCCCCTTCCCGAAGACAATTTCTTCACTCCAAAGACCAACTTTGGTTTCTTCTGCAAGAAGACTGCACAAACCCAAAAACGTCTTAAATTCTCAGAGAGCACACCTTCTGGTTCCAGCTGGACTTCCCTTTCGGCACTGCCTGCGCAAATACATTATGAAAGGAACAATCTCACAGACAATATAACAAATACACTTGGACACAACTGACTCCTCCAAAATAGTACCAAAAGTTTAATGATATAAATTTGGAACCACGATTATTGGCAACATTCAAAGTTAATGCTTCATTTTCAGAGTGACTAAAAGGCTTTCCTTCAATGCAACGGTAGGAATGAGCTAAAACAAATGATAGTTACCACAGAATATGTACCGAAATTGAAACCGTTATGAAGATCAAATGTAACGTGACATGGTTCAAGAATTGTGGAGTTCTTGAAAATGCAACATACACAAGCTTTTAATAAAATTATATTTAAGTGATTAATAAATTGTTAAATTAAGAAATTATTAAAACATTGTTTTAATTGTATTTAAAATATTTGAAGTTTCTCATGGCTAGACTCTAATGTAGCTAGAACCGTAATTCAGATTTCCTCAGTTCTGCCCAGTGTTTTGTCCTGGCACTAGATTGTCTCCCATTCACCTAGTAATAATAATAACTGGAATTATTTCATGAGAGATTAGGGTGTAGGAGTCTAGTAAATTAACGAGAACATCTCTAATAAATTTGAAATAATGATTTTGTTCTTAGGACGCTATACTGAGAAAATGTTTAATACAGAATTTCTGCAGAACGCCAGCCCCACGAAATGCATTGGGGGAAAATGGCCTTCCAGGTCAAGGACACTTGATGATGCCTACTGCTATGTTCACATGTGTTACAGCACACATGAACACATTAGATGTTTCCAGAAATCCTGCAATAATGTTATTTAACGCTAGTTTATCCAAATTTGATTCACTGTAGAAGATTTTGCCTTAATACCTGTTACGATCCCATGAATCAATAGTTCACAAAAATCCTTATTTATAAACTCTGCTTTAAATTAACCTTTTAGTGGCACCTGGGTGGCTCAGTCAGGTAAGCATCTGACTCTTGGTTTTGGCTCAGGTCATGATCTCACAGTTTCATCAGTTCAAGCCCTGGGTCAGGCTCTGTGCTAACAGCATGGAGCCTACTTGGGATTCTCATTTTCTCTCTCTCTCTCTCTCTCTCTCCTTCTCTCACTGCCCCTCCCCTGCTCACACTGTCTCTGTCTCTCTCAAAATAAATAAATAAGCTTAAAATTTTTTTAACAAAATAAAAGTCTGTTTTAAAAAAATGCACTGAGGGGCTCCTGGGGGCTCAGTCAGTTGAGCATCTGACTTCAACTCAGGTCATGATCTTGTGGTTTGAGCCCACGTTGGGCTCTGTGCTGACAGCTCAGAGCCTGGAGCCTGCTTCAGATTCTGTGTCTCCCTCTTTCTCTGCCCCTCCCCTACTAGTGTTGTGTAACTATCTGAAAAATAAACAAACATTAAAAAACATTTTTAAAAATTAAAAATGCACCAAAGAGGCCAGAAATCTACAGAGCCAACACAAAGTGATGCTCACGTAAGACCCAGGTATAATCGAGATATGAAACATGATTGTTCTAGAGAAGCTGAGCTTCCAGAAGACACTTCTTATTGAGCACCTATTATATGCTTACCTGCTGCTCAGTCATATGCATTAGCTGCTATAACTACTAAGTAATCTGACAGCAAAGTCACTGCTCTCAGGGTAGCATCAGTCTTATGGCAGTAAAGCTAACAAATTAATGTCAACAGAATGATGATATAAATAGGAGCATCTCCCAGAACAGGTACCATGGAACACCTATTCTGGTGGTTATGCACAGCTGTTATTTGTGAAAGGGTCTGTGTAAGTTTGGGAAATGCCAGCTTGGCAAACATTAATGGGCATCTTTACTGAAAGATTTCTCCAAGTCCATGTGCATTTTAAATGTCTAAGAGGGTGACATAGTGAGCAATGTTTACCATCATGTTTGACCACAGGAAGAGTTCCTTGGGGAGACACTAGGGCAGATGCTTGTGTCCAGAATCAGCACTAAGTTGGTGGTAGAGATTAATCAATTATTTGCATTCTAGCCAGGCTCCAGAGTGTAGGAGGCCTGGAGGAACGGACTGTGTCACTGAGAGGGTGTAGGTGGAGAAGGGAGCGAGCACAAGGCGGTAGGGTCTTCTACTGCCAGCTGCAAAGCAAGGACAAGAAATCCCGGCACAGATGCTAACGCTGTATGAGGCTGGAAGACAGTGGGGTGAGTAGACAGAAAAAAGAGACTGAGAGATTTTCAAAGGAACCAATCAATCTCACTGATGGATTTCCAGCATCAGTGGCAGCGTCTATGGCAGCATCTGGCACAAAGTAGGAATCTGAGTGAGTGGGTATAGGATTGAACTGAGCTCTGGAATAGTGGGGACCAACTCTGTAGACATGAGGAATATGGCCAGGGTCTCCTGGGATCCGGATGGCTGGAAAGAAGAAATGGTGGTCCATGTGGAAGAGGACATCATGAATACTTCCATTTCTTCTAAGGTAACATTTCCCTTCTATCAAGATCCACAATCATCTTACAAGAAGTTAGCTATTTCTGTGTCTTTCTGCCTTGAATAGGTTACCTTTCATTGAGTCCCAACCATGAAGTAGCACTGGCAGCCGCATAACACATGCTTGAGATAACACTCTTGAGGTTTACACTGTCTGATGGATCAGGACATTGAGTTTCAGGTGTTGTTAAGTCATCTTCCTGACCCTTAGTTAAGAGATAGAACTAGGATTTGGTGGTTGTTTTTTTGTTTTTTGTTTGTTTGGGGTTTTTTGTTTGTTTGTTTGTTTAGGATTTGAATTCATACAAATTAGATTCCAAAGCCTGTGGTCTTAACTGTGGTGTCATCTTAGCCAATGAGCCCTTTGGGGAAGGTTAAGGGCAGGGTCTGGCACCACGAAGAACTCTGTTGGATTTTCCTACGAACCCTATGACATGGCTGGCACCGTGCCCTATGAGATCTGAATGCAGCCAGCGGTTACTGAAGAAATGAAGAAACCAAGCACATACATGGAACTATGTGCTCACAGGGTTTCCTTGAGGCTTTGGCACCAGTGGGTCTAGAGCACAGGGTAGGAACTGGGAATTACTAGGAAATATTTCTGAATAATTATGAAAGCCCAATCTCAGAGTTTAGGTTTGATTCTTATTGCAGTTAAGCTAACAAATAATGTCAACAGAATGATATAAATATGAAAGAGGGAGTCATGAAAGAAAATGAAAAAGGGTGTGTCCAAGGTGGATCAGCTTGGGAAAGCTATGAAATAGGACTAGAACTCAGAAAATATTCCCTGAAAGAAATGGTACATTAATGAATGGAGGTAGAACTTTTGGAGGGAAATGAACCTGTATATAAGAGTAACCACGTGAAGGTAATGCTCACTTCGGCAGCACATATTCTAAAATTGGAACGATACAGAGAAGATTAGCATGGCCCCTGCAAAAGGATGACACGCAAATTCATGACGCTTCCACATTTTTTTGCTCTTCACAGATGACATGATGTTCTATAAGGAAAACCCAAAAGATTCCACCAAAAAACTGCGAGAACTGATCCATGAATTTGGCAAAGTTGCAGGATATAAAATCAACGCACAGAAATCGGTTGCATTGCTATTCACCAACAATGAAGCAACAGAAAGAGAAATCAAGGAATGGATCCCATTTGCAGTTGCACCAAAAACCATAAAATACCTAGGAATAAATCTAGCCAAAGAGGTGAAAAATGTATACGCTGAAAACTACAGACAGCTTATGAAAGAAATTAAAGAAGACACAAAAAAATGGAAAAAGATTCCATGCTTCTGGATAGGAAGAACAAATATTGGTAAAAGGTCGATACTGGGGCACCTGGGTGGCTCAGTCAGTTGAGCGTCTGACTGGCTCAGGTCATGATCTCACAGTTTGTGACTTCAAGCCCCGCGTTGAGCTCTGTGCTGGCAGCTCGGAGCCTGGAGCCTGCTTCGGATTCTGTGTCTCCTCCTCTCTCTGTTCTTCCCCGCTCATGCCCTGTCTCTCTCTGTCTCTCAAAAATGAATAAATGTTAAAAAAAATTAAAAAAATTAAAAAAAAGGTCGATACTATCCAAAGCAATCTACATATTCAATGCAATCCCTATCAAAATAATAACAGCATTCTTCACAGAGCTAGAACAAATAATCCTAAAATTTGTATGGAACCAGAAAAGCCCCCGAATAGCCAAAGCAATCTTGAAAAAGAAAACCAAAGCAGGAGGCATCACAATCCCAGACTTCAAGCTATACTACAAAGCTGTCATCAAGACAGTATGGGACTGGCACAAGAACAGACACTCAGATCAATGGAACAGAATAGAGAACCGAGAAATGGACCCACAAGCGTATGGCCAACTAACCTTTGACAAAGCAGGAAAGAATATCCAATGGAATAAAGATGGTATCTTCAGCAAGTGGTGCTGGGAACACTGGACAGCGACATGCAGAAGAATGAACCTGGACCACTTCCTTACACCATACACAAAAATAAACTCAAAATGGATGAAAGACCTCAATGTCAGACAGGGAGCCATCAAAATCCTCGAGGAGAAAGCAGGCAAAAACCTCTTTGATCTTGGCCTCAGCAACTCCTTACTCAACACATCTCCAGAGGCAAGGGAAACAAAGGCAAAAATGAACTACTGGAACCTCATCAAAATAAAAAGCTTCTGCACAGCAAAGGAAACAATCAGCAAAACTAAAAGGCAACTGACAGAATGGGAGAAGATATTTGCAAATGGCATATCAGATAAAGGGTTAGTATCCAAAATCTACAAAGATGTTATCAAACTCAACACCCAAAGAACAAATAATCCAGGGAAGAAATGGGCAAAAGATATGAATAGACACTTCTCCAAAGAAGACATCCAGATGGCCACCTGACACATGAAAAAAAATGCTCAACGTCACTCATCATCAGGGAAATACAAATCAAAACCACAAGGAGATACCAGCTGACACCGGTCAGAATGGCTAACATTAACAACTCAGGCAACAACACATGTTGACGAGGATGCGGAGAAAGAGGATCTCTTTTGCATTGTTGGTGGGAATGCAAGCTGGTGCGGCCACTCTGGAAAACAGTATGGAGGTTCCTCAAAAAGCTAAAAATAGAACTCCCCTACAACCCAGCAATTGCACTACTAGGCATTTATCCAAGGGATACAGGTGTGCTCTTTCGAAGGGACACATGCACCCCCATGTTTATAGCAGCACTATCAACAATAGCCAAAGTATGGAAAGGGCCCAGATGTCCATTGATGGATGAATGGATAAAGAAGATGTGGTGTGTGTATATATATACACACACACACACACACACACACACACACACACAATGCAGCATTACTTGGCAATCAAAAAGAAGGAAATTTTGCCATTTGCAACTACATGGATGGAACTAGAGGGTATTATGCTAAGCAAAATTAGAGAAAGACAAAAATCATATGACTTCACTCATACGAGGACTTTAAGACACAGCATAGATGAACACAAGGGAAGGGAAGCAAAAATAATATAAAAACATGGAGGAGGACAAAACATAAGAGACTCATAAATATGAAAAACAAACAGAGGGTTGCTGGAGGGGGTGTGGGAGGGGGGAATGGGCTAAATGGGTAAGGGGCATTAAGGAATCTACTCCTGAATCATTATTGCCCTATATGCTAACTAACTTGCATATAAATTTTTAAAATTAAATTTAAAAAAAAGTAACCATTTGAGGGTACATTGCTTAAATGGGGTCTTCAGAATCCATGAAGTCCTTTGATACCTGCTCTGGGATCTCTACCTGCTTGAGAAACACATTTCTAGTGGAAAGATGAGGATTATCCCACATCTCTTAACTCATGCTCATGATGAGTTTTTTTTTTTTTTTTAACATTTATTTGTTATTGAGAGACAGACACAGACCATGAGCAGGGGAGGGGGCAAGAGATGGAGAGACACAGAATCTGAGGCAGGCTCCAGGCTCTGAGCAGTCAGCACAGAGCCTGACGCCGGGCTCGAACTCACATACCACGAGATCATGACCTGAGCCCAAGCTGGATGCTCAACCGACTGAGCTACCCAGGCACCCACCGCATGATGAGTTTTTGTTTTTTTTTTCTTGCGTCTGGTCAGAGTACTTTACTCAACTGCTACATAACATGATGAGTTATTTTTAAGTTGAATGTCAGGAAGAAAATACCTCTCCTCTGTAGTGTTATTTCACAATTAAAAGGCGTTTTCTTGAACTAGATGTTGGTCTCTCAGTAAGAACTGCTCGGGGCCCTGGAATTTTTGAGGACTCTGACTTCTCAATTTGATGGCACTGGTCTAAGTGGCTGTCATAGCAATTCAGGCACCAGGGAGATAGAGCTGGAGAAACTACAGTCAAAACAGCTCCTGAAGGAAGATGTCAAAAAACACGTTGCTTTGCACTGAGTAGCCTGTGGGCCTGAGCACATCTAGCTCTCACTGGGAACCGCCCTCACCAGAAACGCGCCCTCACAGGGAACTGCCCTCGCCAGGAACACGCCCTTGCCAAAAAACGCGTCCTCGCCAGGAACAGCCCTCAGGAGAAACACGCCTCCACTGGGAACCGCCCTCGCCAGAAACACGCCCTCTCAGGGAGCCCCCCTCACCGGGAACCGCCCTTCCCAGGAACAGGAACCGCCCACACCGGAACCTGCCCTCCCAGAAACACGCCCTCGCCAGGAACCGCCCTCGCCAGAAACACCCTACACCGGGAACTGCCCTCGCCAGAAACACGCCCTCACAAGGAACCGCCCTCATCAGGAACACGCCCTCTTTGGGAACAGCCCCCACCAGAAACGCGCCCTTACCAGGAACCGCCTTTATCGGGAACCGCCCTTGCCAGGAACCACCCTCACTGGGAATCGCCCTCACTGGGAACCGCCCTCACCAGGAACCGCCCTCACCAGGAACCGCCCTGGCCAGAAACACCCTCACAGGGAACCGCCCTCGCCAGGAACCGCCCTCGCCAGAAACACGCCCTCACAGGGAACCGCCTTTATCGGGAACCGCCCTTGCCAGGAACCACCCTCACCGGGAACCGCCCTCACCGGGAACCGCCCTCGCCAGGAACCGCCCTCGCCAGAAACACGCCCTCGCCAGAAACACGCCCTCGCCAGAAACACGCCCTCATAGGGAACCGCCCTCATCAGGAACACGCCCTCTTTGGGAACAGCCCCCACCAGAAACGCGCCCTCACCAGGAACCGCCTTTATCGGGAACCACCCTTGCCAGGAACCACCCTCACTGGGAACCGCCCTCACCGGGAACCGCCCTCACCGGGAACCGCCCTCGCCAAGAACCGCCCTCGCCAGAAACACGCCCTCGCCAGAAACACGCCCTCATAGGGAACCGCCCTCATCAGGAACACGCCCTCTTTGGGAACAGCCCCCACCAGAAACGCGCCCTCACCAGGAACCGCCTTTATCGGGAACCACCCTTGCCAGGAACCACCCTCACTGGGAACCGCCCTCACCGGGAACCGCCCTCACCGGGAACCGCCCTCGCCAAGAACCGCCCTCGCCAGAAACACGCCCTCGCCAGAAACACGCCCTCATAGGGAACCGCCCTCATCAGGAACACGCCCTCTTTGGGAACAGCCCCCACCAGAAACGCGCCCTCACCAGGAACCGCCTTTATCGGGAACCGCCCTTGCCAGGAACCACCCTCACTGGGAACCGCCCTCACCGGGAACCGCCCTCGCCAGAAACGCCCTCACAGGGAACAGCCCCCAGGAACACGCCCCCAGGAACAGCCCCCAGGAACAGCCTCCAGGAACACGCCCTCTTTGAGAACAGCCCCCACCAGAAACGCGCCCTTATCGGGAACCGCCCTTGCCAGGAACCACCCTCACTGGGAACCCGCCCTCACTGGGTACCGCCCAGCCCTCTGCTCTGCTGGGACTATTTTGCCAGAAGAGAGGTATGGGTTGTCTCTCTCCACTGCTCCATTGTCTTCTGAACCCACAACAGAAACAAAGCCCTTAACTTGTCTATGACATATACAGTTCAAGAGGGAAAGGCTTACACGGAAACAGAAAAGACTGAGCTTTGACATCATTCTCCTCCTTTTAAGCCTCACAATGTATCTCTAGTGGATTGAAGTTGTTCACCTTCTTTGACATTAGCTAAGGATGTGGTGAGACCCTGCTGTAAAACGAATGTAGTCTCATTCAAAAGCAAAGGTATATGATGATTTTGGTGGGTCTCACCCTGTATCGCAATTCAATAGTTGGTCAACACAAGAGGGACGCAAGGAGAAAAATTATACTTGTAACTCCAGCATTAGGAAGGAAACTTCTGAGTAGAACACCCCTGCTCTACAGATGTGTGTGTCTACTCTTTTTATAGGCAGTTTTAAGAAGAATGCATTCCAGGACATGGTCTTATAAACCATCCAAGACTATTTATTCCTTCCTTTAAGACAGGTGCATTTTCCCATTTGGGGTGTGACAAACTGTGGTGTTCACTCATTATATTTTCCCTCTGGTCTCTCTTTCCCTTGTTTTTGAAGACTCTCCAAAAGACGAAACGACCTGATATGTAAAAGGTCTCCTCTCTGAGAAGACTAGCTGTGAGAAACACATATCCATTTCCAATGACGTCAAAATGGCTCATAAAGATGGAGTGATGAATGGGAGCAGCAAGGAAGGGGCTGATAGAAAGCAGTGTTAGTGTGTCCACTCAGAGAAACACACGCATTTTTTACTGATGGCCATTTTTGTACAGCCTCATTCGTGGTAGTGATTCATCACATACCCAAACCAGTCTGCAATCGCTCATCACCGGCCATCTTCCCTGAAAAGTGATTATCTGGAGATTTAAAACCCAGTGTTCTGTGCCAAATGGGCTGAAAAACCTTTAGATGAGGATCCTGATTTGGAGACTCTTCTGAAGCAGTGGTTTGTGGCAGTGGTGCCCAGAGGCTGGGCCTTGAGGCCACCCTCACTCTGGGGCCAGTGGGCACTCCCACTCCTGGGAGGGCTGGCCGTGATAGTCCATTCATGTGTGGCATCTTTAACCTAAGGCAACCCCCACCCTTATTCCTTAATAGTCTTTCCAAGTATCAGTCAGCAGACGCCTCTGCTGTACACTCAGCTTGGGCTGTCAGCAAATAATAAACAGTGTAGATCTAAACATAGAAGGAACAGGGTTTCTTCTCCATGGAGATCCAGATCTATGCGTGTGTCTGTCACCTGCTTCTTCAAGAGCTGCTACTGCACCCTGCTGGCTCCTCACGCTATCTGTGCCTGGGACAGCCGGGTCCCTCTGGCTGTCAAAGTCCTCATGCTGCACTGATAAGATTTTTTACTTAAACATTTAAAAAGTAGAAGTCAGAGAATGCAGGACATAAATGACCATCTGAGAAACAGCATTTTCTCTCCTGTGTGCCCTTCTGCTTTTCCCTTTGGTCCTAGAACATTCAGGAATTTAGGAGGATCCAGGAAGGCTCAGAGTCACAGGCAACAGGGACACCCTGCTGCTCTTCATCACGTCATGAACAAGAGATGAGTCAGACTGTGGGCTATTCTAGGTCTGCACATCTTGGATTGTAGGTGGTTCTAAATCTGTCCCAGGTTCTCATCCCAGCCTTGGAATTCCACCCTTCAGAAGTGGGACAGGGGCTGCACCTCTGTAAACAGAGGTGGTCCCATCCTTTATTTTTTAAAAAAATTTTAATGTTTATTTATTTTTGAGAGAGAGAGAGAGACAGAGCACAAGTCAGGGAGGGACAGAGGGAGAGAGGGAGACACACAATCCAAAGCAGGCTCCAGGCTCTGAGCTGTCAGCACTGAGCCCGACAAGGGGCTTGAACCCATGAACTGTGAGATCACAACCTGAGAAGTTGGATGTTCAACCGACTGAGCCACCAAGGTGCCCCAAGATGGCCCCATCCTTGACAGTGAGTCTGTGCTTAGTGAATCCGAGACTCTGAGAGACTGAAATTTTATGAGATTTTCACAGTTAAAGATGCTGAGAAGTGCCTTGCTCAGTGACTACACAGTTGGAAACAAGAAATTACATCCTTTAGAATGACAATATTTGTCCAAATAAAGCACCACACCTTCAATGGAATAAAGACACAGAAATACTTTTAGAATAATGGTTTATCCATGGAGAAATTCCTTGAATGAGACAAAGTATCCAACACAATTACCTACCAGAGATTTCTTACAAAGAAGAGGTATAGGAGGGGTAAATATGGTAGAACAGCGTGGAAGTTTTTTTTTTGCATCTCATGTCCATGAAATACAAGCAGATCAATAGTAAACTATCCTGCACACCTAGAAAACTGATTTGAAGATTAACACAACAATCTGCCCAACAGTTCTGAACCACAGAACTTGCCAGGTATGCAGCATGGAGAAGTAAAGTGAGGGAGAGAGAAGCTATGGAGGGCAGGGAGCTGTTTTTGCTTGCAGAGAGAGGATGGAGACTGGGATGGGGGAGAGTACGGGAAAAGCACCCCCTCCCCAAAAGGAGCTGGAGAGAAGGTGTGAAAGAGGAAACAGCCACAGGGACTGAACAAAAAAAGGAGAAAGGAGAAGGTTTCAATTCCATTAAGACTCTATAAACAGGGGGAGTGAAGAGTCTGAAACATCACAGCTCAATACCTGGCGATGCTCTGGTGGGAAGGGTGAATCCCCAAGAGCAGAGTGAGGTCTGAGGGTCCTTGGGTCACACAGGGAGAGGCGGTTCCCCTGATGGAAGTACATTTGGTAGAGGCTGTGTAGTCACCCCACAGGCAAAGGTCCCAGCAGACCCTGGAGAACAGCCACATTCACTGGTGCTGGAACAAGGATGTTAAGGGGGAAGCCTGGCACCAAGTGTGTGTTGATAGTCCATAATCCCTGAAATGCTGCTGCTACACGATCACGTGAACTTTTTCTGGGGCTGGCTGGCACCCATCCACAAGCTCTCACCATCAGCAGCAGCACGGCCCTACAAATGTTCCCCAGTATGGCTGGCACCTGGCCATTGCTTGGTGAGACCCTCACACAGAGGGGCAGAATGGGTCAAAGCTGTAGTCCCTCTGAAATAAGGGGTCGGGAAAAACAGCTCCATCTGAGATAAAACTAAGGAGGGAGATTGCCACCTGGCAATCTGATGGCTTTGTCACACACAGTGTAAAAGCAGGAAGTGGACGGAAGCCAGAGACAAAGGATGGGTGCACAATTGCTGATCTGGGAAAACAGAGTTCCAGTACTAGAAACTGGGTAGTTGGGTGACGCCATTTTCACCACTCCTGGGCATGCGATACACACCTACAAGCGCCACAACAATCACCCCAGTAAGCTAAGCAGCACCATCTAGTGGAGAACAGAGTCAATGCACTAAGCCCCGCCCAAGTGGGCCAACCTTGCTCTTCAGGAACACAAGTCTTTCTCCTCTTTAGTTTATGGACTATAAAGTGCTTCATAGTTTGACTTCTAGGAGAAAACAGTGTAATTTTATCCTATTTCAGTCTGTCGCTCGTCCATCTATTCACTTTTTTCTCTTTTTTGTTTCTTTTTCTTGAATACAAAAAAGAGAAAAAAATTTATTTTTATTATCAATTTTTATTAAAAATATTTTTCTGTAATTTTTTTCTACTGTATTTTTTACTTTTTTGTAAAGTTTTCAAATTCTATTTTACTTCCATTATTTCATTTTATTCTATTTTATTGCATTCATTTTATCAAAATTTCAAATGTTTACCTTTTGTTCTTGTTTTTTTTATTCTTCCCTTTTTTCTCTAATCTGTCAAGCTCCTTTCAACAACCAGACCAAAACACACCTAGGATCTAGGATCCTTTATTTGATTTTGTGTGTGTGTGTGTGGTGTTTTTTAACTTTTAACTTTTACCTTTTTTTTTTTACCTTATTAATTCCTTTTCTTCCTTCAAAATAATGAAACAAAGGAATTCACCCCAAAAGAAAGAGCAGGAAGAAACAACAGCCAGGACTTAATCAACACAGATATAAGCAAGATGTCTGAACCAGAATTCAGAATACAATAATAAGAATACTAACTGGGGTTGAAAATAGATTAGAATCCCTTTCTGCAGAGATAAAAGAAGTAAAAGCTAGTCAGGATGAAATAAAAAATGCTATAACTGATTGCAATCTTGAATGGATGCCATGGTGGCAGGAAGGATGAGACTGAGCAGCAAATAAGTGATATAGAGGACAAACTTAGAATAATGAAGCAGAAAAAAAGAGGGAGACTAAAAGAGCACGATTTAAGAATTAGAGGAATCAGTGATTCATTACAAAGGAACATCAAAACCATAGGGGTCCCAGAAAATGAAGAGAGAGAAAAAGGGGTAGAAGGGTTGTGTGAGCAAACATAGTGGAAAACTTTCCTAACCTAGGGAAAGACACAGACATCAAAATCCAAGAAACACAGAGGACTCCCATCAGATTCAACAAAAACTGAACATCAACCAGACATATCACTGTCAAATTCACAAAATACACAGGCAAGGAAAGAATCATGAAAGCAGCAAGGGAAAAAAAGTCCTTAACCTAGAGGGGAAGATAGATCAGGTTTGCAGCAGGCCTATCCACAGAAACCTGGCATGCCAGAAAAGAGTGGCAGGATATATTCACTGTGCTAAATCAGAAAAATATGCAGCCAAGAATTCTTTATCCAGCAAGGCTGTGATTCTAAATAGAAGGAAAGAGAAAACGTTTCCCAGACAAACAAAAATTAAAGGAGTTTGTGACCACTACACCAGACCTGCAAGAAATTTTAAGGGGTACTCTCTGAGGGGGGAAAAGTCAGGAAAAAAAAAAAGACCAAAAACAACAAAGACTAGAAAGGCCCAGAGAACACCACCAGAAACTCCAACTCTACAGGCAACATAATGGCAATAAATTCATATCTTTCAGTACTCACTCCCAACGTCAATGGACTAAACACTCCAATCAAAAGACATAGGGTAACAGAATGCATAAGAAAACAAGATCCATCTATATGCTGTTTACAAGATACCCACTTTAGACCTAAAGACATCTTCAGATTGAAAGTAAGGGGATGGGGAATCATCTACCATGTTAATGGTCAACAAAAGAAAGCCAGAGTAGCCACACTTATATCAGACAATCTAGACTTTAAATAAACACTGTAACAAGAGACAAAGAATGGTATTATATAATAAATAAGGAGTCTATCCACCAAGAAGATCTAACAATTGTAAACATTTATGCTCCAAATGTTCAAGCACCCAAATATATAAATCAATTAATAACAAACATAAAGAATCTCATTGATAATAATATCATAATAGTAGGGGACTTCAACACCCCACTCACAGCAATAGACAGAACACCTAAACAGAAAATCAACAAGGAAACAATATCTTTGAATGTCACATTGGACCAGATGTACTTAACAGATATATTCAGAACATTTCATCTAAAGCAGCAGAATACACATTCTTCTCCAGTGCATTTGGAACATTCTCCAGAATAGATCACATACTAGGACACAAATCAGCCCTCAACAAGTACAAAAAGATTGAGATAATTGCTTATAATATTTTCATATTTTCAGACCACAAAGATACGAAACTCAAAATCAACCACAAAAAAAAAAATTGGAAAGAAAACAAATAGTTGGAGACTAAAGACCATCTACTAAAGAATGAATGGGTTAACCAAGAACTTAAAGAGGAAATTAAAAAGTACATGGAAAACAATGAAAATGATAACACCACAACCCAAACCATCTGGGACACAGCAAAGCTGGTCACAAGAGAGATGTATATCCAGGCCTTTCTAAAGAAGGGAGAAAGGTCTCAGATACACAACCTAACCTTACACCTTAAATAGCTGGAAAAAGAATAGCAGATAAAACCCCAAACCAACAGAAGACAGGAAATAATAATGATTAGAGCAGAAATCAATGCTATCGAAACAAACAAAACAAAACAAAAAAACAGATCAATGAAAACAAGAAGCTGGTTCTTTGAAAGAATTAACAAAATTGATTAACCCCTAGCCAGTTTGATCAAAAAGAAAAAGGAAAGGACCCAAATAAATAAAATCAAGAATGAGAGAGGAGAGATCACAACCAACACAACAGAAATACAAACAATAAAAAGAGAATGTTATGAGCAATAATACACCAATAAAATGGGCAATCTGGAAGAAACGGACAAATTCCCAGAAATATATGAACTACTGAAACTAAAGCCAGAAGAAAGAAAATTTGAACAGACCCATAACCAGTACAGAAATCAAATTAGTAATCAAAAATCTCCCAAAAACAAGAGTCCAGGGCCAGATGGCTTTCGGGGAATTCTACCAAACATTTAAGGAAGAGTTAACACCTATTCTCATAAAGCTTTTCCAAAAAATAGAAATGGAAGGAAAACTTCCAAACTCTTTCTATGAAGCCAGCATTACCTTGATTCCAAAACCAAACAGAGACCCCACTAAAAAGGAGAACTACAGACCAATTTCTCTGATGAACATGGATGTAAAAATCCTCAACAAGATACTAGTCAACCAGATCCAACAATACACTAAAAAAAAGTATTCACCATGACCAAGTGGGATTTATACCTGGGATGCAGGGCTGGTCTGATATCCGCAAAACAATTAATGCGATTCATCACATCAATAAAAGAAAGGACAAGAACCATATGATCCTCTCAATAGATGCAGAGAAAACATTTGACAAAATACATCATCCTTTCTTCATAAAAACCATCAAGAAAGTATCTTGATACTTGATACAAGTATCCCTTCAATCAAGGGATAGAAAGATCATACTTCAAGGTCATAAAAGCCATATATGAAAGACTCACCAATAATATCACCCTCAATGGGGAAAAACAGAGAGCTTTCCTCCTAAGGTCAGGAACACGACAGAGACGTCCACTCTCTCCACTGTTATTCAACATAGTATTGGAAGACTTAGCCTCAGCAATCAGACAACACATAGGAATAAAAGGCATCCAAATCGGCCAGGAGGAGGTGAAACTTTCACTCTTCACAGATGACATGATACTCTATATGGAAAACCCAAAAGATTCCAACAAAAAACTGCTAGAATTGATCCATGAATTCAGCAAAGTTGCAGGACATAAAATCAATGTATCGAAGTCAGTTGCATTCCTATTCACCAACAATGAAGCAACAGAAAGAGAAATCAAGGAATGGACCCCAATTACAGTTGCACCAAAAACCATAAAATACTTAGGAATAAATCTAACTAAAGAGGTGAAAAATCTATTCACTGAAAAGTATAGAAATCTTATGAAAGAAATTGAAGAAGACACAAAAATATGGAAAAAGATTCCATGTTCCTGGATAGGAAGAACAAATATTGTTAAAATGTCAATACCACCCAAAGCAATCTACATATTCAATGCAATACCTATCAAAATAATAACAGCATTCTTCACAGAGCTAGAACAAATAATTCTAAAATTTGTATGGATCCAGAAAAGACCCTGAATAGTCAAAGCAATCCTGAAAAAAAAAAAAAACAAAACACAAAAGCAGGAGGCATCACAATCCTGGGCTTCAGGCTGTATTACAAAGCTGTAATCATCAAGACAGTATGGGACTGGCACAAAAACAGACACTGAGATCAGTGGAACAGAATAGAGAACCCAGAAATGGACCCACAAATGTATGGCCATTGATCTTTGACAAAGCAGGAAAGAATATCCAATGGAATAAAAACAGTCTCTTCAGCAAGTGGTGCTGGGAAAACTGGACAGCAACACGCAGAAGAATGGACCTGGACAACTTTCTTACACCACACACAAAAATAAACTCAAAATGGATGAAAGACCTAAACGTAAGACAGGGAGCCATCAAAATCCTAGAGGAGAAAGCAGGCAAAAACCTCTTTGACCGTGGCCACAGCAACTTCTTACTCAACACGTCTCCAGAGGCAAGGGAAACAAAAGCAAAAATGAACTACTGGGACCTCATCAAAATAAAAAGCTTCTGCACAGCAAAGGAAACAATCAGCAAAACTAAAAGGCAACCGACAGAATGGGAGAAGATATTTGCAAATGACATATCAGATAAAGGGTTAGTATCCAAAATCTATAAAGAACTTATCAAACTCAACACCCAGAGAACAAATAATCCAGGGAAGAAATGGGCAAAAGACATGAATAGACACTTCTCCAAAGAAGACATCCAGATGGCCAACCGACACATGACAAAATGCTCAGTATTGCTCATCATCAGGGAAATACAAATCAAAACCACAAGGAGATACCACCTGACACCTGTCAGAATGGCTAACATTAACAACTCAAGCAACAACAGATGTTGGCAAGGATGTGGAGAAAAAGGATCTCTTTTGCACTGCTGGTGGGAATGCAAACTAGTGCGGCCACTCTGGAAAACACTATGGAGGTTCCTCAAAAAATTAAAAATAGAACTACCCTATGACCCAGCAATTGTATCACTAGGTATTTATCCAAGGGATACAGGTATGCTATTTTGAAGGGGCACATGCACCCCAATGTTTATAGCAGCACTATCAACAATAGCCAAAGTATGGAAAGGGCCCAAATGTCCATAGATGGATGAGTGGATAAAGAAGATGTGGTAGAGGAGGAGCCAAGATGGCAGAACAGCATGGAAGTTTTTTTGTGTGTCTTGCGTCCATGAAATACAGCCACACCAACACTAAACCATCATACACACCCAGAAAACTGATTGGAGGATTAACACAACAATCTGCACAACCTGAACCACAGAATTCAGCAGGTACGTGGAGAGGTGAACTTGGGGAGCGAGAAGGTGCAGGAAGGGATGTGCTTTTGCGAGCAGAGAGAGGACGGAGACTGGGGGTTGGGGGGGGGAGAATATGGGAAAAGCACCCCTTCCCAAAAGAAGCTGGAGAGAAAGTGGAAAATTGGAAACAGCTGCAGGGACTGAACTAAAAAGGGAGAAAGGAGAGGGTTTAAATTCCATTAAGACTGTAAACAAGGGGAGCGCAGAGGCTGCAACTCCGCAGCTCCATACCTGGTGGTGCTTTGGTGGGAAGGGCAAATCCCCAGGAACAGAGTGGGGTCCAGGAGGTTCTCGGGACCCACACGGAAAAGCAGTTCCACTGCTGGAAAGACATTTGGTAGAGACTATTGAAGCCACCTGGTCCCAGCAGACCCCAGAAAATGGCCACATTCGCTGGTGCTGGAACAAGGTCATTAAGGGTGAAGCCTGGTGCCAGATGTGTGTTGTGATTTTCCATAATCCCTAAAGAGCTGCTGCTACACTATCTCGCGAACTTTTTCTGGGGTGGGCTGGCACCTGGCCATAGTCTCGGGGCACTGGCAGCAGCAGGGTCCAGCAAGCATTCCTGGGTGCAGCCAACATTTGGCCATTGCTCATTTGGCCATTGCTCGGTGAGACCCTCCCGCAGAGGGGCAGAAGGGGTCAAAGCCACAGTCCTTTGGAAGTAAGGGGCCAGGGAAAACAGCTGGATCTGGGACAAAACTCGGGAGAGAGGTACTACCCGCAGCCTGGTCACGGAGACTGAAAAAGCTGGGAGTAGACGAGAGCTGAAGACAGAGGACGGGTGCACGATTGCTGACCCGGGAGAACAGACTGGGTAGCTGGGTGGCGCCATTTTCACCGCTCCCACGCATGCACCTACAAGCACAGCAACAACCCACCCCAGTAGGCTAGCAGCACCACCTAGTGGAGAGTGGAGCTGTTACACTGGGCCCCGCCCAACTGGGCCAACTTCACTCTTCAAGAACAGGAGTCTCACTGCAGGCTTAGTTTATGGACTATGAAGTGCCACATAGACTGACTTCTAGAGAAAACGAAGTAATTTCAGTCCTACTTCAATCTGTTAGCAGATCCATCTATTCAATTTTCTTTTTATTTTTCTCTTTTACACTTCTTTTTCTTGAATACAGAAAGAGAAAAAAATTTTATTTTCAAATTTTATTAAATATATTTTTATTTAATTTTTATTACTATACTTTTTGCTTTTATGTAACTTTTTTCAAATTCTATTTTACTTGCATCATTTTATTTTAGTCTACTACAGTGTATTCACTGTTTGAAATTTTCAAACGATTTCCTTTTTTTCTTTTTTCTCTTTCTTCTCTTTTTCATTTCTTTTCTTTTTCTTGAATATAGAAAAAAATTCATCATTTTTAATTTTTATTTAAAATGTTTTTATTTAATTTTCTACTATGTTCTTTACTTTTGTGTATATTTTTTCAAATTCTATTTTACTTCTTCCATCATTTCATTTTAGTCTACTTCAGTGTATTCATCTTTTCAAATTCTCAAACGATTTCCTTTTTTTATTCCCCCCCCTTTTTTTCTCTAATCTGTCAAACCACTTTCAACACCCAGACCAAAACACACCTAGGATCTAGCATCATTTATTCGATTTCTGTGTGTGTGTGTGTATGTGTGTTTAATTTTTTAATTTTAATATTTTTTAACTTTAATTTTTTTAATTTTACTTTTTCTACCTCATTAATTCCTTTTCTCCCTTCAAAAATGACAAAATGAAGGAATTCACCCCAAAAGAAAGAGCACGAAGAAACGACGGCCAGGGATTTAACCAACACAGATACAAGCAAGATGTCTGAAACAGAATTTAGAATCACGATAATAAGAATACTAGCTGGAGTCGAAAATATATTAGAATCCCTTTCTGCAGGGATAAAATAAGTAAAAAATAGCCAGAATGAAATTAAAAATGCTATAACTTAGCTGCAATCATGGATGGATGCAGCAGTGGCAAGGATGGATGAGGAAGAACAGAGAATCAGCGATATAGAGGACAAACTTATAGAGAATAATTAAGCAGAAAAAAGAAGGAGATTAAGGCAAAAGAGGACGATTTAAGAATTAGAGAAATCAGGGGCACCTGGGTGACTCAGTCGGTTGAGCGTCCCACTTTGGCTCAGGTCATGATCTCACAGTTCGTGAGTTCAAGCCCCACGTTGGGCTCTGTGCTGACAGCTCAGAGCCTGGAGCCTGCTTCCGATTCTGTGTCTCCCTCTCTCTGCCCCTTCCCCGCTCATGCTCTGTCTCTCAAAGATGAATAAACATCAAAAAAAATTAAGAATTAGAGAAATCAGTGGCTCATTAAAAGGAACAACATCAGAATCATAGGGGTCCCAGAAGAGGAAGAGAGAGAAATAGGAGAAGGGTTATGTGAGCAAATCGTAGTGGAAAACGTTCCTAACGTGGGGAAAGACACAGACATCAAAATCCAGGAAGCACAGAGGACCTCCATTAGATTCACCAAAACTGACCATCAACAAGGCATATCATAGTCAAATTCACAAAATACTCAGGCAAGGAGAGAATCATGAGAGCAACAAGGGAAAAAAAAAAGTCTTTACCCTACAAGGGAAGACAGATCAGGTTTGCAGCAGAACTATCCACAGAAATTTGGCAGGCCAGAAAGGAGTGGCAGGATATATTCGGTGTGCTGAATCAGAAAAATATGCAGCCAAGAATTCTATCCAGCAAAATAGAAGTAGAGATAAAAAGTTTCCCACACAAACAAAAATTAAAGGAGTTTGTGACCACTAAACCAGCCCTGTAAGAAATTTTAAGGGGGACTCTCTGAGGGGAGAAAAGATGGAAAAAAAAAAAAAAAAAAAAAAAAAAAAATATATATATATATATATATATATATATATATATATATATATATAAAGCAACAAAGATTAGAAAGGACCAGAGAACCCAACCAGAAACACCAACTCTACAAGCATCATAATGGCAATAAATTCATATCTTTCAGTACTCATTCTAAATGTCAATGGACTCAATGCTCCAATCAAAAGACATAGGGTAACGGAATGCATAAGAAAACAAGACCCATCTATATGCTGTTTACAAGAGACCCACTTTAGACTTAAGACACCTTCAGATTGAAAATAAGGGGATGGAGAACCATCTATCATGCTAATGGTCAACAAAAGAAAGCCAGAGTAGCCATACTTATATCAGACAATCTAGACTTTAAAATAAAGACTGTATCAAGAGATGCAGAAGGGCATTATATCATAATCAAGGGGTCTATCCACCAGGAAGACCTAACAATTGTAAACATTTATGTGCCAAATGTGAAGGCACCCAAATATGTAAATCAATTCATCACAAACATAAAGAAACTCATCGATAGTAATACCATAATTGTAGGAGTCTTCAACACCCCACTCACAGCAATGGACATATCATCTAATCAAAAAATCAACAAGGAAACAATGGCTTTGAATGACACACTGGACCAGATGGACTTAACAGATATATTCAGAACATTTCATCGAAAGCAGCAGAATACACATTCTTCTCCAGTGCACATGGAACGTTCTCCAGAATAGGCCAAATACTGGGACACAAATCAGCCCTCAGCAAGTACAAAAAGACTGAGATTATACTGTGCATATTTTCAGACCACAACGCTATGAAACTCGAAATCAACCTCAAGAAAAAATTTGGAAAGGTAACAAACACTTGGAGACTGAAGAACATCCTACTAAAGAATGAATGGGTGAACGAAGAAGTTAAAGAGGAAATTAAAAAGTATGTGGAAGTCAATGAAAATGATTACACCATAACCCAAAACCTCTAGGGATGCAGCAAAGGCGGTCATAAGAGGAAAGTATAGAGCAATCCAGGCCTTCCTAAAGAAGGAAGAAAGATCTCAGATACACAACCCAAACTTATGCCTTAAGGAGCTGGAAAAAGAATAGCAAATAAAACCCAAAACTAGCAGAAGACAGGAAATAATAAAGATTAGAGCAGAAATTAATGCTATCGAAGCAAAAAAAAAACAACAAGAACAACAAAAAACAGTAGATCATATCAATTAAACCAGAAGCTGGTTCTTTGAAAGAATTAACAAAATTGATAAACCACTAGCCAATCTGATCAAGAAGAAAAAGGAAAGGACCCAAATAAATAAAATCAAGAATGAAAGAGGAGAGATCACAACCAACACAACAGAAATAAAAACAATAATAAGAGAATATTATGAGCAATTATATGCCAACAAAATGGGCAATCTGGAAGAAACAGACAAATTCCCAGAAACATATACACTACCAAAACTGAAACAGGAGGAAATAGAAAATTTGAACAGACCCATAACTAGTAAGGAAATCAAATTAGTAATCAAAAATCTGCCAAAAAACAAGAGTCCAGGGCTGGATGGCTTTCCAAGGGAATTCTACCAAACATTTAAGGAAGAGCTAACACCTATTCTCTTGAAGGTGTTCCAAAAAATAGAAATGGAAGGAAAACTTCCAAACTCTTTCTATGAAGCCAGCATTACCTTGATTCCAAACCAGACAGAGACCCCACTAAAAAGGAGGACAATAGACCAATTTCCCTGATGAACATGGATGCAAAAATCCTCAACAAGATATTAGCCAACCGGATCCACCAATACATTAAAAAAATATTTCACCACGACCAAGTGGGATTTATACCTGGGATACATGGCTGGTTCAATATCTGCAAAAACAATTAACGCAATTCATCACATCAATAAAATAAAGGACAAGAACCATATGATTGATCCTCTCAATAGATGCAGAGAAAGCATTTGACAAAATACAGCATCCTTTCTTGATAAAAACCCTCAAAAGTGTAGGGATAGAAGGAGCATACCTCGAGATCATAAAAGCCATATATAAACGACCCAACACTAATATCATCCTTACTGGGGAAAAACTGACCCAACACTAATATCATCCTCAATGGGGGAAAAACTGACAGCTTTCACCCTAAGGTCAGGAACAAGACAGGGATGTCTACTCTCGCCACTATTATTCAACATAGTATTGGAAGTCTTAGCCTCTGCAATCAGACAACACAAAGTAATAAGAGGCATCCAAATCAGTCAGTAGGAGGTGAAACTTTCACTCTTCGCAGATGACATGATACTCTATATGGAAAACCCAAAAGATTCCAACAAAAAACTGCTAGAATTGATTCACAAATTAGCAAAGTCGCAGGATATAAAATCAACGAACAGAAATCAGTTGCATTCCTATACACCAACAATGAAGTGACAGAAAGAGAAATCAAGGAATGGATTCCATTTACAGTTGCACCAAAAACCATAAAATACCTAGGAATAAATCTAACCAAAGAGGTGAAAAATCCATACACTGAAAACTACAGAAAGCTTATGAAAGAAACTGAAGAAGACAAAAAAAAAAAAAAATGGAAAAAGATCCCATGCTCCTGGATAGGAAGAATAAATATTGTTAAAATGTCAATACTACCCAAAGCAATCTACATATTCAATGGAATCCCTATCACAATAACACATTCTAGCATTCTTCACAGAGGTAGAACAAATAATCCTAAAATTTGTATGGATCCAGAAAAGACCCTGAATAGCCAAAGCAACCTTGAAAAAGAAAACCAAAGCAGGAGGCATCACAATCCCAGACTTCAAGCTGTATTACAAAGCTGTAATCATCAAGACAGTATGGTACTGGCACAAAAACAGACACTGAGATCAATGGAACAGAAGAGAGAACCCAGAAAGGAACCCACAAACATATGGCCAACTAACCTTTGACAAAGCAGGAAAGAATATCCAATGGAATAAAGACAGTCTCTTCAGCAAGTGGTGCTGGGAAAACTGGACAGCAACATGCAGATGAGCCTGGACCACTTCCTTACACCATACACAAAAACTCAAAATGGATGAAAGACCTCAATGTCAGACAGGAAGCCATCAAAATCCTCAAGGAGAAAGCAGGCAAAAACCTCTTTGATCTTGGCCGCAGCAACTTCTTACTCAACACGTCTCCAGAGGCAAGGGAAATAAAAGCAAAAATGAACTACTGGGACCTCATCAAAATAAAAAGCTTCTGCACAGCGAAGGAAACAATCAGCAAAACTAAAAGGCAACTGACAGAATGGGAGAAGATATTTGCAAACGACATATCAGATAAAGGATTAGTATCCAAAATCTACAAAGATCTTATCAAACTCAACACCTAAAGAACAAATAATCCAGGGAAGAAATGGGCAAAAGACATGAATAGACACTTCTCCAAAGAAGACATCCAGATGGCCAACCGACACATGAAAAAAATGCTCAACATCACTCATCATCAGGGAAATACAAATCAAAACCACAAGGAGATACCACCTGACACCTGTCAGAATGGCTAACATGAACAACTCAGGCAACAACACATGTTGGCGAGGATGTGGAGAAAGAAGATCTCTTTTGCATTGCTGGTGGGAATGCAAACTGGTGTGGCCACTCTGGAAAACAGTATGGAGGTTCCTCAAAAGATTAAAAATAGAACTACCCTATGACCCAGCAATTACATTACTAGGCATTTATCCAAGGGATATGGGTGTGCTGTTTCAAAGGGACACATGCACCCCCATGTTCATAGCAGCACTATCAACAATAGCCAAAGTATGGAAAGAGCCCAAATGTCCATAGATGGATGAATGGATAAAGAAGATGTGGTGTATATATATACAATGGAGTATTACTCAGCATTCAAAAAGAATGAAATCTTACCATTTGCAACTACGTGGATGGAACTGGAGGGTATTATGCTAAGTGAAATTAGTCAGAGAAAGACAAAAATCATATGACTTCACTCATGAGGACTTTAAGACACAGATGAACATAACAGAAGGGAAGCAAAAATTTTAACTAATTAATTAATTTTAATTTAAAAAATTAAAAATAAAATTTAAAAAACGATGTGATATACATATCTATATATACATGTATGTATATATATCTATAAGGAAGTATTACTCGGCAATCAAAAAGAATGAAATCTTGCCATTTTCAAATACATGGATGGAACTAGAGAGTATTATGCTAAGTGAAATTAGTCAGAGAAAGACAAATATCATATGACTTCACTCATATGAGGACTTTAAGACACAGAACAGATGAACATAACGGAAGGGAAGCAAAAATATATAAAAACAGGGAGGGGGACAAAACATAAGAGACTCTTAAATACAGAGAACAAACAGACGGTTGCTGGAGGGGCTGTGGGAAGGGGGGATGGGCTACATGGGTAAGGTAAGGGGCACTAGGGAATCTACTCCTGAAATCATTGTTGCACTATATGCTAACTAACTTGCATGTAAATTAAAAAAAGAAAAAAAGACAAAGACAAAGAAGAAAATGAATAAAAAGTAAAAACTCCACAGTGGCATTGATGACATTAGAGCTATTTTGTGTCATTTCACCTAAGATCCCGTCAATTAACTGATTATTTCTGTGAGGACACCTGCATAATTGCTAAAAACGTGCTAAAAATGAACCTGATTCAATTGCATGTTTCTTGTGGTTCAGGGCATGGATTGTTCTAGTAGATCTTCCTCCAGCTCTGCTACCACCACACCCTCACTCTCCTGCTGGGGCTTGTGACTGAAGCCAGTGCCGTCCTGCCCCCCCCCCAACCCCGACCCGTGCTGGGTCCCTCTTGTCACCTATGCCTACCACTTAGGGCCTGGGCTGCCTCCACGTCGTTTCCACAGGAGTAGCTTCCAGTGCCTCAGCACCCTCCCAGTGTCTTCCACCCCCGGCCTCTGATGGAGACTCTCACCAGCACCTGGTGACAGCATGCATCTCTCTTTTCTGAGAAGGCCCTCCCACTCCTGTTTGCATGTCCTGTCTGCAGATGACCTTCACGACCACCCCGGCCACTTACTCATCCTGACAGGAACATGTGTGACACGCGCTCTCTCCACCAGGCCAGGGGTGAGAGCCTGCCTGGTGCCGACATGAGGATGTGTGGGTTTCTCTCTTCCCCTGCGTGACTTTGGCAAGCACTTAGCCTCCTTGAGGCCCTGTTTCCATGCCTGTAAAATAAAAGAGACGATGCCTGCCTCACCTGTTTCTCAGAAGAGTTTAAGAAATGACACCTGAGAGGTGACAGGTGTGAAGACACGTGAGAAGTAAAACCCAGCCAACACATGGGTCATGTTACTAACACTCTCATTATCAACCCCTTCTTATGACTGTGATAATGTCCCATACCCTTTGAGGTTTATCACAACCATGTGATAATGAAGGTGACGAGCACATTTGCCAGTTGATAGACAGCTTTATCTTCAGGCTTCAATAATTCCATTTTGAACAGCAAACATGACCCGTGATCAGTCATAAAGCTGCGGAGAATAGGTTTCATGCTTTGAAAGCATCTCAACCGTCAGCATTTACAGGTGCTCAGCATGAGCTACTCAAGGAGGAAACACGTTGTCTTTCTATCTTTGAAAAGAGGACAGCCTGTGTGCTTTCTCTGTACATAAGGACAAGCCCATAGAGGGCGTGGAGAAGGATCTGAAAGATAAGGTAGAGAAATGAGGACAGAAGATACAAGATGGATTTCATATAAAGGCTGCCACACACACTATCATCTCCTAGTCTGTACTAGGTCTGCCGCCACAACAAAGTAGCACACACAGCGGCTTACACCAGACAGTCAGGAAACCGGAGACCTGGGTGTGAGCCTGCCGGTTCCTCCTGAGGCCGCTCACTGCCCTGCAGACACCGTGTGTCCCGTGTCCTCACACGGTCGTCCCTCTGTGTGTCTGTGTCCTCCTTCCTCCCCCTGTGAGGACAGCAGCCCTGTTGCATTAGGGCCGCCCTGATGGTCCCCTAATGGTCCAAACACGGTCACCCTCTGAGGTTTGGGGGGCTAAGGGTTCAGCATATGAATCTGGGGGGATACAATTCAGTCCGTGACACTGTCCAAATACCTCAGCCTCTTAAAACCAGTGTGGCCCTGGGGACCTCTATCAGCAGACATGTTGTGATAAGGCTGAACTTTGGTGCTGGCGTGTTGACACGTGTTCTGTGAGGTTTACAACCTGCGGTCCTCAGACTCAGACGGAGGGCTGTGTGTCCATCACCCTGGGGGTGACGCAGTGGCTTGGCACCTGGGGCGTCCATTGTCTTGCAGATGCCTGAGTTTCCTAGTGCACCTGTGTCCCGCACATGTGCACGCCTGCGTGTGTGTATGTGTGTGTGCGCACGTGTGTTGGAGTGCAAGAGCTGGTGCCTGTGGAGAGGACTCAGAAGCAGAAACGAAGAGGGAAGCAGGAGGGATTAATATCTGAATTTATTCGTCATTTCCATGGGTACATCCTGATCACAGAGACTTGCGGTTCGGGGCTGTGGCCCTTGCACACCCATCCACAGAGGAGCCTCGGGAGACTCATGGGAGTGAGGACTCAGGAGGTGGAGACGTGGGCATTCAGAACTGTGAAACAGACAAGACGCCAACAACACAAACGTAATTGGTAAATGTGCAGAAAAACTTACTTTCATTTTCAAATCTTTGTTATGTTAAAGAACATTATGCTTTTCAGGGCAACTGTATGGCTCAGTCAGTTAAGCGTCCGACTCTTGGTTTCAGCTCAGGTTATGATCTCAGTTCATGGGTTCCAGTCCTGCTTTGGGATCTGTGCTGATAGATTGGAGCCTACTTGAGATTCTCTCTCTCTCTCTCTCTCTCTGCCCCTCCCCTGATCATTCATTCTCTCTCTCTCTCTCTCTCTCTCTCTCAAAAACAGAAAATTCGGGGTGCCTGCATGGCTTAGTCGGTTAAGCATCCAACTTCGGCTCAGGTCGTGATCTCGCGGTTCGTGGATTCCAGCCCTGCATCGGGCTCTGTGCTGACAGCTCAGAGCCTGGAGCCTGCTTCAGATTCTGTGTCTCCCTCTCTTCTGCCCCTCCCCACACAAGAGAGCTTGTGTGCTCTCTCTCTTAAAAATAGACATTTTTTTAAATTAAAAACAAAATTAAATGCCAGCACGTGTCTTGTCTTCTTACATCTGATTCTAATGTTGGAGCGTCCTTACTTCACACCCTGAAAGGCAGAGAAATGAGCCTCCAGTGTTCCCCTCATGGTGGGACCAAGAACGTTGTCTGGGTGGCAGCTGTCTGTGAGAAGAGGTGCTGCAGCCCGCTTGTCTGTACTCTGCCTCAGACAGAGGCTAGTGGGGCCTTGTGGCCTCTACGTACCCTCCACTAGAAAAAAATACATCTGCACAGGCCGCAAGTTCCTTTGAGGTCGAATCTTCATTTCTCTCGAGAGTTCGCTTTTCCAAGCCGCCCTTTGGCACGGAGTGCAATGGCCACGGTTCTTGTGCAGTCTGTGAGGCCAGGGAAGCATCTGGCTAAGGAAATCAGACATCGGCCGCCAAGTCTCCGAGCAGAGGGACACTGCCATCAGGCAGCCCGTCTCCTCTGTCCCATAGGGCAGGGAATTTAGGTTAGACTTGATCCACGTGCGCCAAAGCGGATCGACATTTTCCTGCAAACCACTATTCAGTTTAGGCTCCCAGCAACGCCTGGGACACAGCTCTGTGCCAGCGAGGCATGGGGCGCACTGGGGTAGGAAGGCACGGCCCCTGCCATCTCAAGTTCCTGCCGACTGCAGAAGTACAGGCCCCTCTGAGAAAGTAGGACAGAACGAGTCAGGATTTGATAATAACTGCAGTGGACACTTCGGCCAGCCATTCGAACAAGGAGCAAAACAGGGACCACAGACACCCCTTCGCACAGGCTAGAAATACTGATAAGAGGATTCACACCAGTTACTAAACCCCGAGCTTACTGAGAACTTCTACCTTCATCAAGGACGTCCTTCCATATCCCCGTGGCTTTATTTTTTTCTTTCTCTTGGATCAACCCATCAATCTGCAGACATGCTGATCTCTGCCCAAAACCAAAACAGGAATCAAACAAAAACCCGACTTTACTCTCCCTCCAGATTCCACTCGCTTTTCCGTTCTCCCTTACTTCAAACTCTCCAGCCTCTTAAAATCGAGTGTGGCACTGTGGACGTCTTGCAGCAGACACATTGCAATAAGGCTGAGCTTTGGTGCCGGCATGTCTTGTGCCTCACATGTCTTGTGAGGTCTACAACCTGGGGTCCTCAGATTCTCCAGGAGAATTGCACATTCCATTCCCCCTCTCGTTCTCTCTGGAACATAGCCAAGCAGGCTTCCAACCCCAGAGCCCGCCTGAAACTGCTCTTGACGGAGTCTCCGTCAACTCCCCGTTGGCAAAACCCAACGGCAACCTCAGTCCTCATCCTCCTCTCCACAGTATTTGGACACTTGGGCTGATGGGAGTTAAGAGCAGTGTTCTTGCTTACACACACACACACACACACACACACACACACATTCTGTTTATCAACACATGATGTTTGTTATAAGAAGGGAACATTTTGGGGCGCCTGGGTGGCGCAGTCGGTTAAGCGTCCGACTTCAGCCAGGTCACGATCTCGCGGTCCGTGAGTTCGAGCCCCGCGTCGGGCTCTGGGCTGATGGCTCGGAGCCTGGAGCCTGTTTCGGATTCTGTGTCTCCCTCTCTCTCTGCCCCTCCCCCGTTCATGCTCTGTCTGTCTCTCTCTCTCTGTCCCAAAAATAAATAAAAAACGTTGAAAAAAAAAAAAAGAAGGGAACATTTTATTCAACACTCCAGTTCCTTATTACATTCTTTGTAGAAAGCTTCCTTTTGCTGTGGTTAAAACCATGGCACTCTATTTCTTGAACCCGAAGGAGCTTCTCAAGATGAGCTGAAGTCAAAATACTCAGAGCTTAATATGCTGTGTCTGCTTGTGGAAACTACTTCTCCAGATATTTGTGGAGTCTTGCATAGCAACATTTCAGAGGCAAACCATCAGCAGATGAGAACACATATGAGCTACTTCTTCAATTTGCCAGAAAAATTAACCAAAAATTACCTCTCTTTCTCCCCTAGGGACGTTGGAAGCTAAAATTCATGAAGATGGCAAACGAGCACATGAAAAGATGCTCCACATTATAGTTATCAGAGAAAGACACATAAAACAACAAGGAGATACCACTGTCCAGTGAGAACGGCCAGAACCCACAACACTGACCACACCAAGTGCTGACAACCTGGACGAACACGGACTCGCACTCACTGCTGGCAGGAATGCAAAATGGCACGGCCACCTTGGAAGGCAGTTTGGTGGGTTCTTACAAAACTAAACATGTTCTGGGGCGCCTGGGTGGCTCAGTCGGTTGGGCATCCGACTTCGGCTCAGGTCATGATCTCTCAGTTCATGAGTTCGAGCCCCACGTCGGGCTCTGTGCTGACGGCTCAGAACCTGGAGCCTGTTTCAGATTCTGTGTCTCCCTCTCTCTCTCTGACCCTCCCCCATTCATGCTCTGTCTCTCTCTGTCTCAAAAATAAATAAACGTTAAAAAAAATTAAAAAAAAAACAAAACTAAACATGCTCTTATCTTGCAATCCAGCAATTACGCTCTTTGCTATTTACTCAAAGGAGTCGAAAACATATCCACACAAAAACCTGCAGTGGGTGTTTGCAGCAGCTTAATTCATAACTGCCAAATTTTGGAAGCAGCCAAGAAAGACATCCTTCAGTAGGTGATACATAAATAAATGGACTCACCCAGACAATGGATATAACTGAGCACTAAAGAGGAAATGAGCTATGAGGCCATGAAAACACGGAGGAAACTTGGACACAGGTCACCAAGTGAAAGAAGCAACAGACCGTAAAGCACTGTGACACGCAGAGGACCCTGTGGTGGAAAAGCAATACACAGAATTCAACAGAAATGATACCAGGAGCAAATTCCAGTCAGCAGGGCCTTGAGTGGCTCAGACCAACTCTCGGCAGGACCAGCTGGGCAGGAAACCACCCCCCGCCCTCCCACCGAGGACCCCGAGGCCCAGGTGCCAGACGTGAAAACCCGGCCCTTAGCCTGGGGTGCCTGGCACCCATGTGCAGGTTGCTTACACGGAGCCCTCTCCTAAACACCGATCCCATGAGAAGGGGCTCAGGGCAGCAGCCTGCTGGAACCACCCCGCCTGTGCCCACAACTCCATCGGGACCACACGTCCCCCATGCCCACACCAGTCCCCTCTCCCTCAGGTGTGGTCCCATGGCCAAGGCTGTAACTGGTTTAACTGAAACAATGATTTCCGTCTTTCTCTTCCAGATGAGTGCTTTCAAATAATGTCACATTGAGGCCCTGAACTCACTGGAGCCACGCCTGCCACGGATGCAGGAGCGGGGCTGGGTGAGTCACGCTCCTTTTTCCTGCCTTCCCACCTTGGTCAGAGTCCCACAGTCACCCCAGTGGCCCCAAAGCCTTTTCTCAGGACCCCTGTAGCTGAGGACGCAGTATCTGCCAGGCACGGAGCAGGCACAAGGGTCCTTATAAAGGGGAGGCAGGAGGATCAGAGTCCAAGAGAGAGGCTGAGGGGGGACGCAGGTCCAGAAAAAAGCAACAATATTGCATGGAAGGGAGCCACAGCCAAGGAACACAGGCACCTCCAGAAGCTGGACAAAGGCGGGGAAACATTCTCACCCAGAGCTTCCTGGGAACTGGCCCTCTCAGTTTAGGCTTCTGATCTCCAGAACTATAAAATCTGTGTTGTGTTAAGCCAGTGAAGTTTTGATGGTTTTTTTTTTTTTTTTTTTTTTTTTTTTTTTTTTTTTTTTACAGCAGCAATAGAAGCCTAATTCATCACTCATTTCCTCATGAACCGTTTTCTGGTTTCTGCACCTGCTTCATGGTACGTGGTAATCAGCGTGGCACATTCTGCTCTGCAGGAAGAGAGTGTAACATTGGCCACGTCGCAGGCCACGAAAATCACTTCCTTTTTAAAAAAAAATTTTTAATGTTTGTTTATTTTTGAGAGAGAGAGAGACAAAGAGACGGGGGGCGGGGGCAGAGAGAGGGAGACACAGAATCTGGAAGCAGGCTCCAGATTCTGAGCTGTCTGCACAGAGCCTGATTGCGGCTGGAACTCACAAGCTGTGAGATCATGACCTGAGCTGAAGTCGGACACTCAACCGACTGAGCCACCCAGGACCCCCAGGAAAATCACTTCCTAATCCTGAGAGCTCACTGCCTGCCACAACCTTTGGGGATCAGACTTCTGGGTACCAGACAGTCACACGGAGTTTGAATTTTAGTGAAAGATTATATTGCACAACAGGGCAATGCACTCTTGTCCCTTTCGCGCACAGGAATACATTCCATGTGGAGCTTTTGCAGAGATGGACATGTATTGATGTTTCCTATAACCAGCCCAGTCCCATGTTTCATCAGGGAGTTAGTTAAAAGCCCATTAGAGGGAGACGGGGGAGATGGTAGCAGTGTGGTGTCATTTTTACCTCCCCCAGTTCTCCCAGAAACAGACACAGTAGACTTGACAGGAAAACTGATGGCCTACTGAGGACAGCTACCACTAAACAGAGGACCACATGCTCCCACCAACCCCAGTGGCAGGGCAGGTGAACCGCCTGCAGCTGAAGGCATCCATGAGGGATTTGGGAAAGGGAACAGAGCTCCTGGTGGCCTCCTGGACCGAAGCCACTGGAGTAGACACAGGAAAGTGGAAGGGACCACGGAGACAGAGCCTTCTATTTGTGGCTTCGCACACAGGAAGGGGCCAGGGCCCCATAGCTCTGGGGCATCCAGACCCCATAAACTAGCAAGACAGACAAGGCCCCTGCAGCCCCAAGTTCCCTCACTGGGGAGAAGCTGGGGGAACTGAACTCACGGCCAACTGCACGTGGGGGGCGCAGTGGGGTCAGAGAGGGGCAACACCCACGTGCAGGAGGGGAGGGGGCCCTCCGGGGGTGCCGGACCATGAAAGAACAGCACCAGCGGCTGTGCGCACGCCACACTCTCCTGCAGGTGCAGGCACATCCTTCCTGCCTTTTCGTACTTCTAATATAAGCCACAGCAAAGGATCATGGGAAAATCTATGTAACCATTGTCAGATCCCTGCCAACGAGGAAAGTGTGCCAGGAAGATACAGACCCTCATTTGAGCAGACCCTCCCCGGCACAAACACCCCAAGGTGTTTGAGAGAGAGAGAGAGAGAGAGAGAGAGAGAGAGACACCACCCCACCTCCCCCCACGAATGCCCACTCGGACCCTCACTCGTGTGTGCGTTTGCACATCGGAGGCACCTGTGCAGGTGGCAGCCTCCACCTTCCAGCTGTGTCCGCACGTGCAGGGGGTAGTGGGTGGGTAGCTCTGCCGCCTCCTGTGTAAGGGCACTAACTCCATCAGGACTTGTCTCCTCGGCGGGAGTCAGGATTTCAACAGAAGAACTTGAGGACACAAGCCGTTAGTCTGTCACAGGGCCCCGGTCACCAGGGCCCTCCTGGCTCCAAGGACCACAGGCCCAGCTGAATCCACTCTCTCGGGAGACCCCAGACGAGAGACAAAGGACGCTCCAGCCACCCACGTTTGTCCGTCATCATTTGGCAAGAAACAAGCCACGAGTCTGAGTTGCATCAAACCTCCAGGTCTAAGGCAGGACGCGGTGAAACGTGGAATGACCCCCACAGGAGAGCTGTCAGTGGTGTGTGCCTTGTGGGCACCTAAAAGCATCTGGGCAATACAAACTGTAAAGCCAGAGAACGTGGAGAGGGAGGGATGACGTTCTGACTGGGAGACGTATCATTGCTGGGGCCCTCCAATCCAAACCAAAAAAGTATAATTTTGAGCCACTGGAGGAAGAACGCTGAATTCTGCTCCTCTGTTGTGCAAAAATGCCACTCCAAACTTAATGGCTTAAACTAGCACGCTTCGTTTGCTCCCATTTTGGAGCCAGGCACAGCAGGACGGCTGATTTTGAGGCACTCTGGGGTGGGGGGGTGGGGGGGTGGGGGGGGACTGACCTGCCCTGATGGCCCCTCCACCCAGGTGTGAGGCCCTCCCACGTTGGAGGCCTGTGGGCGCTTCCTCTCTCCTTTCCGAAAAGGTCTCTCCCATGTCCTTAAGGCCACAGTGATGTCTGGCGTTGGACAAAAGGGAGTCAGTCCTGAAGGCTGACCCCCCCCCAGGAGCTCCGCCCCCCATCCTACTGGCTAAACAGGACTCAGCTGCCTAAGAGATGACTACAGCCGGTGCTTTATTTTGCTAAGCAATTACTATTAACTTTTGCTTGCTGGGAGTTCTGCAGTTACGTTTGCAAAGGGTTCCCATCCTTTAGGGACCCTCAGGGTAGATGAAAGGATATGCAGAGGCCCTGGGGGAGAGGGAGGCAGGGTAAGGACAGATGCAGGCTCACCAAGCTGTGGAACTGTTGAAGCTGGCTGATGCACATCTTTCACTATTTTTGCATGTGCTGGTAAATTTCCATAATACAAAGAAAAAACAAAACAAGTACACACCAAGCCCCAGACTCATTTAAATGAGGGCAGGAATGCACTGGGTGCTCCAGGGCTCCCGTGTGCTGGAGCAAATGCAACAGTGGCCGAACTTGGCCACAGCTCTAGCACCTGCTGTGCGCGCAGCACTGTACCCGGTGCCCAAACTCTCATCGGTGAGAGTCTCCCTGATTCAGCACAGCAAGGATGTCAGTTTTATCTGTTGCAACTTGAAGCAGCAGGTGTAGACGGGGGAGGGGGGGGGGGAAGCCATGGGGGAGGAGTCAGTCCCCGACCTCCTGCAGGACACGGTGACCATGGTGAACAATACCGCACTGAATACTGGAACTTGGTAGGAGAGCAGGCCTCAGGTGCTCTCAGAACGCATGCGTTTGACCGTGAGGACAGGAGCCATGAATTCGTTTGGCCGCGGGAATCATTCCGCTGTGTGCGGCCCTCAGAACATCGTGTTGCGGGGCGCCTGGGTGGCTCAGTCGGTTAAGCGTCCGACTTCAGCTCAGGTCACGATCTCCCGGTCCGTGAGTTCGAGGCCCGCGGGCTCTGGGCTGATGGCTCAGAGTCTGGAGCCTGCTTCCGATTCTGTGTCTCCCTCTCTCTCTGCCCCTCCCCCGTTCATGCTATGTCTCCCTCTGTCTCAAAAATAAATAAAACGTTAAAAAAAAATTAAAAAAAAAAAAAAAAAGAACATCGTGTTGTACACCGTACACATTCACGACGGTATTTTTCAATGCGCTTTAAATTCCTCTGCTCAGGAGCCCCCTCCCCCCGGGGGGGGCGGGATGCAGTCCTACCTTTGCTTCTGCTGAGAGGTGGGGCCCTGCCTAGTCCCTCTGCCCTCCTGGTGCCTGGGGGCTCCAAGGAGGGAGGTGTGGGGCTGGGATCCGACTTCCTCTTCTCCAGCTTGCTCAGGCTCCTCCTCCCTGCCCCGCCCCCTCTCCCTCCCTCTCCCCTTCCTCACCTTCCCCTCTTCCCCCTCCCCTCCCCCTCTTCCTTTCCTCCTCCCCCACCCCTCCTTCTCTCCCCCTCTCCCCCCTCCCCTCCCCACGCCCTCCCCACCCCCTCCACTCTCCTTCCTCCCCTCCCCCTCCCCCTCTCCCTTCCCCTCTCCCTCCTCCTACCGCTACCCCTCCTAATCCTCCTCCCCCTTCCTATCCTTCCCCCTCCTGCCTCCTCCTACTCCTTCCCCTCCCCCTCCTACCCCCTCTTTCCCCTAACCCTCCTCCTCCTCCTCCTCCTGAGCTGCTCGCAGAGCCGCTTCCCATACACCACGAGTAGAGGCGCACTTACCTCTCCTCAGGGCTGAATCCCTGGGGGGGTCTCCCAGACGAGGCACACTGTCCTCACACCCTGGGCCTGATGCCTCTGCACGCCTGGGAGAGCTCTGGCAGCTGGGTGGGCCTCCTGCAAACTTGCTTTCCCTCCCTCCTTCGTCCCTCCCTCCAGTCCCAGAGCACTTCCCGGTGGCTGATCCATCCCTGCGCCACCCTTCGGGGGAGCCTCTGCCAGGGCCTCGGGGCTGCTCCGCCCGGTCTGCCTCCTGCCCACCCTCTGCACAGACAGGTGAGGTGAATTAGGTAGGTCTGTCCGAGCTCCTGGCAACCCCTCTGCTCCTCCAGCGCCCCCTTAGTCACGTGGCTCCAGCCTCCCTGGGCTCCTCTTTGAACTAAGCGCCCTCCCCCCCCCCCCAGGACCCTGACTCTCACTTTTGCAGGTCTTACATTTCTCCAGTGTCCCTGCAGATGGGACACAGCCGCTCCCGACTCACAGACTCCACACCCGTGTTGTCTGTTCCCCCTCTGCCCACTAGCCGCAGGCCCTCCTCCTGGCTCCTGTGCGCCCCCCTCCTCCTAACGGGGCCCAGGACAGTGCCCGCCTCCTAGTGGGCATGGGGGTCCTGCTGTTTCCCCAGAGAAACTTTCTATGAACTCCCCCCACAGGACAGTTTCTCCTTTTTTTTTTTTTTTTTTTTTTAAAGTGAGAGGCAGGGTGCAAAGCCTTCCTAAGCCAAGGACAGATTTCACTTCAGCGGATTTTTCTTTTTTCAATTTTTTGTTTTGCTGTTATTTATTTTTGAGACAGAGGGAGAGAGACAGAGTGCAAACCGGATGGGGCAGGCACACACACACACACACACACACACACACACACACACAGCTGTCAGCACAGAGTCCAACACTGCGCTCCAACTTAGCCAAGCTGTGAGATCCTGACTTGAGCCAAAGTTGGACGCTTAACCGGCTGAGCCACCCAAGCGCCCCTCAGTGGATTTTCCTTGTGTGCGGGCTGTTAGAAAGTGTATCTGGGGGCACCAGGCAGCCTTTCCTGAGCCTCTGAGTCTGTTTACAAACAGCATGAGAAAGGTGAGGTGTGGCGCTGTGGGACAGGAGTGTGCTGAGACCGGTGCAAGGGGAGCTGAGAAGCAAGCGCCCCAAATGCCCATGGGCCACTTGCAGACACCCCCTGGCCCCAAATTCATTGTCCTTCTAAAAAGCATGCTGTCCCTCCTTCTCCTGTTACTGGCTGTCAAGAGACGAGATCTGTCCTGAGCCCTTGCAACGTTGGACCCCAAGAGAGTCTCACTGGGGAATCTGATGTTCATGGACAAGTCAGGTCTCTGTTCACCAGCCCCAACTGCTGGAAGAAACATTCCTTCTATGGAAAAATCAAACCCAAACTCCTGCAGTTATTTCAAGTTAATTAAAAAAAAATCACCAGTGGGGCGCCTGGGTGGCTCAGTGGGTTGAGCGTCCAACTTTGGCTTAAGTCACGATCTCAAGAACCGATCTCACGGTTCCCACCTCAGACTCTGCACTGACAGCACAGGGCCCGCTGGGGATTCTCTGGCTCCCTCTCTCTCTGCCCCTCCCCTGTTCACGTGCAGGCAGGAGCGCTCGCTCTCTCGCGCTCTCTCCCCCTCTCTCAAAAATAAGTAACTATAAAAAACAATCATCAGTCTAAGTGTGCGCTGTTTGCTTTAAATAAAAGCTTGCTGCCTCTTCTAGAAAAAGGTGGCATAGCTGTAAATGTCACCACGGAGCAGCCCCTGGCTGCGGGGAGGGTGGGGGTGGGGGGGCGTTGCATATCTCTAGTTGCTCAGTTCAGACTGGGACTGGATGCCTCCGGAAGGAAATTTTGTTCTCTTGACCTTGAGTGCTGGACAGTCAGGAGTCCCTTCTGACTGAAAATCCTTTAAAATGTTCACTGGCCTGGAAAGAACAATTTTTTTCAGGCTTAATCAGCCAAGATACATTATTCAAAAATGTAATTTGCTGTGTAAACAAACAGCAGATCAGCTTGCTTTGTTGGCTTGATCCCCATCTGGGCTGACAGTCTTTCCCAAACTGCCTTCCTGCCATGAGGCCTTATTATCCAAGGGCCCCAGAAAGATTTACATGTTGGGGAAAGCCTGGAGTCTGCATGAAAAGTGAATTTAATCCTTATTTAACCAAGTTCATTTGCCTCTTGGGACGCCTGGCTGGTCACAGGAAGCACCTGGCTTTGAAAAGAACTGAGCGTAGACATTTTTCCACAACTGAATTATTTCAAACCCTCAACTGGTATGCAGGCTTCCCCATGCTAATCCTGTCTGAGAGTCTGCCCCGCCTGTTTGGATTACATGGTTTCTAGGGAGGGCACCAGGGATGTGTC
Source organism: Panthera tigris (assembly GCF_018350195.1). NCBI lineage: Eukaryota > Metazoa > Chordata > Mammalia > Carnivora > Felidae > Panthera > Panthera tigris. The sequence continues at coordinate 557,505 of NC_056663.1, read as the reverse complement.
TGCAGAGGAGCTGGGGGGCCCCACTGCTACATCCTCTGCACCTCCCCGCCCCTGCGTGGGCTCTCTGTCTGCTCTGGCTTATTTCCTCCTTCCTCTCAGCCGGCAGGGTCCTGCCCTCGTCCTGGTCACAGGCCTGGCCACCAGAGGGATATTAGTGAGTGGTGAGCATGAGAACGCATGCTTTGGGAAAGGCCATGCGCTTCCCTGTTTCTGTACGCTGGCCTCACCACAGTGCATGTGGCTTTCCAGAGGGCCAGAGAATGTGTCTGATCAAGGGACCCCCACACTGTGTTCAGGATCCAGTCCCTGAGCTCCATGGGGCAGAGGCCAGGGGAATTGCAGGATCACAGAAGGAATGTGGGCTTAGGCGGAAACTAGACCTGGGTTTGAATCATGGCTTTGTCGTTCAGTATTTTGGGGACAACATACTCTACCTTTCTGAACTGGAGTTCCTGCACCAGTACATGGGGGTGATGCTGGCTTCCACATACTGATGCAGAGGGGAAGGTGCACGGAGTGCCCTCAGCATCCCACCTGGCCACGACAGGTGCTCACCACACCCAGGTCCTCCCACTCCTCTGTGATCTGCACCTGACACCCTACACCCTGGAGGGGCAAGGGGGGACGGCTCCCTTTCCTACTGAGAGTGCACCAGCTCCTTCCTTCCTGCCTCCAGACCTCCAATGGGAAGGAATCACCATGGTCCCTATGCACAGCTGGGGTGTTGGACTCACAGCAAGGAGTGAGGAACCCCAACAGAACTCACTTTCCCACCCCCGTGGTGCTGCAAACAAGACAGGGACAGATCTGACTTCCTGCCAAAGTCTCGCTACAACATCTCCTCCTGCCCAGGGACTGGGGAGTCAGCGGCAGTCACGCCCACAGGACAGGGGCCTGGGCACTTGGGTGATGCCTGCACATGTTCTGGTTGTCACAGAGGAGAGGGATGCCAGCTCCTGGCTTATCCGGTGGGTGACAGAGAGATGCGGCTTGACCTAGTACCCCCCAGACAGAGGACTGTCTACCCAAAGTGGCAAAAATGTGGAGCCTGACACACTGTCCTGGGTCAGCACTGTCCAGTAGGAATAAACGCAATTTTAAATTTTCTGGTAACTACAGTAAAAAAAAAAAAAAGCGGAAAGAAACAGGTAAATTGATTTTATAACGTATCTCATTGAAGCCATAGATCCAAAATATTATTCTTTCAACATCTACTCAATCTAGTTATCAGCAAGGTATTTTACACTGTTTTTTGTTTGCTTGTTTGTTTGTTTACCAAGTCTTTGGATTGTAGTGTGTATTCTACACTGACGCCACTTCCCGATTCAGCCCACCTGCGTTTCCGGGGCTTGGTGGCCGCCACCATTTGCAGACCGTCCCTAGACAGGTTCCTCTGTGTGTCCCCTTTTCTGAGCAATAAGAGAACATTGACTGGACTCTGAATTCAGTCTTCATCATTTATCGGCTGGTGTTATTCCCACCTGGCTCAAAGATTTTCTGAGATTTTACACTTTATTTGTCTCCCCAAAGCCCCTGGGCCAAAGGGACAGATGTCTTAGTCCACTTGGGCCACTAAAACAAAGTACCATGGCCAGACGGCTGGCTTAGACAACACGCTTTCTCACAGTCCCAGAGGCTGGGCATCCAAGACCAAAGTGCTGCCTGACCCGGTGTTTGGTGGGGCTCCTCCTGCCTTGTAGACTCCTCTCCTCTGTGTCCTCATAAGGCAGAGAGCAGAGGGAGGGGCAAACTCTCCCCATCTCTTCCTAGGAGGTTGCTGATCCCATCTGTGGGCTCCCCCCCTTGTGACCCCATCACCTCCCAGAGGCCCTCCTCCCAGTACCATCACCTCAGAGTGAATTCGGGGGACACAGACGTGCGGACCACAGCACTCACCAGATGTGTTTGGGTCCCCCACTTCCCTCGTGGTGCTTGGAGGAGGGTCCTTGGGGGAGAAGACCCACAAGAGCACAGCAAGGACGTTTACTGAGCCCCTATCCACATCTGTCTCCCACATTATTTCAGTTCCCTGACAGCCCCTTTTCAGCAGGAAACTGAATTCAGAGATGTTTGCCAGCCTGCCAAAGGTCATGGGGGGGGGGGGGGGCGGCAGGCGTCTGCTGAGTCCCAGGCTCCAGGATGTGCTGGTGCCTCCGGCTGCCTCCTTCAGAAGGAAGCCACCCAAGGTGAGCACCAGGCATGGGGGTCCCTGAGGCAGACCTCAGGTTCACTGCACCCCCAAAACAACTCAAATCAGAGACACAACGGAGGCAGCAGGTGGTTGATCTGCTGCCTGTGGGGACATTTTAAAATATCTCCCTTCCAGGCCCTTACTGGTTTCTGAAATTTCCACCAACTGAACAGTCCACAGGGGGTGCCTGCGGGGCACTGCCTTTCTCAGCGGCCCCAGAATCTCCATGTGGCAGAGGTTTCCAGTTCCCGGCTCAGGGCAGATGTGGTCAGACCGTGTCCTGTGGGTGTTTGGATGCCGTGGATGCCGTGAGCAGTGCTGGGCGTTCTCCAGGCGGCCCATCTAGAGCTGGAGGATCCCTCACCACCTGTCTCCCCGCATGCTGGCCGACAGGCGGGATGCACGGTGCCGGTACCACATGACCTGGGACACTGGGACTCCTGCTTGTTTGCTGCCAGAGAAGAACTCACCCGTCCTGATCACACAGCAGGCTGGCTGGCAGTTGTGCGAGAATTTAAGCAGGACCTGGGCTCTTGGTGGCTCAGTCCCCCCATCGCTGCCTTTGCTAGGGGCAGGAGTACACCCCGCGGCTAAGGGGGGCTGTTTGAAGCTGGGAGGACTCTGCAGTCACAGGCGCTAGGCCCCTGGAGGCTGGGACGGGAGGGGAGGACGAGCCTTGGTCAAAACTCATGTAGGCCCTCAATTTTCTTTTTCACATATACAATGAGTTCGGTGGATATTGCATCAGTGCCTTTTATATAATCACATGCTAGACACAATCATAAGTGATGAGCTGTGAAAATAAACAAGACCTCTGAGTTGTACACTTGGAAATGGTTTGGGTGTCAAGATAGAGACATGGTGGGACCTGGGAGGCTCGGTCAGTTAAGCGTCTGGCTGTTGGGTCCAGCTCAGGTCATGATCTCACGGTTCGTGAGTTCAAGCCCCACATCTGTGCAGACAGCGTGGAGGCTGCTTGGGATTCTCTCCCTCTCTCTCTCTCTCTGTCCCTCCTCCGCTTACCCTCTCTCTCTCAAAATAAATAAATAAACTTAAACAAAGATTTCTTTGAAAAAATAAAGGAGACACGGTGGCAGAGTGTGACAGAGCCTCCAGGGGGTTGGGTGCAGAGAAGGGAGAAGATGTTTCTGGTGACATGTTTGGCCCATTTGACCTGTGCAAGCTTGAGCGCACAAGGGCTGCCTGGAGGGTTCTACCCACACGGGTAACTCAGGCTGTCCTGCTTCTCCCTGAATCGGAGGAGCTGCGTGCCCCGGTGCAGAGGGACACAGACACACGGCAATGAGACTTCCTTTGCCCTTGAGTAGAGTGACATGGCTGAATGGGGCAGAGACTGTAACACTTTATGTGGGACTTCTCTGTGTGTTCTTGCCGCACCGGTTTGAACACCGACTCTCGGCTCGCAGGACCCTCTCCCGTGGGCACAGATGTGAAGGATCCGACGTGCTCCAGTTGGGCTCTGCGGGAGGCCGGTGGAGGTGCCGATGCCGTGGCGGAAATGTGGGGAAGGTTCCAGAACCTAGGCCGGTGTGCTCAGTGCGTTTGCCCTTCCAGAAAATGTCCCCACAGGCAGCAGGCTCCTGGAGGGCTGAGGTGGGCCTGCAGGTCATGATCTCACGGCTGGTGAGTGCAAGCCCCACAGGGGGCACTGTGCTGATCCGGGCCCACTTAACAGAGTCACCTGGGCGCCCCAAACCAGTTGCGGGTCTTACATAAGAACTGCGAGCACATTATTTGGCCCCTAATAAACAAGCTGAAGTTCAGATTGAAACAAATTTCAAAAGTATATCATATTCTCAGAGCTGCTCCTCCCCGACCTCAGTGCCAGGTCTCAGCTGAGAGAGTGAGCCGAGCCAGGGTCCTGTCCAGCGCACGACCGAACCCGACCACGGATTCTGTCGCTGCCACCGCTGCCCTTCACTGACACGCTTCTGGATCTGGACGAAACATTAAATTGTCTCCTTCCCTTCTCCATCACGTGCACACCTTTTATACTATCGGTGGCAGTTCAGGTCTTCTGAAAACAGTGTGGCAGTATGTGTGAGGTCCACAGCACAGTACAAGCAGCATCTGATAACAGTTTTTATTGTAGAATGTTTTCAGATACTTGAAGAAATCAAATCTTTAATTGAGAAAAAAAAACATATATATATATATTATACTTTCTAAGTTGGTCCAGTGGGTTAAACACAGACACACACATGGAAGAGGGAGAGAGAGAGAGAGAGAGAGGGGAGCCTGCTTCTGATTCTCTCTCCCTCGCTCTCTGCCCCTCCCCTGCTCTCTCTCAGGGAAGGGCGGGGGAAGATCCACAACTGGTTAAACAAAGCATTTTTTATAATGCGTCAGAACATGTGCTGCAGCCCGGACACAAGGAAGCATCTCATTGGTCCCTGTTCTCGAGGTGTGGTTTCCACTGAAGGTGTGCTACTCGCACAGGCAGGGGACACAATGGTGCACAATGAACTGTTCATGCCAGAGCCCCAATTCCATGGCAGCCTAGTAGGCATTTCTTGACCCTCAAGCATCTTTATTTTTTTATTTAAAAAAAAATTTTTAATGTTTATTTTTGAGAGAGAGAGAGATGGAATACGAGCAGGAGAATCGGAAGCAGGCTCCAGGCTCCAAGCTGTCAGCACTGAGCCCGACACAGGGCTGGAACTTACAAGCCTTCGAGCTGTGAGATCATGACCTGAGCCGAAGTTGGCCACTTAACCAACTGAGCCATGTAGGCACCCCTCATCTTTATTTTTTAAGTGATACCATTTAGAAGGCTGTCAAGATTCAAGATCCTCATATAAGGCAATATATTTAACTTCCTCTCCTTCCCACAATGACAGGAGAATGACCAAAAATGAGGAAATCTTTTTTGATAGTAGAAAGGAGAATCATAGACTTGTCAGGAAATTTTAGAGATTTCTGAGTAATATGGTGAGGACAAGCCAGGCTGTAGGATCCAGCACGTGAGAGGTCTGCCCTTACTCCTGCAGGATCAGGGCCTACGGAATATTTGAGGATGATGGACACAGAATATAAAGAAATAGTGGTGATCAGAACAACCCACACTACTGAGAGTTCATGTGGAAATAGTTGTTTCCTATACGATTATAAAACCTAATTTAATGTGAATAATACACATTCTTCTGAAAGAAACATTTCATAATGTTAAAAGAATTTGAATAATAATTTGACACAAAAATGCAAGATTATTTCAACAAACCCGAGAGGTAGGGGGAGATCAAGGACACATTAAAACACAAAAACAAGGGGCACCTGGGGGGCTTAGTCCGTTGGGCGTCCAACCTCAGGTCATGATCTCACAGTTGGTGGATTCAAGCCCCACATCGAGCTCTGTGCTGACGGCTCAGAGCATGGAGCCTGCTTCAGATTCTGTGTGTGTGTCTCTCTCTCTGCCCCTCCCCTGCTCGTTCTCTCTCTCTCTTTTGCTCTCTCTCTCTCTCATAGAAATAAACATTAAAAAATTTTTAATAAAAAAACCACAAAAACAAAACAAAAAATGCCAGAGAACTTGATGCTGAATATATTACCAAAATATAAAAATCAATGCAAAAGCACCAAACTCCCAACAGATGAAACAGCTCACTTCTAAAATTCTGTGCTTTGGATTGTAAACTGGGGCTAACTCACAGAGGATGGATCTTCTTCAAATAGTACCCACCAAGCCTTCCTGTCCTTCAGCAGAACCATCATAAAATGTGCCCATGAGCTCACAAGTTCAACGGCATCCTGAGTGCATACAAGGGTCCAGCATTTCGACAGGTGTTGGAAGTTCCCGATGGCTCCTTCAATCTCCTGGGAAGGCTGGGCTGCATACCAGTGTTTGTGGGATGGTCTGATGCCGTGAGAACAAAGGCCTGCAGTCGCCCAGGGCAGGGCAGGGCATGGATGTCTCTGCTTGACCAGAACCCCGGGAGACTCATTCATTACACTAAGGTTTATTTGGCACCAACAGTGTTCCTGGCATCGGTCTGTGGCATGGGGTAAAAGCACAGGTTTGGGAGAGGGAATGTCCAGGTTTTGTTTCTAATGCTTATGAGCCAAATCATTTTGAGCTGGTCTCTCAGTAGGTCTGTGTCCATTTCTGTAGATACGGAAGAGGACACCAGCCTCAGGGCTGAGGTGGGGATTAAATGCGTTAATGCGCTTCAGTGACTGAAATAGAATCTGCCATCAACCAATCCACGGAGGGTCTGAATAGAATAAAAGGGCAGAGGAAGGGTGAATCTGTGACTGTGTGAGCTGGGACAGCATCACCTCCCCTCAGACATCTGCTCCCCAGCTCACAGACCTTTGGACTTGGACCGAACAACACCAGCAGCTTTGCTGGGCCTCCAGCTCGCGGTCGGCAGATTCTCAGCCTTCATAATCACATGGGCCAGTCCCTCGTGATGAATCTTCCCACATATCCAGACGGTTCTCTGCAGAAGCCTGGCTAACGGAGCACTGCTGTGGTAACCCACGCCAGGCAGGCTCCAGCCAGCATCCGGAGGTGTCACTGCCCAGCGTCCCCCTGTGACGTCCCTCCCACACCACAGGCCAATAACCAGTGGCACCTGCCCCTCCTTCCCTCCCCCTGAGGCTGAGCACCATCGGTCACAGCAGAAGCCAGCCCCAGCAGAAGCCAGCCCCGTCCTTCCCCTCATGCTGGTTTTCTCTCCTGTCTTCCTCCCCACCCCTCAGGATGTGGCCCGGGGTCACATCTCACACGGTCTTCACGCAAGCCTTCGTCTCTCTCAGAGTCGGCTTTGGCCCAGGAAGAGCCCTGCACAGGCTGAGGTCAGGAGCCAGACTGTGTACAAGGAAGCGTGCGGTGTGTCAGTGCTAAGGAGCCAAAGAAAGCAGAGAAGAGATGTCCTGGGTTGGAGATGCTGTGGTGGCTCCTCGGTGGTCCGCACACCTGGAGACCCTTGGTGCGTCTCTCGGGGGAGAGTTCTCCAGGCAGAGGGGAGGCATGGGGAGGCGTCCCAAGTGCATTCTCTGTGTTTGAAGAATGGCACGGTGAGAGGACAGCCACAGGTTGGATCACAGAGGCTGTAGGGGTGCACATTCTGGAGGGCCGGTTTGGTGCCCTGGAGACTGTGGCTTTAACTCCAACGCTGAAGCCACCAGGGATTTGGGTAAAAGGGAGACATAGTGGGACCCAGCTTGTCAGGGACAACCATGTCAGTGCTGGATCTGCATGCCAGAGGATGGAGGGTGAGGTCACCAAGTGGTTAAGAGGGCATTCTGGGAATCCGGGGAGAGCAGGCGGTGCTGCCCAGAGCCTCAGGGACAGCAACGGCCAGCAGAATGCCAAAGGTCCCCCACCAACAGCCTCTGGAGCAGGTGGCCGGTGTCCAGCCGCATGCAGTGCCTCAGGGGTGGGCAGGGAGCACCTGGGGCCGGACTGCAGCCAGGCCCGCATCCAGCCTTGTGGACGAGGAGGAAGGACACAGGACAAAGGAGTCACAGGTAAAGTCAAAGGTGGACACAGCAGCTTAGAAACCCGCGCTTTGTCTGAGAGAAGGTCCCAGAAGGGGAGGAAGAGCAGGAGGAGCTCCTGGGAGTTGCGGCTGGGGGTGGAGGTCGGTGGTCAAGGGAAGAGGAGGCCAGGCTTGGGCAGGAGGGTGACAGTGGACGGGGATGGCTCTGGCTGTCCCTACTGCTGGTCGTCTGCGCCACACCCAGCCAGGCCTCAGGAACTGAACAGACACAAATCTTTTCCCTCCAAGGACCGTCTGTTTGCTGGGTATTGTTTGAACACACACAACGGTCTCTCTGCTCCCTCCATACAGATGCTTCACGGCACGAACTGGGAAGGGACATGGAGACACCAGCTGGCACAGGTGACCCAATGACCCAGTAGGCGTGCTGAGGGGAGGCAGCTTCAGAACTGGGGGTTCTGAGTGTTTGTTCCCCAAAACCCCTGTGTCGGCTCCATGTCACTGAGCCATCGCCTGCCTGGCAGTCTGGAGAGGGTACAGGGCCGAGTCTCCACAGCCTGAACACTCGGCCACTTGGCGAGGTGTGCCGGGAACACTGGCAAGCACGGTGACCTCTCGTGAAGTTGGGGATCCTGTGTGCAGTTTCGGAGTTCTGAGGAGGCAGCCTTGGAAATCCCGCATGTACATCATAACTAACTGTGTCAAAGTGCCTTTGCAACAAATGCAATATATAGAAAATTCAATAAATAGCAGCACCCTAACATTTTAAAATTAACTTTTCCATTGTATTGGCATTGGTCCAGAGGGCAGCCACTACATATGTTCCAGGACGATAGTTGAAGATGAAATGTGAAGCCAAGAGTTTCATTCACTTATGCAAGTCTCGGGGCACAGCTAGTGTGTGTGTGTGTGTGTGTGTGTGTGTGTGTGTGTGAAAACATGTAGGATTGCATGTCGAGAGCTCCAGTCACTACTGTGAGGGGTAAGTTACCCAGAAAGACTCAAGAGTTCCTCAAAGTTCCTAAAGTGCTTAATTATTTTCAAGTAACTATGTGTGAAAAACAGAGCTGTCTCTTGCCTTTTGTATAACCTGATTTTACTGCATTAGGTTTTTAGAATGCATTAAGTGCATTTTTTTTTTTTTTTTTTTTTTTTTAGGGAAGATGCTTAAGATGGCTTTTTACAGCAAACTCTGTCCAAGGTTGTAAACAACAAGACTTGTGAGGATATCCACTTGTCAGCCTGGTGTTTGCTCTGTGGCAGATGCCATGTGGTCACTGACCATATTAGCTCATACAACGCACACTTCTTGGTGCCTGGGTCTTCTTGTCTGGTAATGGATCTAAGTGATATTTTATTTTATTTTCTTCTTTAATGTTTCTTTATTTTTGAGACACAGAGAGAGAACACAAATGGGGGGAGGGGCAGACAGGGAGGTAGAGAGAGGATCCCAAGCAACAGTCACGCCCAGTGGAGCCCCATGTGAGACTCCATCTCACGGTTGTGAGATCATGACCTGAGCCTAATGGAGGCTTAACTGACTGAACCACCAGGCGCCCCTCTATGTGATATTTTCACAAACACAATCCATCTTTTATTTCATGCCCACTCCACGAACTGGTCCCCAGTGCCCCTCTCCAGACCTTGACCCGCCACGTGCCACTCTTGGTCTCCACATACTGCTTCCAGTCCCTTCAGCCCCTTTCTCGGTCGCCCTGAAGCCCACTCCCAGCCCCCTCCAGGACCCCCGCCTTGAGAAAGGTGCAGAGATCTCCCATACACCCCCTGCCTCACTCATGCACAGCCTCCCCTGTTATCAACCAGATGGTACATCTGTTGGGTCCATGAACAGTGACACATCATTATCACCCACAGTTCACGGTTTACAGTAGAATTCACTCTTGGCATTGTATACTGTATGAGTTTTGACAAATTTAGACTGACATGTACAGAGTAGACATTTTTTATTTTATTAAAATCCGTGTAATCAATTTTTTTCTTACATGGCTTGGCTTTTGCAGTTGTAAATAAAAATATCACCAAACCCAAGGTCATGTAGCTTTTCTTCTGTGGTTTCCTCCAGAATTTTCAGTTTTGCATTTTAAATTTAAGTCTATTGACAACTTTGAATACATTTTTGTGTAGTTTGTAAGGCTGGTATAAAATGTTCACTTTTTCCCATATGGGTCTTTTGGGGGGGGCTCCCATTGTTCCTGTTTGCTCTGTGATGAGGGAGCTTGGGGCAAGCTGAGGGCAAAATACATGCTGGGGCACACACACACACACACACACACACACACGGAATACGTGGTATTCCAAGGACGCTCCTGCCTACCCAAGAACAAAGGAAAAGGGTTTAGGTGCTTGCCATAATGATGTGGGAAACTAAGGCAAATGAAAAATTAAATTCCCTAACTGCCTACAGCCCATTGACAAGTCCTTGGAACCAGCAGAGTGACCTCCCTCTAGGGGCTCAGCTGCCTCCATGACGACACTTTGCTGGGGGCAAAAGAGAACCTTGGCTTAACATGATCCCAACCTCGAGGCTCCTGTAAGTCTATTTTCTTTATCTCAAGTCCCCCAAGATATATGCTGGCAATCATACTCCAAGCGTATGGCCCCCCCCATATACATCTGAAGGGTCTCATGACTGGGGTTTTATTAAACGGTAACAAATGGCATTTCCCTAGCAACAGCTAGCCCCTCAAGGCCCTGGAAACCTTGCTTCCAATATACCTTAGAGACTTACTCTATCCCTGCCCCCCTCCCAACCTGAGGGTATAGAATGAGTTACTCCTCACGACCCCAAACAGCTCTTCCTGCCCATGGGTCCTGTCCCCATGCTTTAACAAAATCGCCTTTTTGCACCAAAGACATCTTCAGGAATTCTTTCTTGGCCATCGGCTCTGGACCACCCCACCATCACCCCAAAACTTCATCGTCTGCATCTAGTTCCTCGCCAAGATCACTCACTTCATTATGTATACTTATGTAAGTCTTGGAATGTGGGTGTGTGAGTTCTTTAGCTTTGTTCCTCAGTCCTATGTTGTGTATTCTAGCACATCCTTTGCTCACATTTTGATTGGGACTTAGCTGAATCTGTACATCAAATTAGGAAGAATCGTCATTTTAAGAATATTGAGTCTGTGGATCATGAAAAACTAACATCTCCGCATTTCCGTTTTATTTGCGACCTTTCAGCAGGGTTATGATGTTTCTGAATGCAGATTTTTACATATGTCGTTAGGTTCATGCCAAAGGAACTTCAATTTGAAGGTTGCCAAATGGCTAATTCCAACCGTTAATTATTAGTGGGTGGGAAAGCAGTTGGCCTTAATAAGCTGACTTTATGCTTTGATTCCTGGTCTGTGAGTGCATTGCAGTCAAAGCCAGGAGCGGCGGGTGCATTTCATTAACATCCACACCCACGAAGACCAGGAGGGGTGCCAGGCAGCACTAAACGGGAAGCTCTGAGCCCCTGCGCTGCTCCCTGCGGCCAGCAGGGGGCGCGTGCACTTTGCGCCAGCCGGGGGACCCTGGAGAGCGACCACCGGGGACACGCGCACTGACCGCTATGGGCTGCGGAGGGGCTGCGCCCCGCCTCCTGGAGGCTCCTCTCAGGCAGGGAACGCAGAGCCTCGCTCCAGGGTGTCCCCGCGTGGGCCACTCTCCGCCTTCGCAGTGCCGCTTTAGGGGGACTCGGCGCCGGCGCTCAAAGGACAGCCACCGTGGGAGTCTGCGAGGCCAAAGTGGAACTTCCGGGGCAGTCTGAGCAGGTCCAGATGGACCCCAGCCTCCACCCAGAGGCAACTTTGCCTGAACACGCATTCCTTGCTAGTACACTTTTTCTTTTTAATCCCCTCCTTTGGCCTTTAAAAACCTTTTCCTGTTTCGCTCAGAGAAGCCCCCTCTACTTGCCTGATGCGATGTGCCCCCCCACCCACAAACCATTTAACAAAGCCAATTAGATCTTCAAATTGACAGGGTTGGATGCAGTTTTTTTTAGAACACCAAGGGGAAATGGGGCCCCTATGTACATGCTTCCACTGGCTTTTAATGTTTTATTTCCTTATAACTCTATAAAGTAGCTGAAAAAAAACAGATGTACTAACATATTTGAAATTCCAAAATTTTATTTACACCCCAAACGGAAGTATTCCAGTACCTTACCTTTTTTTCCAAATTCAGAAAGTGTATTTCTAAGTTCTTTTAAAGTTTCACGTACATCTAACAGGCTTCCAAAGACACTTTCTCTCATTTGTTTTAAGCAAGGGGACAGGCCTTCTAATAGCACACAACTTCATATATTGCCAGTTTCTCCTTTGTTCAAAATAATGTATCACACTGATAATTTGCATTTTAAAAACGGTTTTGATTTCAGCTGTGTGCACTTCCTCTTTTGACATTATGTATATTAGTACTTGGTAAAATGTTAATTTGTGAGGAAATTGTTCCGGTAGCATTCAGACTTGGTGCCCCGTGTCTATCTGTGTGTCTACAGGTAGTCTTCTGAAAAGAAATGAGAATATCCCATGTGCTTGCTGAATTAGAAAAAAAATGGATTTATACTTTGTACCCTATTTTAAAAGGTTATTCTATTTATATTTATAGAAACGGAAGTTTTAAATACTTGAGATCGTGAGCTGAACACAGATTGGCACAATGATTTTGCGAAGGGGACATAATAACTTCTCCCTTTATCTAGGTTGCCAAAATTGACCATTATCGTATCTCTGGCCAAAAGCAGTTTTATATCAGTATCATGTTGCCAATTAATAATTACCTAACCTAGTCCATTTCCATTTTTTTAAAGCAAAATGATGTAATACAGGTTCAGTGCAAGGTAAAAGGTGAACTAGGAAAACCTCCTGCATGTCGTTACTCTGTACATTGTAGAAGTGTGTTTCTCTTCTAAAGAGTAAACCAGGTCTCTGTAAAATGTTATTTAGTCCTATCTCATATTTTATTTAACATGATGGCTGATATTCTGTGTTTAACTTTCCCTCATGTAAAATATTTTAGGTAAGTAATTTAACTTTACATTGCTCAAGACAAAAGCACATGACAACCTATGTCCTAACACGGCTTTGCATTTCTTTCTTACCTTGCAAGAAACTGTATAGCTGAAGCAAAAAACAAAAACAAAAAACAACAACAAAAAAAAAACAAAAACAAAAAAAAAAAGGAGGGGGGTAAAAAGTTTAATGCTAATTTCTGTTGCACCTGCATTCATTTTTTTAATGTTTATTTACTTTTGAGAGAGAGAAACTGAACATGAGTTGGGGAGGGGTAGAGAGAGAGGAAGACACAGAATCTGAAATAGGCTCCAGACTCTGAGCTGTCAGCACAGAGCTGGACATGGGGCTCAAACTCGGGAACAGCAAGATCATGACCTAGGCTGAAGTCAGACACTTAACCAACTGAGCCACCCAGGCGCCCCACTGTATTCACTTTCCTAATCTAGACTCTGGGAAACTGCGTTGTACAGAATGCGAGAGGAGTTACGCTGAGCAGACACGCTACAAACATCCCCCAGTTAGGGTGGGATGTGTAGACTATTCCTCAGGTACTGGTGACTGCCTGAGAACAGAGGCAGGGAGTAAAGAAATAGTTAGTTGATGTGGAAAACAAAAGCAAAAGGAAATGCAGATAACATCATTTACAGTCATGTTGGGAATGAAACTTCCACTAGGGTTTGTAACTGTCTTTTTTGTTTGTTTGTTTTTTAAGAAAGAGAGCGTGAGCAGGGGACAGGGGCAGAGGAAGAGAGAATCTTAAGCAGGCTCCATGCTCAGCCAGCACCCCGAGGCAGGGATCAATCCCATGACCCTGGCATCACGACCTGAGCCAAAATCAAGAGCCAGGCACTCAAACAACTGAGCCACCCAGGCGCCCAGTTTCTAACTGTCTTAATGATTTACAAGAAAAACACCATGTTAACAATAGACCTCCAGGAACCTATAGGCTCAATTTCCTGGAGCCTTAAGGTCACCCTCCCCTCTACAGGATGGAAAACCTTCTAGTAGTCAGTCTTCATAATCTCAGTGCAGTGCTTTCTGCCCACAGGTTCTGTTCCCATGCTTTAACAAAACCACTTTTTTTTTGCACCAAAAACATCTCAAGAATTCCTTCTTGGCCGTCAGCTTGGAAAGAATTCATTTCAACATCGGTGCCTACCTGCTGCTGCCTGTGCAGAATTTTCTAAGTACGTGTCAGAACTGGGATGCCATCCCAAGTCATCCTCTAGTGCCTGGGAAACACTGAAAGGATACCCAGGGACCTCCTGGTGGTCCATCAACAGCCCCAGACAAAGAACACAAACCCAGAAGTCCAGACATGAGGGTGGCTGGCAGGAAGTGCAGAAAGGCAGTCAGCACGGAGACAGGGCTGTGGCCTGATGTTTGGTATAGGCAGGGCTTTGGAGACAGGCAGAAATGGATCCTAAGTCCAGCTTCCCTGGAAAACACATGCACAAACCAAAATAAGAATTGTCTCTGAATGACAGATTGTTTTCAGACGAATTTTCATGCCCTATCCTAGTCTGTGAATTTCTATTTTCAGCATTTTGGAAAAATGAACACATATAAATAGTAATCTGGTATTTTTAGAAGAGAGAAGAAAAATGAATATTGCTCCTAGGATATGAATTGGATTATATAAGAAATAAGGATGACAATCTATTCTAGAACCTTATGCTAAACATATAATGTGCCATTTGGAAACCACATCATAAGGAAATAAAACCCGTGAGTACTTTTTTTACATTAAGTTTCATAGTTTCCATGCATCACTTGACCTAGTGATGACAAAAACCATGAGCTCTATGAAAGTGAGTTCTTGCTGCCCCTAAGTAACTGTTTCTAATGAATGATGCTAAATAAGGTATAAGTATTATCTAATAAGGTTTCCACGACACATGACACATTATGTGTAACATAAAAACTTTGTCCTGACTGTTGGCCTGTTGGTCTTTCATATCTCACACATGGTACACACTTCATAGATATCACTTCTTGAAAAGAAGCCTCATAAATTTCATATTTGTATTTCCATTCTAAAAATACTGAAACAAGCTCCCTGCAGTCGTACCGTATGAAAAACACATCTGAAGAAAAAAATGGATATTGTATGTGTGGTACCATAGCAAAAACTGAATACCAAAATAGGATATTCATCACTCCCTTTCACTTACTCCGTCTTTCCAGGTCCATTAGACAACCTACATCCTGTATTTCAGCTTCTTTTTCCAGTGGGCCACGGGAACAGTGAAAACAGCAGCCAGGGCATTTTGACCCATCAGAGCCACGGGGGAAGGGGGGAGGATCTAAGTCAAGCCAGGAACCACTTTCTGTGGTTACTGTGGACCCCCGCGAACTTCACCTATGCTCTGCCTGACTCTGGAAATATTCTAAGTGGCCATGAGGACCCAAGAGCCACTAGTGTCTGCCTGGAAAGGTGGGAGACGGTGTCTATGCTACTGAATTCCTATCCAGAACTTCCTAGGTTACTTCAGGAGCACGGGAAATGCCACTGCCCCAAATGGGAATCTCAAGGGAAGCTTTCTAGGCCTGCCTGGAAAGGCTGCTGCAGGACTAGAAGCCGCTGAGAAGGTGATGCGCACACTGAAAAACGACAATAAATTTTATAAGTCCTGGGGGGCGGGGAGGGGCCGGGAACAACTTGTACCATCCCTGAACATTTGTACAAAAAGGACACAGGAAACTTGAAAATACAGTTGGAAACCTTAGCTCACGGCCAGCTCAGTCAAAAGATGACAAGAACGACGGGAAGCTGTTAGACTAGTTCTGTTAATGTAACAAATGATCAGTATCCTCACGGAGTGCACATGAATTGGTGTAAAATTACTTAGGACCCAACAATATTTTCAAAATGTAACGAAGGCTGGGAAAGCACGGAGACCTCTAGCATGACCCTCACACAACAAGGTTAAAAGGGAATGCATTTGGGATGTGCCCCCTGCTACCCACCCCACCCCACCCCCGCCCCTCCGCCAGCCCTCCGCTGCTCCCGCTGGGTCGAGCCCGGGCACTCCCGTCCACTAGGACCGTTTCCCGCAGTGCACAGGACCCCCCACGTGGCATCCTCTAGGCTGCTCATTTTACTCACTCTCCCTTCGCGGTCGCCCGGCGTCTCCCTCCCGGTCTTTCTTCCCTCAAGTCGCCGCCCACTAGGCACTCGGCGACGGAACGGATGCCGTCTACGTCCTAGCAGCTCACTTTCCAGTGGGATATCGGGAATGTAGGCACACTCTGGCAGGTACGGCCGGGGGAACAGGTTTGGGGACAGAACAGCACGAGGTGTCACACAACGGGGTCGTCCCCTCCCCCAGCCCGGGGCCCAGGGGCCTCGCCCACAAGGTGACCGCGAATGGAAGGCCTGGCGACGGCAGGGCCTCACTGCAGGAGGATGAGAATGGCTCGGATGTGAGTCTTGTGCGAGGAATGGAGTCGGCCGAATGTCATGGCCAGGGGCGGGAGGCGGCAGCCCCGGCGCTAGCGGGATGTGTGTGGGGGGAACATGAAGACCAAGATTTCTTGTACTGAGTGAGGACACGGCGTGGGCGGGGACTAGGGAGGGAGAGCAGAGACCACGAGGGGATGTCTGCGGAGGGGCCGGGCCGGTGTAGGACGTGACCAGCGTGGGGCGGACCCTAAGGAAGGTGAGCGGAAACGGGGCCTGTGCAGGACGCAGACACCGTGAGGCGACACTCAGGCAGGGGATGTGGGGACCGGCGTCAGCGGAAGGGCGGGGCCGGTGCGGGGCGTAGCCGGCGTAGGGCTGGGCCTAGGGACGGCAAGGAGAAATCAGAAGGGTACGTAAGCGGAGAGGCGGTGCCGGTGCCGGACGTCTCACAGATGGGGCGGGGCAAAGGGAGGCAAAGCGGGAAGGTACGTCAGCGGAGGGGCCGGGCCTAGGGAGGTTGATCATAGGGCTCAGACAGGACTTCAGGGAGGGCGGGGGGGGGGGGGGTGCCAGAAGCGTTAGGAGGGGCGGGACCTGTGAAGGACGTGGCCAGCGTATGGCGGGACCTGGGGAGAGAGTAAAGAACAGGGTCGGGGCGTAAACGGAGGGGCGGGGCTAATATATGACGCGGCGACCGTTGGGCGGGGCCAATGGACGGTCAGCGGGAACGGAACCATAGCCATGGGGCGGGCCCGGTCTAGGACGCTGCCGGCATAGGCGGGGCCTGGGGACGTTATAGTGTAACCTGAAGGACACGTAAGCGGAGGGGCGGGGCTACGGAGGTTGAGCGGGAAAGGGGCGTTGACCGAAGGGCGTGGTCGGTACAGGGCGTAGCCAGTGTAGGGCGGGGTCTAGGGACGGTCAGCAGAGAACAGAATGGGAGGTAAGCTGAGGGGCGGGGCTGTTGCAGGACGTGACCAGCGTGGGGCGGGGCTAACGGAGGGTGAGACAGTGGGAACGTCTGCATAGGGGCAGGGCCTAGGGTGTTTAGCGGGGGCGGGGCGGGTCGGTGCCGGTTAGGGATTGGTCAGCTTGAGGCGGGGCCTGGGAGGATTTGGGGGGGAGGGGAAAGGAAGTCAGCGGAGGGGCGTGGCCGGCGTGAGACGTGCCTGGCGTAACGCGGGGTATAGGGAGGGTGAGTGGAGGACCCAACAAGGCGTCAGAGGAGGGGCGGGCGCTAGGAAGAAGAGCGGGGGCGGGGCCGGTGCAGGACGTGGCCAGCGTAAGGCGGGGTCTGGGGGGGGGGGTGAGCGGGGAGGGTACGTCACCGGATGGGCGTGGCCGGTGTAGGATGTGGCCAGCGTGGTTCGGGGCCTAGAGAAGGTGAGCGAAGAGCGGGAACGGTACGTCAGTGGAGGGGCGGTGCTTGTGCAGGACGTTTCCAGCGTGGGGCGTGGCCTAGAGAAGTTGAGCCAAGGTCCGGCGGGTTCCTGACGTGGCTAGCGTGGGGCGGGGCCTGATCGGGGCGTGGCCCCGTGCCGCCCCGCCTTTCCGGGTCCTCCCCTCCTTCCGTCCCACGCGCCGGCAGCCTGGCCGCTCTGGTCGGTTTGTGGGTTTTTGGTGTCCGAGGGATCCTACTGCTGCTTCTCTACCTACAGAGACTGTTTCGGGCAGTTCCAGGTGAGACTCAGAGCCCTGAGGCCTCTTGCACTGAACGCGCCGATGTGTCCTCGTTAGGGTGACAGGTGTGTGTATAGCCCGTTGACTGGACACGCCGGGCTGGGGGTGCGGGCCTCGCGGGACCTCGGAGGCCGCCCTTGGCGCGGGTAGTGGGCCGACCAGGGCAGGCGGGGTCTGTGCTGTTGGCGGAGAGCCGGCGGGATCGGCGCGACGTGGCCCTGAGCAGGGGTTGCTCAGCGGGAGGCTGAGTGTCCGGGACTTGGGGAGAAGCGTGGGTGCCACCGAGAATCGCTTTGGGTCGTTAAGTCGTCGGTGTTGCAGCTTCACGTTTTCCTGGGGCGACTCCCAGAGCTATCTGAAGATGGTTTTTTTATTTTGAGAAGTATGAGATATTCTTTCATTTCTTTTCTTTTTGTTGTATTTAGAGAGAGTGCAAGTGGGGGAGGGGCAGAGGGAGGGACAGAATCCAAAGCAGGCTGCAACCCGGCACCTAGCCAATACAGCGCTGAATCTCAGACCCTGGGATGATGACCTGAGTCAAAATCAACTCCGATGCTCAACCATCTGAGCCACCCAGGCGCCCAGAGAAGTATGGGGTATTTTAATCACTGTTTTTGTTTTCTGTTTCTTAATGCTTTATGTCAAGTTGGGATAATGAATGAGGCCTGTAAAATGGATTCCATTTAGGGAATGTGTGGATTTTGATTCTAATTGATGAAAATTTAATTTTCAATATCTGAGGACATTTGAGAGGGATGTTTCTTGTTTCCTATTGTTAACCTTAAAAACAAAACTGCCAGGGGGCGCCTGGGTGGCTCAGTCGGTGGGCATGGGACTCTGGATTTCTCATCCCTTGATGGCAGGGTCATAGGATTGAACCCCAAGTCGGGCTCCGCGCTGAGTGTGGAGAATGCTTGGATTGTCTCTCTCCCTGCGCCCCTCTTCCCTCCCCTGCGCGAGAGCGCTTGCTCGCTCGCTTTTTCTCCCTCTCTTAAAAAAAAAAAAAAAAAAGAACTGCCTGTTATTTTAGCAGCAACTGATGGGGTTATTGGGGAATGAATAAAAGAGAATTGCAATCCGGGACAAACAAAGCTTTAGAAAAACTGTAGGGAAGCATGGGAACCAAGGGGAGGCTTGCTTTTTTAAGGAGAAAAGGGGTAATTTGGGAAGGTTGCTGTAAACTAAAAGTCCATTGGAGTAAACAGAGTTTGAAGTGTGGTGGTTTCTCACTGGCTGAACTGTTGTTCTGGGGGATAAGGAAAATGTCTTTTCCTCCTTCTGGACTTGTTGAGTAGTATCCACGTGCAAGGCCAAGTCCCCAAAGGGTCCAGTCCCTCTTCCTGTTGGGCCTGCAATTGACTGTGTGTTCTAGGGTGTGAAAGTTTTCCCTGCCACATCTGCCCACTCCATTTTAGGGAGGTTTCCTATTACTAGGTTTCACACCATAAGCATTAAAAATCAGTAAGGAAATTAGATTTTCAAATTTAAATAGCTTCATTTATATCTTTTTAAAAGATTTATTTATTTTGAGAGATCATGAGAGGGGAGGGGCAGAGAGAGAGGGAGACAGAGAATTCCAGGCAGGCTCTGCACTGTCAGCAAAGAGCCCAGTGTGGGGCTCAAACTCATGAACCATGAGATCATGACCTAAGCCAAAATCGGGAATTGGACGCTCAACCCATTGAGCCCCTCCAGGTGCCCCAATGTACACGTCATAAACTTTAACATGGAAGTGTAAGTTAACATCTCTTTTTTATATTTCCTTTGGAAAATCTGATCCTGGTTGGAACTTGGCACTACCTGACTCTAAATACTCTGCTGCATAACTTCTCAAAGATTATTTACAAGAGAAGACATTCTTCTGGATTTCTCGAAACTTTTTTTTAATAGTTTCTTTTTTTAATGTTTATTTATTTTTGAGAGAGAGCGAGCAAGCAGGGGAGGGACAAAGAGACAGACAGATAGAGGATCTGAAGCGATCTACATGCTAACCACAGAGAGCTGAATGCGGGGCTTAAACTCATGAAACATGAGATCATGACCTGACCCTAAGTCAGATGCTTAACCAACTGAGCCACCCAGGTGCCCTCTTTCTCAAAAGTTTTAAGTTGATTTAATATTAGTATTTGAACTCAAATCAGTTCAGAAATTGGAAGATATATTTCTGTTAGGCAACAGAACAGTAACCACCCTGGAGGTCCTATAAAGAAGGGGACCCAGTGCTCCTCCAAGTCTCCAAATCTCCATTCCCCTGAGCTCAACTTACTCCACTCAGACCTGCTGGGAAGTGGACTCCATTAAGGAGCCAGGACTTTACATCATTGGTGGTTAAGTGACCTTGACATTTGGACTCTCCGTTTGGTTTTTCTTTTTCCCTCTATGCTTACCTATGAGTCCAGTGATAGAATTCTGTCTCTGACCCATCCAGCCTCCAGACCACCTTCTCTGTTAAATCTTCAGTGTTTAGGTGTGTACATAATATGCACTTGGGAGTCTCCACATTAGATGGAGTGAGTTTTCTTGGGTCTATGTGGGGTACATATCCCTATGAGTAACTGAGCCCAAAAGGTGGGTATCTTGAGTAAACCAAACTCTGTACACAATGTCTTCAAGTCTCTGTTTTCCTGGGTCCTTTTTTCAGGAGAAAATTCAACCCTACATAAGTACTGTTTATTATAATGGAAACTATTATTAAGCCACTTTTCATTGAGGTTACAAGTTATTTCACATAACTGTGAATTTTGACTTGTGCATTGGCTTTTTCATGTGTGAATCTGCATGTTATCAAAACTCTCTGAAGAAAGAGCTCTGAACACATGGCTACAGAGCATACACACACAAACCACTGGTAGCGTTTGCTGAAATGTAGTAGCTGGTCAGGCCTGGAGCTTTATTGATTATTGATCAATATTATTGATTAATATTGATTATTGATGCTTTAATGGCATGGAGAACAATGATGAGTGATGTCAGCTGACTCAACACATGACAAATCACATTGGTGATCTGTAAAGACTCAAAAGGATGACTGAACCTGATAGGTTGAAGATAGCATCTCCTCTCTCACCTGAATGACCATTGTCCTGTGACTGAATGTTAACACTCGACTGCATAACTGAGACAAAAATCAGGATGTCAGAACTTCAAATGACCCACCACCCCTGTATTGAAACCTTGAGCCACTCTGCCTCTTCCTGACACCGGGACATAGCAGCTGTCTCTCAGTCACATTGAGCTTCCATCAAGGAAGCTTGCCTTTTCCATTAGAAGCCCTGTACGTATCAAAGATGCATAAAACATTGCAACATAAGAACTAGGATATCCTGGGAAATCGTTGCGAATTATATATCAACAGGGCAGAGCCTAGGGATTTGATATTCTCTTTTTGTTTTCCAGGTTGAACGCTGCTCATGTTCTGTCTGATAAACACTAATTATCTTGCACTGCTGAGTTAAAGGGTAGAAGGAACCACGGGCTCCTGGGTGGCTCAGTTGATTCTGCAAATGGCTTTGGCTCAGGTCATGATCTCACGGTTCATGGGTTTGAGCCCTACGTCGGGCTCTGTGCCAACAGCTCAGAGCCTGGAGTCTGCTTTCAATTCTGTGTCTCCCTCTCACTCTGCCCCTTCCCCTCTCACACTCTCTCTAAATAAATAAATAAAACATAATAATAATTTTAAAAATGATAGAAGGAACCAGCAGTAGGAAGCCAACTATCTCAGACCCAATATAAGTTTCTCTATCTTATTACTTTAAGATCAGTGTCTACTTTCTCCTCTCTGCCTCAGATATCATTGTATTGGGATAAATATAAGCTCTGTCTCAGTAATTGTATCATAATCCTTCTATCCATTTTCCTTTCAAAACAAGTTTCCATATTGTCTTTTGTTTGCCTAAAAATTACACAAACTGGTTTTAATACTTTTTGCCAGTGATGAAAACAGCACAAAAGATATTTAATAAATGCTGAAACCTAGCTAGCTTATTAGCTGTCACCGGAGGGCTGTTACTATCACTTTCTATCCCAGTGCCTAGACCCACTTGCACATTCACAGTCCTGTTTGGCTTGTCCCACCTTAGAACATTTGTACTTGTCTGTTCTTCTCTGTATGGCTCTTCCCCAGATCTCGTCATGAATGCCTGCCACTATCATTTCTCTACTTTCTCAGAACCGCATTCTCTGAACACATGTTTTTACAACAAATTTTCTTTTCTAACAACAAATATTTTCAGGATTTATTCAAGTAGGTCATATTTACAACTGTGCCTAGGGGCCCTTGGGTGGCTCAGTTGGTTAAGCATCCGACTTCAGCTCAGGTCATGATCTCACAGTTCACGGGTTCAAGCACTATGTCTGGCTCTGTGCTGACAGCTCAGAGCCTGGAGCCTGCTTCAGATTCTGTGTATGTGTCTCTGCCCCTCTGCTCTCCCTGCCTCTCTCACTCTCTCCCTCTTTCTTTCACAAATAAATACACGTTAAATAAAAAAAGAACTGCCTAAAATTCAAAAAGGGGAATCTCTTATATCTGTTTTTGGATTTTTTTCTTATAGAGATCTTTGTAAGTTGTTATTCCTGTATAATTTATCAACATTCTGGGTCTTGAATCCATATGTCTGTGACCCCACTGCCCCTGCCATTCTGCAGAATGGATGTCGTGTTAGCAGGCATGAAAACTACAGTAATCTTATTGTCCATTTCCATCAGAGCTCTTGGGTGACCAGATGCATTGTCAATGAGCAGTGATATTTTGAAAAGGATTTTTTTTCTGAGCAGTAGGTCTCAACAGTGGGGTTAAATACTCAGCAAACCACGTTGTAAAGAGATGCGCTATCATCCAGCCTTTGTTGTCTGTTGATGGAGCTCAGCCAGGGTCGATTTAGTATAATTCTTAAGAGCCCCAGGATTTTCAGGATGGTACATGGGTGTTGGCTTCAACTTAGTCACCAGCCGCATTAGCTCCTAACGAGAGTCAGTCTGTACTTCGCAGCTTTGAAGCCAGCCGCTGACTTCTCTCTGGCTATGAAAGTCCTGGATGGCATCTTCCAACAGAAGGCTTCCAGTAGATTTTCCAACTTAAAAGCTGTTGGTCGGTGCAGCCACCAGCATGAATTGTCTCAGCCAGATCCTCTGGATAACTGGCTGCAGCTTCTGTATCAACACTCACTGCCTCACCTTGCAGTTTTATGTTATGGAGACGACTTCTTTTCCTTACTCCCACCAACCATCCTCTGCTCGCATCAGATGTTTTTCTGAAGTTTCTTCACCTCCCTCTGCTCGCATCAGATGTTTTTCTGAAGTTTCTTCACCTCCCACATCCTTCAGAGAATTAATTGAAGAGAGTCAGGGCCTTGCTCTGGATTAGGCTTTGGCTTCAGGGAATGGTGACCTTCTATACAGACCACACAAACCTTCTCCATATCTACAATAGGTCTGTTTCAGTTCACTTTCTTTTTTTTAATGTGTATTTATTTTTGAGATAGAGACAGAGCACGAGCAGAGGAGGGGCAGAGAGAGAGAGACACACACACAAAATCCTAAGCAGGTTCCAGACTCTGAGCCGTCAGCACAGATCCCGACACGGGGCCGGATCCCACGAACCATGAGATCGTGACCTGAGCCGAAGTCGGACGCTTAACCGACTAAGCCACCCAGGCTCCCCTCACTTCACATTCTTATCACCCATGTGTTCACTGGAGTTGCACTTTTAATTTCCTTCAAGGACTCTTCCTTTGCATTCACAGCTTGGCTGACTTTTTGGCACAAGACACCTAGCTTTCAGCCTGTCTCTGCTTTCAGCGTGCCTTTCTCACGAAGCTCATTCATTTCTAGCTCTTGATTTAACGTGACAGACCTTGAACACTTAGGAGGCCGGTGTAGGGCTGTCTCATGGAAAAGAGGCCCCAGGAGAGGAGGAGGGGGACAGCTGGCAGGTGGAGCAGTCAGAATACACACAACACTTACTGATTAAGGTAGCCCACACCTATGGGCACAGCTCGTGGCACCCCAAAACAATTGCAATAGTAACATCAAAGATCACTGAGCACAGACCACAGTAACAAATATGATAATGAAAATGTTTTAAATATTGTGAGAATTCCCAAACTGTGACAGAGATAATGTGAGCAATTGCCCTTGGAAAAATGGCACCGAGCAACATGGCATTGCCACATACCTTTGTGAAAAGCAGTATCTGTAAAGCACAATACAACAAAGTGTGCCTGCCTGTAGTTAAGACCTAGAGGAGAAGAGGTTCGCTATTCTTCTGGGCCCAGGCCACCACCTTCAGCAGCCCCCTCCTCTTCATCTCCAGGCAAGCAAATGAAATCCTAGAGCAGACCCTTCCTCTTCTCCAAGTCAGATTTAGTTGACATGCTACCGACTGCCATGCTCTACACACACAAAATATGATAGGTTCCATGAATAAATTATACCTTCAATGTTCATTTTCCCATACATAGGATGTGTTTCAACTATTTTTGAATAATACGAAAAAGTATATACGTCTTAGGATCTGTCTTCATATATAAAAGAATAAATTACTTGTGAAGGAAAATCAGGCAATGTATTTTCATTTCAGGCACTGGCATTTGGTTCCCAAAAGAACAGTTTGTCCTTTTTTTCTTCTTAATGTGTTTGTATCAAATATAAAAGTGAACCTATAGTAACTCTCAAAAGGGAGCATAATTTTTACAGCGGGAATTTAAGGTAATCAGGTTCTCGTTTCCCTGGTTCTCTGACACGTTCCTGTCTTGCCAGCCTCGTCACACTGCACCATCCTTGAGGCAATGAGGGCTTCTGCTCATCAGAAAGGAGTGTCTGCGGTAGGAGACTGTGGACCAGGCTTGTGCCACACAGAGAGTGGAGCTCTATTAGAGAGTAAAAAGGATACGTGGTCAGATCCTGCGTTGTTTAAGGGCTCATTTAGAAGAGATCATTTAAAGAAATTTTTAAAAAACAAGAAAACTTTGTGTACAGAATCTCAAAGGATATATCTTTTAGGAAAACTTGTAGTAGAAAATACAGATGTTTTAGTCAGTTTCCTAAAAACTTATTTGAGCAAAGCCTTAGGACTCCCCATGGAGGTAGGCAGGAGCACTATTAGAGACTTTCCCCCCTCCCCTGGTAACAGAACTCGTGTAAAATTGCTGAGAGAAGCCAAACCATTTGTGTCCCAGGGGCTGAGAGCAAACTACAGTCGGGTGAGTTGGGTGGACTGGACGGGGAGGCAGGCTAGTGGATTTCTGAAGATGATGGCAGGTCTAAAGGTCCTACTTGTAAGGCCAGTGAGAAAGCAGGGAAGAAGTTAAAGCTGGAGAGTGTTAGGAATGAAATGTGTGCTTGTAAGTGATATTAGCCCCACCCAGCAGCCTCTGGAGAGGGGAGTGGTTGCTGGAGGTTGAGCTCTAGAAACACTCTTGAACACCGGAGACCAACCTGCAGGCTGGTGAGAGCTTCCATCTGCTGGAGGGTAATCCTGCCCACCTCCATGGGGACTGATGGATCCTGCCCTGGGGACCCTTCTGGACCTCACCCGTGTACCTCTTCATCTGACTGTTCATCCTTGTAATAAACCAGTAAAACTGAGTAAAGTGTTTTCCTAAATTCTAGGAGTCATTCTAGAAAATTGCCAAGCCTAATTTGAGGGATTGTGGGAACCCTTGAATCCACAATGCTCTCGGCAGAAAATGTGGGCGGTCTGGGCACTACATTTATGGTTGGCATCTGAAGTAGAGGAAGTCTCATGGGGCTAAGACTTTGAACTTGTGGGATCTGATGCTGACTCCAGGAAGATGGTGTCAGAATGAACTGAATCCTTGGACACCCAGGCAATGTCAGAGAATTAGTTGCTGGTGTGAAGAAAACTATACGAATTTTTAGATTTTGAGAAATCTATGACTGTTGTCTGTTACAGGGTGTTGGTCAGTAAGTGGGTGGAAGAAATGGACGTATAAGGAAGGTAAGAAGGCAGAACTAACAAAATATGCTTTTTTTTGTCTCAGATGTTATTGAGCACGAGCCATGTAACCAGGCATTGGGATAGGTCATGCGTATGCAGTTAGAATAAAACAGCTTTTCTTATTTTGGGGGGGTGGATGCATGCAGAAAGGATTACATGGGGATTGAAGTGGGCACTAAAAGGAATGGAATTAGGGGCTGATAGACTTCAAGTGGTGTCAGAGGATTGTAGGTTCCCAGGTGTGAGGAGAACCTGGGCATGGGGAATGATTCTGTGGACAAGCTGGAATGAGAGAGGCTGTGATTGCTGGAGGGATCTCAGATTCTTCATCTGACAGGGGGAATTCCTGGTAAGTCCTGGCAGGGGGCTGTACCTGTGACCATGTTTAGAAATTGAATTTGGGAAACAACATAATTGAAATACTGGCTGTATCATTCCTTACCATGTAACTTTCTCATATTACTAATGTTCTCTGAAACTGTTCCTGTCATTTGTTAATGTCATTCTGGGCTGCAATAATAAAATATGTGGGGACTTGTGCAACCCACATTTATTTTTCACAGTTCTCGAGACTGGGAACTCCCAAGACCAAGGTGTCAGCAGATTCAGACAGACCAGTTCCTGGCTTGCAGAAGCCTGTCTTTTCATTGTGTCCCAACTTGGTAGAGAGAGAGAGCAAGTGAGCTGTGGTCCGTTCCTCTAAGAATGACTTCAATCCCTTCATGGGGGACCTCCTTTCATGACCTCATCTAAACCTAATTACCTCTAAAACGCCACACGTCCAGATACCATCATGGGAATTAGGGCTTTGACATAGGGATTTGGGTGGGAGAGGAGGGGACACAGGAATTCAGTCCATAGGAGTGACTATGCTGAAATCGGCAGAGTCTTTGTGAGGATTAATTAAGTGAATGTTTTTAAGTTTCCAAGCAGAGAGTCCTATTATTAAACTTTGAATTTGTCTTCCTTATTTTTTGGACTCCAGGTGTAAGGAGGTGAGTTACGTCTACTTTTGTGTGTGATACAAAATCATTTTTCCATGAAATACATTTAAGTAGAAACAAAATTTTGGTAAGAATTCAGTTTACCAATATGTTTAAATATACAATTTATGAAATGCTGGGGTCTCATTTGTGGTGATGACTAATATACAACAATATTCCAGTTACAACTTTACTAAAATGTCAGATTGAACAAATATATTCCCTCTTAAAACAAAACCTCTGCATTGTACGTTTTCTAAGTCGGGCACTTTTAGGTTTGGGGTTCAGGGAGGGAATTAAATATCCCTATGAAAAGTTGGCAGTTAACTTAGAAATAATGATTTTCATTGCCTTGTCTGAAAATAAAAAAGAATATTCCTATCTTATTGACGAGCAGCAGTAGCCAAAGCCTTGTCACTCTGACCCAAGCAGAAGTGAGAGCTCCCGCAATTGTCTCAGGGCATGTGGCGTGTTCTTGTAGGGGGAGCTGGGGGGTTGCATGCAGGCGCATCAGGGATTCATGACCAAGGGGTCTGGGAATTGTGGGTAAGACTGGAGTCTCTTGGCTTCTCTCTCCTTGCCCAGCTTTTCCTGCATATGGTTTGCACTCTCTGTGAGTGGAAATCCGGAGGAAGAGACGTGGTGGCCGAACCCTTGATGATGCACCTGCAGGTGGGTGGATACGCGATCCTTCTCCTGAATGATGCCTCTGTTGCCTGTGGCTGGGAAGGCTTCTCTTGGCCCAAGTCTTCGAAGTGCATCCAGGCAGCTTTCAAGGGTCTGGGTTCTAGTTCATTGTTGCCAGGACGCGCAGATACTTTTTGTTGGTCAGGGATGGATCAGGAAGAAGTCTCATTTCCAGCATTTACACCAGTGTATCTCATGCTCCTTAAGGATGTCCTTGCAGAAAAGAAATACGCAGAGTTTTCCTTCCTCGTGCAGTGTATGGGCTTGGTTGGGGGGTGATTTACCCGTGGGCCATGGTAGTGGCTGCAGTGACCTCGGCACGTGGTGACAGGTGCTAGAGATGAGCAGGACCAGCAGTTTACACTCCACTGAGGAGGCGGGCCTTTGAGCAGGTCAGCTCTGCAGTTTTCCAGAGAGTACAAGAAACTTTTGTGTGAGAGAGGAAATCAGCCATCATTTCTTTTCCCCTCAGTTTTAAGCTTACTAAAGGTTTGGTAACATACACTTGACTAATCTGGAAACTTCCAAAGATGACTAAATCCTCTTTACTACCCTTATCCCTTTTTACCCATTTTCCCTCGTTATAATTAAACTTTTTAAAATTGGAAATCTGAAAACAGTGCCTAGGGAGTATTTTTCAAAAAATTAACTCTGTATTTGGCAGAATGTGGATAAAACTAGAGTCAAATTTAGAATCCTGTTGCAATTTTAGAAGGATTAGAGAGGCTATAAGTAATCGAGAGGATTCTATTGCCTTTCAACAGAAAAACGGGATTAACATACAGAGGATTGATGCAGTGATCATTGTTAAGAATGGAGAGCTCACTGCAGGAGAGATCACTGTGGGGCCATCCTTCGGACGAGCCATCTCAGGAGCCCCTAACCGGACCGCAGGACCTGTCTGCCCTGATACCTTATAAAGAACAAGTGAGTTTTTAAGATGAGAGGTGTGACTTGTTGACCCCAAGTTCTGCATGAAAGTTGTTCATCCTGCAGAATGCTGGGCATTGCTTCATAGGTGTCTATCTTTAATGTTAATATACCTACACTTGTATGTATGAAGTGTTTGCTGTAAAAGAAGCATCTGCACATTATCTCACTGAAACTCTCAGTACCACTACGTATGTATATATGTGTGTGTGTATATATGTATATGTATATATGTATATATACATATATATATATACATATATATGTATATATACATATTTTTTTCTTTTTTTAGTAATTTCTACAGCAAGCCTGGCGCCCAAACTCATGACCCTGAGGCCAAGAGTCACATGCTCTTCCAACTGAGCCAGCCAAGTGCTTCTCAATAGTACTTACTATTTAACCTATGTTATAATTGCCACCCAGGATGTCAAAATTACCAGCTTATTGGAAAATTGCCAGGTTATTTCATATTGAGATTCCTTTATGATGAAGTAATTGTGTGTGTATTTCTGATTGAATGTGTCTGAAGGGCAGAAGGCAGATCGGCACAGTAGGAACATTTGATTTGAACCACAAATGGAGTTTAAGTTTTCTATTCATACAGCTCCCCCATCTGCTATCACTATCATGTTGACAGCTGCCCCCTAGGGATTGTTCAGCCTGGCCCTACTGAAACAATATCTGATATTTTAGGAATCTGTGACCTACAAAGATGTAGCTGTAGACTTCACCCAGGAAGAGTGGGCCCTGATGGACACATCCCAGAGAACGCTGTACAGAGATGTGACGCTGGAAAACATTAGTCATCTGGTCTCTGTGGGTGAGTCTGTCACCATCTATTCATTCATTCATCCATCCTTCCATACATCCATCCATCTTTTTGTTTATTAACCTTGTATCCAGGAGAGCTTCCACATATTCTAATACAGCTGTCTGCCCTAACTCATATCTTTTGTAGCATTTCTGAATACTAGATGGAATTTGTAACTTTCTCTACTTTCATCCTGTGTGTTACATGATAATTTGAATACAGTCTTCTTGGCCACAAGTGTGTATCTACTGCACTTTCTCCAAGACCCAGAACAATGCTGGGAATACAATGAATATTTTTTGAATGAATAAATAAATATCCTGAATATTTTCTGTCCTGGGCAGTATGATGAAGCGTGAGCACAGTAGAAAATATAACATCTTGTATCACTTTCCACATAAAACTCCACAGAATATTCTGGTGGCGCTTATGTGTATTGTATTCCTTTGAAAATAGTGTTAATCCCCTTGTGAGAACATTTAATTTCTTCTGGATGCAAACACTAAGCCTTCTGCTCTCTCTCAGCTTGGGCAGGCGCATCAGCAATCAGAGATCTTACTGTCCTTGGGTGCAGTGTCAGGCTGAGAACATTTATCAATGTTTTTAGTGTTCAAGGTGTTATTCTCTGGGCTGTTCTTCCACGCTCATGTTCTTCCTTGGTTGCCTGTACAGTAGAACATCAGGCGCTGTTCTTGGCACAGAACTGAAAATTCACATACCATTCTCCATTGATATAGGGTGTCATTTCTTCAGATCAGATGTGATCTCCCAGTGGGAGCAAAGAGGGGAGCTGTGGAGGGAAGAAAGAGGACCTCCCCAAGGCTGGAGTCCAGGTGAGCTGCAGACATGCGCTCAGTGTGAGAAGGCTAGTGAGTAAGCAGGGTCTTATTGATGTCAGTGCAGATTTCCTTGAGTGAACGACAGCTTCAGAAACTGTGAGTGGCCAATGAGACAACATTCCTCAGACTGTGTCATTATTTCTTCCATATCAGTTTCTCTTCATGTACCTGTACTTACATTTCACCTCAGGCAAGCAAATGTTCCTGTCCTCGTTGGAGGTAAAATTTCACATTGTGGTCTTTGTCATGATTTCTTTTAGGATTTCCACTCTTGATATTCTCTGCAACAGCCCATCATTATTTTATTCTTTAACTTAAACATTGAGTTTTGTTCTAATTGATATTATTCTAAAATGTATGTCTGTTCACCAGTATTTTCCTCAATTTCACATCATTTGGTCACGTGTGCTTACCTGGTCTCGTGAGCTTTTCAACACTTTAATTTCCTACTCAAGGTATTTCTTAGGTTTATTTCTTTTTTTCCTCAATTGTTTTAGGCATGAAAAACAGCCATAACAAGCAAGAAATAATACCTATGCAAGATATCTGCATGAACGACCCACCTAACTGCTGGACAGTAGTAAGTGTCATGAGGAGGAACCTTGCCTATCCACGTTCAAGGCCTGGGAGGAGCCTAAATTATCAATTTAGAAGGATCATATAACAATTGTTACAGTTTGATATAAGTACCTTCTCAGAGAATGTGATTGAAAATTTAAATATGGGGAAGAAATTATCCTGGACTTAAGATAAAATTATTCTGATAAGCGGATAATTATATAACTATGGTTTATTGGCATGACACGTAATGATATCTTCATAAACTCTCAGCCCTCCAATAAAGATGCTACAAAGGGTAAAAATGTGCATGCTGGAGATGAATGCCCCATGTATATGTAAGTGATCTGGGGAAGGTTTTAGTTGGAGATTATCACTGAGTGGTCAGCCTGGAATTCATAGGTAGAGAACTGGGTGCATGCATTTTTGGGAGAAGTCCTATAACAGTCTTTCATCTCTTTCCCGACAGCAGAAATATCACACGGGAGAAGACCTCTCCGTATATAGTGGGTTTGATGAAGTTTTTACTCACACGTACACATTGACTCAACATGTCTTAACTCACACTGTACGGAAACCCTATAAATGTAATGAATGTGGAAAACACTTCACCCGAAATGCCAACCTTCGTACTCATAAAATAACCCACACAGGAGAGAATCCATTTGCTTGTAATCAGTGTGGGAGGCGCTTCAGGTATTTTTCATCTTTAACTAGACATAAGCGAATTCATACTGGAGAGAAGCCTTACGAATGTCGTCTATGTGGCAAAGCCTTTGTTCGAAGTTCCATTAAACGGCATGAGAGAACTCACACTGGAGAGAAACCATTTAAATGTCATCTATGTGGAAAAGGCTTCGTTACTAGGTCTAATCTTCGAGAACATGAGAGAACTCACACCGGAGAAAAACCATATACATGTCATCAGTGTGGAAAAGCCTTTGTTACAAGCTCTAATCTTCGAGAACATGAGAGAACTCACAGTGGAGAGAAACCATATAAGTGTCATCTATGTGGAAAAGCCTTTGTTCAAAGCTCTTGTCTTAGAGACCATGAGAGAATTCATACTGGAGAGAAACCGTATAAATGTCCTATATGTGGAAGAGCCTTTGTTACAAGCTCTTGTCTTCGAAAACATGAGAGAACTCACACTGGAGAGAGACCGTATGCATGTCATCTATGTGGAAAAGCTTTTATTCAAAGCTCTAATCTTAGAGACCATGAGAGAACTCACACTGGAGAGAAACCATATACTTGTCATCTATGTGGAAAAGCCTTTGTTACAAGCTCTAATCTTCGAGAACATGAGAGAACTCACAGTGGAGAGAAACCATACAAATGTCATCTATGTGGAAAAGCCTTTGTTCAAAGTTCTTATCTTAGAGACCATGAGAGAACTCACACCGGAGAGAAACCATATAAATGTCATCTATGTGGAAAAGCCTTTGTTACAAGCTCTTGTCTTAGAAAACATGAGAGAACTCACACTGGTGAGAAACCATATACATGTCATCTATGCGGAAAATCCTTTGTTCAAAGTTCTAATCTTCGAGAACATGAGAGAACTCACACTGGTGAGAAACCATACAAATGTCATCTATGTGGAAAAGCCTTTGTTACAAGCTCTAATCTTAGAAAGCACGAGAAAACTCACACTGGAGAGAAACCATATACATGTCACCTATGTGGAAAAGCCTTTGTTCAAAGCTCTTATCTTAGAGAACATGAGAGGATTCACACTGGAGAGAAACCATATACATGTCATCTATGTGGAAAAGCCTTTGTTCAAAGCTCTTGTCTTAGAAAACATGAGAGAGCTCACACTGGAGAGGAACAGTATATATGTCATCTATGTGGAAAAGCCTTTGTTACAAGCTCTGATCTTAGAGACCATGAAGGAACTCACACTGGAGAGGAACAATATATATGTCATCTATGTGGAAAAGCCTTTGTTACAAACTCTGATCTTAGAGACCATGAGGACACTCACACTGGAGAGGAACAATATATATGCCATCTATGTGGAAAAGCCTTTGTTACAAATTCTGATCTTAGAGACCATGAGGGGACTCACACTGGAGAGGAACAATATATATGTCATCTATGTGGAAAAGCCTTTGTTACAAATTCTGATCTTAGAGACCATGAGGGGACTCACACTGGAGAGGAACAATATATTTGTCATCTATGTGGAAAAGCCTTTGTTACAAGCTCCGATCTTAGAGACCATGAGGGAACTCACTTTAATTATAGTGAATGAACATGGAAGTGCCTTTAGCCACAGCCCTAATATAATATCAACCACAAGACTCATGTGGGGGAAGTTCTATGGTCATATTCATTATGGAAATGCCTTCATTTTTAATTTATCCTTACATAACATGAGTGAACTGCATGTGGAGGAACCCTGTATTTATAATCAAGGAGGAAGAGACATAAGCTGGTCTCTGGTCATAGGGTGGACAAGAAACTCCAGTATGAATAATAATCTAATCTCCCTTCAATGGGAAATTACGCAGGAAAATCTTTACAGAAGGAGATCACTCCAGGACAATAACAGAAAAATTAATGCTGAAGAAGTTATTCATTATTATATGCATGGAAAACCTTTACTAGTAGAAAAACTGTTGTAGGCATGTGAAGTTTCACACTCTATATAATAGTGAATGAATGAAAGTCTTCAGTGATTTTAATTCCGTAGTCAACATGTAGTTTCTCACACTGTATATATACATTGATAGAATCAGATGAAAGGTTAGACTTTGCATTAGAAATCCCTGACTAGGAAAAACATTTATCAAGAATGTCTTAATAGAGTTTAGTCATTAAATTGTAATTTTGCCTAACGGCCTCTTATAAAAATATAAGAAAGATATGTAGAATTGTGACATCATCTGGGAATTCTAAATTCAGTATTTTGTAACAATAATTTTTTTGCAGTAGTTCTTGGAACTGCATATGAGGCAAACTTGTTGCTGAGAAATCCATTATGTTGGTCAGGGTCCTATTTTTCATGCAGCAATAGTAATTATGATGATTGGATTCAACTAGAAAGTGTCTTTGAATATTAACTGAAAAACATAGAACACAAGATGATGCGTCATTACTACATATTGTTAACCACGTATGTAGGTCGTAATGATGAATTAAAGATTCTTATATAGATAGTTTGTGACTGAACCCTGTATAAATTTTCATTTTAAAATGCCATTATTGAAACAAAGAAGGGTATTACCTAACAATAAGGGGGTCCATTCAACAACAGGATATAACATCTGTAAATATTTATGCGCTCAACATAGGAGCACCTACATATATAAAACAAATACAAACAGATGTCAAGGGAGAGACAGTTATGCCGTAGAAGGGGGATGTTAATACACACTTTCATCAATGAACGAATCATTCGGACAAAAATCAGATAACATCTACCATAAGTGACACGTTAGATGAGATGGACTTCACAGAGGTACACCGCACACTTCATCCCAAAGCAGCAGAATAACATACTCTTGGCAAGTTTCCATGAGACATTCTCCAGAATTGGTCATAGTTACTGCCTGTTAGTAGCAATGAGTAATTTTTTTTTCTCTTTTACCCAAGCCATGTAATTGCCCCTCTTCCTCGCTCTCCTATAAAGCCCTTGCTTTCACCCCACAGATAAGACACTTTTCTGTTTACTGCTGGAATCGGTGCTCCCCAAACTGCAAATCTTTAATCCCAAGTAAACACTCATCTGCCTCTCGTTGCAGCTCTTGTTTTCAGGTGGCAATGGGGACAAGTAATGTTTCTTTTCCTTTCTTGGCCAGGCACTACAGAGCGTGACCTGGGAGAGCTGATTTTGGAAGGAACTCTCTATTCTGGCTCTCCCAGTTTTCAGGATCCAACCCGCAGCTCCAGAATGAGTGTGATCACTCTGCCACTGCCTCAAAACGTGCTATCATAGGCCACCAAACGATTGAAGAAAAATAATAGTTTAAAAAAAACTTTTAATATTTATTTATTTTGGAGAGGGAGAAGGAGAGAGAGCATGAGCAGGGGAGGGACAAGAGGGGGAGAGAGAAAATCCAAGCCAGGCTCTGCGCTGTCAGTGCAGAGCCCGATGTGAGGCTCAAACTCACGGACTGAGATCATGACCTAAGCCAAAATCAAGAGTCAGATGCTCACTCGACTGAGCCACCCAGGCGCCCCTCCATTACATGTTTTGATGACTGCCCCGCACCGGTGTGTGCGAACTCAACAACTCTGCCACTCGCAGCCCCCATCACTGGTGCACACAGATTTCCCCATCTCTGAACCATTCAGACCCTGGATTCCAGTTTCACACTGGTCGGGATCTGGCCTTTCCTTCACCACGGCTCTAACAAGTCTCACAGGCCTGATGCCACGATGCTACTTTCCCTTCTCCCAGGCTCCCCAGTGGTCTGTGGGCCTGTAGTGGACTCGCTGGTGCTCCGGGGTTTGACTGTTGCCAGGCAGACCTTGCTTTTCACCTCCTGCATGCACTGATCCCACGGTGAACAAAACGCCCTCGACACACACACACAATCTGATAACATGTTCTGACAATCACATGTAGACCTTCCACCCTGACCACACTCTCAACAGACACAATAATGGCCAACACCCCCACAGTCAGACAACGCAGGGACACACAACTGTGTACAGATCATATGACTATATACTTTCTGACCACACAGAATTGGTGACACACATATAGTCATCATATAAAGGGAATCTGGCTGTGCATGTGTGTTTTGGTGTTGAGGCGTTTCACATGTTGCCATCAACATGACAACCCAGGGCTTAGAGGGGAGAGGCTCAAGGCACAGAATGTGTGCTGATGCCCATCAGAGCCTGGCAGTGCTCGTTCTTGGTATAATGTGTAAGAGGCAGGTGGAGCCTAAGGATCTGCATACTAAGTGTTTGATACAAACATTACAGCCAAAAAAAATTTTTTTGGTAGAAAAAAATGCAGAAAATTTAGCCAGGGTCCCGTGAGAATGCATGAAGGATTCAGTATGAGTCCAAACTGTCAGCTGAGGATTTTTCCTCAGAAGATTCATATTGCTCTTAAAACCTGCATATAAATGTTGTATACATATAAACACTGAAGCATTCTTTGCGTTAAAATATTTCAAGTAGGGGTAACCTGGTGGCTCAGTCGGTTAAGTGTCCAACTTTGGCTCAGGTCATGATCTCACAGTTAGTGGGTTCGAGCCCCACATTGGGCTCTGCACTGGCAGTTTGGAGCCTGGAATCTGCTTCGGATTCTGTGTCTCCCTCTCTCTACCCCTCGCCTGCTTGTGCAGGCTTGCTCGCTCTCTCTCTCTCCCAAAAGTAAATTTAAAAAAATAAAATATTTGGCGTGCCTGGGTGACTAAGTCGGTCAAGCGTCCGACTTCGGCTCAGGTCATGATCTCACGGTTCATGAGTTCGAGCCCCACTGACAACTCAGAGCCTGAAGCCTGCAGCCTGCTTTGAATTCTGCGTCTCCCTCTCTCTCTGCCCCACCCCCGCTTGTGCTCTGTCTCTCACAAATGAATAAACGTTAAAAAAATTAAATAGAAATAAAAAATATTTGGAGTAAAAGAAGTTCAGTTTCTGCCATGACTGAGTAGATTTTATTGGTCTTACCCATAAAAAGCAACATCAAAACCCGATTAAAATATACAGATCTTTGAAGATTTGTCATGTTACCTGTTTAAACAGGAGTTTTTGAGGTACAATCCATGAGACTAGGGAAATCCAATGAGATGATTGGCACATCCACACTGGATTTTCTACTGAGGCAATTGAAAATTAGCGGGGTGGGAGAATGAAATTCCAGGAAAAAAGATGGAGCCTTTCTGGGCTTGGTAGAAATAAGTTTGAATTTTGTGCATGCAAAATATTGGGGCTTTTGCTTCCAGATAAGGTGTGAGTAGAGGTGGAATAACAGTAGAAATTAAATATTCACTTAAAAGGTGTATTTGTTAAAGTCTAAAACGTTGTGGAACCAGAAAGGATTACCTGAACTGAGATTCCACCCGGGGAAAAGCCTTCGTTAGTGGAGGTGAGATCACCAGACATTTCCACACCTGAAGAAATTGCTTAGTATGGACACTGACAGTCTCAGGGAGAAAGACATCACCAGGGAATAAAAACAAGCTGATAGGCACATAGACTGTCGTGGCAGCTTGAAATCAGCAAGAGTCCCCCCAAACGGGGCTGCTTTTCTTTACAGGCTATTAGGTCGGGACTGGCAAGAAAGGTGGTGTAATACAATCCCATGGTTTTGGGAGATTACTTCCAACAGCAGGAAGACATCCGCAGTGATTTTAGAAGAATGAACCTGAAGGCATGAAGGTCAGATTCACTCCAAATCAAAGTGGCAACACAGGCAGAGCGCATTCCGATTACAGAATGGGGAAAATGTGATGTGTCCCAATTCTATCTGCCTAAGGAAGGGGATAGTCACCATCTCTATGTAAAACAACATCAGTGCCAGCGTCTCCCTTTTAGAAGATCTCAGAGCAGCGCCCTGCCGGCTCAGTCGGTGGAGCATGCAACTCTTGATCTCGGGGTTGTGAGTTCAAGCCCCATGTTGGAAATCAGGATTACTTAAAAGTAAAGTCTTCAAAAAGAAGGAGAAAAAGGAGAAGGAGGAGGAGGAGAAGAAGAGGAAGAAGAAAATCTCAGGTATACAAGAAAAAAGTAAGGAAACGTGATGGGAGGTGGGAGTAAAGGACAAATATAGACAAGACCAAAAAACCCATGCATATTTTTAGATTGGAGTCACAAAGAAAGGAATTTACAATAATTATGTTAAATAGAGTAAAGTAATAAAAATATATTTAAATAGAGACAAGTGCAATGGCTCTGGTTTTAGCGAACTCTGGTCTATAAGTGAAATTAATGGAGGAGGTTAACAGGCTTTACATAGAAAACCAAAGTAGTGGGGCGCATGGTGGCTCAGTCAGTTAAGTGCCCAACTCGGTTTTGGCTCAGGTCATGACTCACAGTTCGGGCTGATGGCGCAGAACGTACTCGGGATTCTGTCTGTCTCTTTCTCTCTCTGCCTTTCTCTGTCCCTCCTCTGCTTATGCTCTCTCTCTCTCCCTCAAAATAACTTTCAAAAAGTTAAAAAAAAAATAGAAAACTAAATTAGTGAACTCGTGGATGTTTATATGAAATATTCACACAAAAGCCCAAGAGATAAAGTGGGGGAACTGAGAAAGACATTGTAATACCCTTCAAAAAGCACAGGATAATTAGATTCTCAGTGTTCCCACATATGAAAGAGGGATATTAGTCATTTCTAAATGAACAGTAGGAGCCAGTTACTGCCTTGTCCTCCTGAAAGAGGAGAAGCCCTCTCTCTCTCTCTCTCTCTCTCTCTCTCTCTCTCATCTCGGACTTCTACATGTATTTATGGGAGGGACTAATACGGGACTCATTCCCATTTAGTGATTTGGGGATTCATGGCTGTTGAGAAAAATCAGATTTTCATAGCTTCTTTCTGCGCTACGAGTTTTGCCAAACAGTATACAGCCTGTCACTAGAAGAGATGATGATTTTTTTACATGATTATTTAGATTCAAGTTAGTTGACATATAGTGCAGTACAGGTTTCAGGGACAGAATTTAGTGATTCATCACTTACATACAACAGCCAGTGCTCAACACAAGTGCCCTCCTTAATGCCTGTCACCCATCTAGCCCAACCCCCCACCCACGTCCCTCCATTCATCCTCAGTTTGTTCTCTTTATTTAAGATTCTCTAGGGGCGCCTGGGTGGCTCAGTCAGTTGAGCGTCTGACTTCGGCTCAGGTCATGATCTCACGGTCCGTCAGTTCGAGCCCCGCATCGGGCTCTGTGCTGTCAGCAGAGCCTGGAGCCTG
This sequence comes from Panthera tigris, assembly GCF_018350195.1. Lineage (NCBI taxonomy): Eukaryota > Metazoa > Chordata > Mammalia > Carnivora > Felidae > Panthera > Panthera tigris. Next base: position 519,095 of record NC_056663.1, on the reverse strand, counting down.
CTTCGGATTCTGTGTCTCCCTCTCTCTGCTCCTCCCCCCACCCATGCTCTGTCTCTCTCTCCCTGTCAAAAATAAACTTTAAAAAGATTCTCTTATGGTTTGCTTCCCTCTCTGTTTTTATCTTTTATTTCCTGTCCCTAGGCATACCTGTTTGGTTTCATAAATTCCACATATGAGTGAAATTATATGATGTTTGTGTTTCTCTGATGACTTATTTCGCTTAGCATAATACACTCTAGTTCCATCCACGTTGTTCCAAATGGCAAGATTTCATTCCTTTTGATTGCCGAGTAGTATTCCAGCGTGTGTGTGTGTGTGTGTGTGTGTGTGTGTGTGTGTGTGTACACACCAACTTCTCTTTTATCCGCTCATCAGTCGATGGACCTTTGAGCTCTTTCCATAATTTGGCTATTCTTGATAGTGCGGCTATAAACATTGGGGTGCATGTTCCCCTTAGAATCAGCACTTTTGTACTGTTTGAATACCTAGTAGTGCAACTGCTGGGTTGTAGGGTGGCTCTATTTTTTAACTTTTTTGAGGAGCCTCCATAGGGTTTTCCACAGGAGCTGACAGTTGGCTTTCCTTTCAATGATGCAAAAGGGTTCCCGGTTCTCCACCTCTGTGCCAGCACCTGCACCTGTTGTTTCGTGAGTTGTTAATTTCAGCCATTCTGACAGGTGTGAGGTGGCATCTCCTTGTGGTTTTGATTTGTACTTCCTTGATGATGAGTGACGTTGAGCATTTTTTCATGTGTCTGTTACCCATGTGGATGTCTTCTTTGAAAAAGTGTCTATTCATGTCCTCTGCCCATCTCTTCACTGGATTAGTTGTTTGTTGGGTCTTGAGTTTGAGAAGTTCTTTATAGATTTTGGATACTAACCCTTTATCTGATATGTCATTTGCAAATATCTTCTCTCATTCCGTCGGTTGTCTTCTAGTTTTGCTGATTGTTTCCTTTGCCTTGCAGAAGCTTTTGATCTTGATGAGGGTCCAATAGCTCATTTTTGCTTTTGGTTCCTTTGCCTCCGGAGTCAAGTTGAGTAAGAAGTTGGTGCGGCCAAGGTCAAAGAGGTTGTTGACTGTCTTCTCCTCTAGGGTTTTGATGACTTCCTGTCTCACGTTTAGATCTTTTGTCCACTTTGAGTTTATTTTTGTGTATGGTGTTAAGAAAGTGGCCCAGGTTCATTCTTCTGCATATCGCTGTCCAGTTTTCCCAACACCATTTGCTGAAGAGACTGTCTTTATTCCATTGGATGTTCTTTCCTGCTTTGTCAAAGATTAGTTGGCCATACGTTTGCGGGTCCATTTCAGGGTTCTCTATTCTGTTCCATTGATCTGAGTGTCTATTTTTGTGCCAGTACCATATTTTCTTGATGATTACAGCTTTGCAATACATCTTCAAGTCTGGAATTGTGATGCCTCTAGGTTTGGTTTTCTTTTTCAGGATTGTTTTTGACTATTAGGTCTTTTCTGCTTCCATACAAATTGTTTGTTCTAGCTCTGTGAAGAATGCTGGTGTTATTTTGATAGGGATTGCACTGAATATGTAGATTGCCTTGGGTAATATCAACATTTTAACAATGTTTGTTCTTCCAATCCATGTCCATGGAATGTTCTTCCTGTGTGTGTGTGTGTGTGTGTGTGTGTGTGTGTGTGTCTGTCTGTCTGTCTTCTATTTCTTTCATAAGCTTTCTATAGTTTTCTGTGTATAGATTTTTCACCTGTTTGGTTAGGTTTATTCCTAGGTATTTTATGGGGTTTGGTGCAGTTGTAAATGGGATTGATTCCTTGCTTTCTCTTTCTGCTGCTTCATTATTAGTGTCTAGAAGTGCAACCGATTTCTGTGCATTGATTTTTGTCACGGACTATGAGTCTGGAGTTCTCTCTTGTGCAGCAGAAGAGTGGACACAGAAGTGAATACAAGAGAGGCTAATGTCCAGGAGGAGACGAGAGCCCCAAGCAGGGGTTTCGTCTCCATATTTATTGAGCTCACGAGATATTACCCGTGTAGTGAACGTGAAGAAAACAAGATCTTACACACGTGAACACAGAACAAACAGTCACATAGTAATCATTAACTTGTGTGAGTAAGAAGCAAAGGGTCTGGGGGGCATGTGGAGTTTGTGATCAAGGTACATTGGCACCAGATGGAAAGTAATTTCCTTCAGGTGATATAACAAGTTTCCTTCGTGATCCCATTACAGTATCTCACTAGCTAACCTCGGGCGTTTTCGCCCCGTGGTGGTGGCTTTCCTCCCTAAGCATTTTTCTATCCCATTACGTAAATAGAATCTATTTCCCCAAGATTTTAAATCCTGCGACTTTGCGGAATTCATGGATCCGTTGTAGCAGGTTTTTGGTGCAGTCTTTTGGGTTTTCCACATAGAGTATCCTGTTGTCGGTGAAGAGTGAAAATTTGACTTCCTCCTTGCTGATTTGGATGGCTTTTATTTCTTTGTGTTGTCTGATTGCTGAGGCTAGGACTTCCAACTCTATGTTGAATAACAGTGGCGAGACCTTAGGGAGAAAGCGTTTCTGTCGCCTTCCTGACCTTAGGGGGAAAGCTGTCAGTTTTTCTCCCATGAGGGTAATATTAGCGGTGGGCCTTTCGTATATGGCTTTTATGATCTTGAGGTATGATCCTTCTATCCCTACTTTCTTGAGGGTTTTTTTTTTTTTTTTGTCAAGAAAGGATGCTGTACTTTGTCAAATGCTTTCTCTGCATCTATTGAGAGGATCATGTGGTTCTTATTATTTCTTTTATTAATGTGATGTATCACATTGATTGATTTGTGGACATTGAACCAGCCCTGCATCCCAGGTATAAATCCCACTTGATCCTGGTGAATAATTCTTTGAATGCCTGTTGGATCCGGTTGGCTAGTATCTTGTTGAGAACTTTTGCATCCATGTCCATCGTGGATATTGGACTGTAGTTCTCCTTTTTAGTGGGGTCTTTGTCTGGTTTTGGAAACAAGGTAATGCTGGTGTTGTAGAATGAGATTGGAAGTTTTCCTTCCATTTCTATTTGTTGGAACAGCTTCAAAAGAATAAGGGTTAACTCTTCTTTAAATGTTTGGTCGAATTCCCCTGGAAAGCCATCTGGCCCTGGACTCGATTTTTGGGAGATTTTTGATTACTAATTCAATTTCATTACTGGTTATGGGTCTGTTCAAACTTTCTATTTCTTTCTGTTTCAGTGTTGGTCACTTAGATATTCCTAGGAATTTGTCCACTTCTTCTGGATTGCCCAATTTACTGGCATATAACTGCTCATGATATTCTCTTACTTTTGTTTGTATTTCTGCAGTGTTGGTTGTGATCTCTCCTCTTTCACTCGAGATTTTATTTATCTGGGTCCTTATTCTTTTTGATCAATCTGGCTACGGGTTTGTCAACTTGTTAATTCTTTCAAAAAACCAGCTCCTGGTTTCATTGATCCGTTCTACTGGGTTTTGTTTTCGTTGTTTTTTTTCACTCGATATCATTGATTTCTGCTCTAATCTGTATTCTTTCCCATCTTCTGCTGGTTTGGGGCTTTGTTTGCTGTTCTTTTTCCAGCTCTTTAAGGTGGCAGATTAGATTGTGTAGCTGAGACCTTTCTTCCTTCTTTAGGAAGGCCTGGATTGCTGTATTCTTACCTCTTATGACTGCCTTTGCTGCATCCCAGAGGTTTTGGGCTGTCGTGTTATAATTTTCATTGGCTTCCATGTACTTTTTAAAACTGTTTGTTTATTTTTGAGAGAGAGTGCGAGTGGGAGAGGGGCAGAGACAGAGGGGGAGACAGAATCCCAAGCAGGGTCCAGGCTCTGAGCTATCAGCACCAAGCCCGACACAGGGCTCAAACTCACGGACCTGAGACGGTCACGTAACCGACTGAGCCACCCAGACACCCCGGCTTCCATGTACTTTTTAATTTCCTCTTTAATTTCTTGGTTAACCCATTCATTCTTCAGTAGGATGTTCATTAATCTCCGAGTATTTGTGGCCTTTCCAAATGTTTTCTTGTGGTTGATTTCAAGTTTCATATCATTGTGGTCTGAAAATACACACCGTATGACCTCGATCTCTTTGTACTTGTTGAGGGCTGATTTGTATCCCAGTATGTGATGTCTTCTGGAGAATGTTCCATGTGCACTGGAGAAGAACGTATATTCTGCTGCTTTAGGACGAAATGTTCTGAATATATCTGTTAAGTACATCTGGTCCCATGTGTCATTCAAAGATATTGTTTCCTTGTTGATTTTATGCTTAGATGATCTGTCCATTGTTGTAAGTGGGGTGTTGAAGTCCCCTACTATTATGGCCTTATTATCAGTGAGTTTCATTATGCTTGTGATTATTTGATTTATATATTTGGGTGCTCCCAAACTGGCAGTATAAATGTTTAAAATTGTGAGATCTTCTTGGTGGATAGGCACCTTCACTGTGATATAATGCCCTTCTTCATGTCTTGTTACAGTCTTTATTTTAAAATCTAGTTTGTCTGATATAAGTACGGCTACTCTGGGTTCCTTTGGCGACCATTAGCATGATAGATGGTTCTCCATTCCCTTACTTTCCATCTGAAGGTGGCTTTGGGTCTAAAATGGATCTCTTGTGGGGCACCTGGGTGACTCAGTCAGTTGAGCGTCCGACTTCAGCTCAGATCATGATCTCGCGGTCTGTGAGTTCGAGCCCTGCGTCGGGCTCTGTGCTGACAGCTCAGAGCTTGGAGCCTGCTTTGGATTCTGTGTCTCCCTCGCTCTCTCTGCCCCTCCCCCGCTCATGCTCTGTCTGTCTCTCTCTCTCTGGCAAAAATAAATAAACATTAAAGAAATTGAAAAAAAAATAAAATGGATCTCTTGTAAGCAGCCTATAGATGGATCTTGTTTTCTTATCCATTCTGATACCCTGTTTCTTTTAATTGGAGCGTTTAGTTCATTGACATTTAGAGTGACTACTGAAAGATATGAATCTATTGCCATTGTGTTGCCTGTAGAGTTTGGAGTTTCTGGTGATGTTCTCTGGTCCTTTCCAGTCTTTGTTGCTTTTGGTCTATTTTGTTTTGTTTCATCCTTTCTCCCCTCAGAGAGTTCCCCTTAAAATTCCTTGCAGGGCTGGTTTAGTGGTCATGAACTCTTTTATTTTTTGTTTGTCTGGGAAATTCTATCTCCCTTCTATTTTGGATGACAGCCTTGCTGGACAAAGGATTCTTGGCTCCATATTTTTCTGATTCAGCACATTGGATATGTCCTGCCACCCCTTTCTGGCCTGCCAAGTTTCTGTGGATAGGTCTGTTGAGAACCTGATCTGTCTTCCCATAGAGGTTAAGTGTCATAGACTCTGGGTCTGGAGTTCTCTCTTGTCCAGAAAGAGAGCGGATGCAGGATTACAATGAGAGAGAGGCTAATGTTCGGGAGGAGACAAGAGCCCCGAGTAAGGGTCCTTGCTCCATTGTTGTCAGGATCAGAGGCTTACAAGCATGATGGATGTGCACAAAGGGACAATGAAATCGTGAACATTAACTCATGGGTGTGAGGGGAAGGGGATTTTGAAGATATGTGCTGTTAGGGGTTTGGGTCAATACGAAACAAAATCCTGGCACTGACCAGAAGGTTGTTTACAGCAGACGTGAGGCACCACCTCTGTTTACCTAAACTGGCCTAGGGGATAAGAAAGACAGAGTATGCTACCTCAGGGTCAACAAGGCGTCTTTCTTTTGCTAATTAGCTCAGCTCTGGGCAATTTTGCCCTTCTGTGGTCTAAAGTCCTGTTTTCCTCTTTTTGTCCTTTCCTTCCTTCCTTCCTTCCTTCCTTCCTTCCTTCCTTCCTTCCATCATGTGAAAGCAGCTTTCTGCTATTGTACTAGATCAGGGGGCACTTCCGCCCTGAATACCTAACCTTATTTACCTAATCTTGGATGTTTTCATCTTGAGATTTCCTATTCCTACACCTTTGTCCTATACTGGGGGCCTTTGCCCTGTTTACCTAATCTTGTTTACCTAATCTCGGAGGCGTTCATCCTGTGGCTTTCTATTTCTTTATGCCTTGTTAACCCATTGGTGTAAGCTCAGGGAATTCCTAAGCTTATTCCCCACAGTTAAGGACTTTTTTCCCCTTGCTGCTTTCATCACTCTTTCCTTGTCTGTATATTATGTGAAGTTGACTATGATACACCTTGGTCATGGTCGGTTTTTGTTGAATCTAATGGGAGTTGTCTGTGCTTCTTGGATTTTGATATGTCTTTCCCCAGATTAGGAATGTTTTCTGCTATAATTTGCTCACAAAAACCTACTACCCCTTATTCTTTCTCTTCATCATCGGGGACTCCTATGATTTGGGTGTTACTCCTGTAAAAAATTTTTTTTAACAGTTTATTTATTATTGAGAGACACAGAGAGACAGAGCATGAGTGGGGATGGGGGGCGGGTAGAGAGAGAGGGACATACAGAATCCAAAGCACGCTCCAGGCTATGAGCTGTCGGCACAGAGCCGAACGCGGGGCTCCAACTCATGAACTGTGGGATCATGACCTGCCGACTGAGCAACCCAGGTGCCCCACGGTTATAGCATTTTTAATATCGTCCTTACTAGCTTTTACTTCTTTTACCCCTGCAGAAAAGGATTCTATGCTTTTTTTCAGCCCAGCTAGTATTCTTATTATCATGGTTCTATATTCTAGTTCAGACATTTTGCTTATGTCTGTATTGATTAAGCCTCTGGCTGTCATTTCTTGCTCTTTCTTTTGGGGTGAATTCCTTCGTTTGTCATTTTGCAGGAAGAAAAAGAATTAATAAAATGGAAAAGTTAAAAATTAAAAACAACACAAAAAATCAAATAAAGGAATCTAGACACTAGGTGTGTTTGGTCTGGTTGCTGAAAGAAGCTTGACAAAATAGAGATAAAAGGGAAAGGAAAAAAAAGTAAGAAAAAGTTTAAAAACTACAAAAAGGATATAAAATAGAATAAAATGAAATGAAGAAAGAGAAAAAATTACCAAAAAATAAAAAAAGCATAGTAAAAAGAATTTCAAGAAAAATTTAAAGAAAAATGAAAAGAAGCTTTTCTCTTGCTTTATCCAAGAAAAAGAAAAGGGGGAAAAAATAGCAATTTAAACAAAAGCAGGAAAAAAAACCCACAAATAGACGGACCAGTAAACAGAATGAAACCCGAATGAAGTTACCTCACGTGTCCCCTAGGACTCAAACTATGAAGCACTCTATAGTCCGTACACTAAGCAGCGGGAGTGACTTCTGGTGGTCCTCCAGGGCTTGGTCGGTGCAGTTGGGCGGGGCTCGGTGTAACTGCTCCGTTCTCCACTAGGAGGCGCTGCTTAGCTTACTGATGCGGACCCGTGTGGTGCGTGTGCCCATGTATGCACATGCACAGGAGAGGTGTAAATGGCTTCACCCAGCCTCCTAGTTTCTGGCACAGGAACTCTACGCTCTCACCGACCCTCAATCAAACACCCCTTCTCTGTCTCCAGCTTCCGTCCACTCCCTGCTTCTATACTGCCCGTGTCCAAGCTGTCAGCCTGCCAGGCAGGACCTCCCTCCTGAGTTTTACTTCAGATGAGGCTGTGTTTCCAAACCCTTAACTCCTGAGGCCCCTGCAGCTTGGACCCACTCTGACTCTCTGGGGCAGGGTCTTGCAGAGCAATGGTCAGGTGCCACCTTGCCCCAGAGAACATTCGTGTGATTGTGCTGCAGCAGAGGTTCAGAGACTGTGGCCAGGTGCCTGCTTGCCCCAGAAAAAGTTCATGCAATCGCACAGCAGCAGAGGTTCAGAGATTGTGGCAATTCACGACACACGGCCCGCACCAGGTTTTACTGAACTCTGGCATTTTTGTTCTAATACCAGCAAACGTGGCTGTTCTCCGGGGCTCACTGGGATCTTTGCCTGTGGGGAAGCCATATGGCCTCTACCACATGCCCTCCAAGCAGGGGAACTACTTCTCCCCTTGTGGCCCACAGACTCCTTGGAGCCAACTGCCTGTTGCTGGGGATTCGCCCCTCCTCCCCACCAGAGCATGGCCAGGCACTGACCTCTGAAACCTCAGACTCTGCACGCCCCTGTTTATAGAGTCGTAATGGTATTAAAACCCTCTCCTTTCTCCTTTTCTTGTTCAGTCACTGGTGAGTGTTTCTACTCTTTCTCTCTAGCTACTTTTGGGTGGAGTGCTTTCCCTCTACATTCCCCCCATCCCCCGCCCCTTCTCTGTCCTCTCTCCACAAAAACAGCTCCCTACCCTCCGTGGCTTCTCTCTCCCCCAGTTCACCTCTCACACCAGGTACCCGCCAAGTTCTGTGGCTCAAGTTGTGCAGATTATTGTGTTAATCCTCAGATCAATTACCTATGTGCCCAAAATGGTTTGGTGCTGACCTAGCTGCATTTCAGGGATGAGAGAAGCCGAGAACTTCCATGCTGTTCCGCCATCTGGGAACATGAGGTTTAGTTCACTTAAGTGTGTGTGTGTGTGTGTGTGTGTGTGTGTGTGTGTGTGATGCCGATGTCAATTCAGGAAGAGAAGGTTGGATACCAATATTTCTACAGGCTGACTTATATTTGTGGATATTTCTGAAGCTATTTCCTTTATGGCTAATGTGCACTGCTCTGTGGGCATTTTCCCTAAGATTCTGCTCAATTTAGATAAAATAAAAAGTAAAACTAATTTCTTTTGATTAAGTCTTCAAGATCCAAAATCCATTTAGTCAATTTGAACTCTTTCAATTACAAAAATGAAATATCATGAAGGGTATTCCACTTAAGACATCTTATTGATCTCCAGAGGTTGTATAAGCAATTACCAAAAACTTGGTGGCTTCAAAGGAGAGAACGTCATTCTCTCACAGTCTGGAGATGAGAAGTCAAAATCAAGATGCTATTCAGGCCACATTCCCTCTGAGGCCAAGTCAGTGACAAGGGCCAGGCAAAGTGCTCCTATATTTCTTGGCCTCTATTTACCAAAGAGGAGAAACAGACTTTGGTGTCTTCTCTTCTTAAGCTGTAGCTCCTCTTCCCAAGTGTTATGACTTCCAGATATGATTTTTTTTTTTTGGTCATTGCAAATTACATGGTGCACCAGCATTACTCGTTTTCTAAAAGGACCTGATCATCGTAACATGTGTGAAAGAATTCTCTTGTCCACTCAAAAATATATCGAATTTAATACACCAAACAGAAGAACACAGGGGAAGGGATGAGAGAGAAAGAGAGACAGAGAGACAGAGAGATAGAGACACACAGAGAGAAGCAAACCTTAAGAGGCTCTTAACTACAGGGAACAAACTTAACTGATGGAGGGCAGGTGGGCGGGGGGGGGGGGAGCGGTGGGCTAGATGGGTGATGGAAATTATGGAGGGCGCTTGTGATGAGCACTGGCTGTTGTATGTAAGTGATGAATCACTAAATTCTAATCCTGAGACCAATCTCACCCTACCTGTTAAGTAACTAGAATTTAAATAAAAACTTGAAGTCAAAAAGCAAACAAACAAGGGGAGCCTGGAGGGCTCAGTCAATTAAGCATCCAACTCTTTTGATTTCAGCTTAGGTCATGTTTTCACCGTTTATCAGTTTGAACCCCACGTTGGGCTCTGCACTAACAGCATGGAGCTTGCTTGGGATTCTCTCTCTTTCTTCTCTGCCCCTCCTCGGCTTGCCCACGTGGGCTCGCTCTCTCTCTCAATAAACAAACAGTAAAAAAATAAAAACAAACAAACAATAGAGGGGGAAAAACACAATTTCGGTGGACCCTGCCGTTCCGACACCTGGTTGAGTGAGAGATACTGACACATTACAGCCACAGCTTAAATGAGGGCGCACTGTTCCCTGCATTTCCAAATTCCAACCTCAAACTGTGTATCAATGTCACAAATCCACAACAAACGTGTCCTGAAACAAGTGAACCTAAAACTACCTTGCAGTGTAATGTCCCAGTAGTACCAGTTAAAATTTGGCAAATAAACGACGGGTATAGGATATGTACTCATATTGGGAAGGGAGCTAAAAAAAAAAAAAAAGATTTTACAAAGCATGAAACCAGCCACAGGATGTCTCTTGTTAGCATTTCTAGGCCACACCTTGATAGACAAATATGTTGATAAAAACCTTCATGATAGTTGTATATACGGACCATATGGAGAGAGTTCAGGAAGTTTAGAAGCACAGTGATGGACAGCAATCATCCCCAAATAATTTGCTGGTGCCACACACATTCTGGCTGGTGGGGAAGAAGTCCTCCTACATGACACCCGAGCTCAATTTGCAAAATGATCTTCCACATCCTAGGAAAAATAATATCCATCAGTGCTTGACTCACTTGATATTACTCTGAAAGCAAAGTGGACACTCAAAAAGGACTTCCACGGGGAAGTTGGAAACTCTCAAGTCAGTCTGTCCAGAAAGGGAGCAATGGAAATGGGGGAGGTGGAGAAAGTGCTGAAATGTGTGTCTATCCGTTGAGGGAGGCAGGGGAAGGAGACAGGCTGGGCTGAGTGGTCTCTCTGCAGAAGAGTGACCACACCCTAAAACCCTTAATCCCACCTCCAGCCTGTGGCTGATTGGATGACGTGTTCCTAGTCGCGTGGGTGGGGCGAGCAATAAAGGGGCTGGGGAGAGGGCCACAGCTATCATTCTGAGACAGGTCTCCTGAGAGAAGCATCGCTCTGCAACGTGAGGCTCCACATGGGAGATCCTATGAAAGCTCTTTCTGGAGACATGAGGGCTGTTTTGTCCTACTGCCAAGAAGAGTTTCAGTTCAACGTCTTTCCCAAACTCAAATCTTGCTGCTCAAATATAGGTGGTGCTGAAGTGCACAGGGGACCCACTCTACCTCAGAAGCCATCACCATCATCGCAGACACTCTGCAACCTGCCTAACGGTTGGGCTCCCATGTCAATAGGTCTGCCCCCCCCCCCCCCCCCCCCGCAAAGAAACCTGTGAGTTGGAGGAGACCTTCTGTGGTTGGGGCTGGACTGCAGAACCTGGGGAACACGTGCTATGCGAATGCGGCCCTGCAGGGTCTGACGTACACACCACCCCTCGCCGGCTACATGCTGTCCCAGGAGCACTCCCGAAGCTGTGGGAGGCAGCCATTCTGCGTGCTGTGTGCTCTGCAGGCTCACGTGACCCGGGCCCTCTGCCGCCCTGGAGATGTGATCCGGCCCCGCCAGAACTGCTGGCTGCCTTCCACACACACACAAGCAGGAAGATACCCATGAGTTTCTGATATTCACTCTGGATCCAATGCAGCAAGCGCGCTTGCGTGAGGACAAGACTTCAGGAGCCCCTCTGTCTGAGGACCTCACCCTCATCTGGCAAATCTTTGGAGGGTACTGGAGGTCTCAAATCCAGTGTCTCCACTGCCCTGGCGTTTCCAGCACTTTTGACCCTTACCTGGATGGCAGGGCAGCTCAGAGTGTGAGCCAAGCCTTGCTCCAGTTGGTGAAGCCTGAAAAGTTGGATGGTGAAAATGCCTATCATTGTAGTACTTGCCTAGACAAGGTACCTGCTTCCAAGACGTTAACTTTGTACACTTGCCCCAAGGACCTAATGCTGGTATTGAAATAATTCTCAGATTCCACAGGCAGCAAACTGGCTAAGGAAGTGCAATATCCTGTGCGCCTTGACCTGCGACAGTGCGTGTCTGAGCAGAAGGCGGGATTGATAATTTACCTGCTCTATGCCGCGCCGGTGCATCCGGGGAGGAAATGTCACAGCGGACATCACTTCTGTTACATCAAAGCTGGGAATGGCCAGTGGTACAAAATGGATGACACCAGTGATGTGACTTCTGCCCTGAGCCAACATGCCTACGTCTTCTTTGACACCCAGACGAGTGAATTGGAAAGAGACCATGGGAGTGAACCAGGCAGTGGGGAGACCACATCACTCCAGGGTGACCATGCAGAGATGGCTGTGGCCCAAGGGGGGGTGGGGGGGTGGCTCACACAGACCCCAGCATCAAAGTTCCAGAGGTGGAGGACCACGTGGAAGAGACACCAGTGCAACCAATCACGTTAGACCAGTGGAGAGTCTTCCAAGAAAGCCACCATCCCAAGTCTGAATTCAACCTCAGGAAAACAGAATTTGTTCTTCCCGCCCAGGCAGTCCTAATTCACCAGTCCAAATACAGAGAGGAGATGGAAAAGGATCATCCTGAACAAAACATCTACCGGCTCAACAACTTAGCCAGGGACATCCCACCTCAGAGGGCAACCAACATCGGCAAAGTCCCTTGTCTCACAGGCAGAGCCCGAGTTTCCAAGAGGAAGAACAAGAAGGGACAGAGGTCTTGGGAAGCAGTCCAGGGATCTGAGTGCAGGCTTTAATGCACACACCTGCACACATACACACTCAGCCACAAACATTCACTCACGGCCCCTTGTAGGACATTATGTGTGATCTGGACATGTGGAGGGGCCATCTATCTGGCTGTGTTCATGACATATGGCATTCAACTTGACCTGGAGAATACTGAGCTATAAGGCTGGCTGTCTATGATGATGTTATTGGAGAGTTTTAGGTTTGTTACTGGATATTTGGAGGATTTCTCTCCTCCGTCAGCACCAAGGAGCACTGGGGAGCTATCGGAGCCTGAAAGGGCCAGAGGAAGTGGCCAGTCGGGCATGAAGGGTGGAAACAAGGCTGAGCACCTGGAGTCCCTGTGAAAATGCCTGATACTCACGGTTCTATCATCCCATCCCTTACTCTCTGTTTATTTCTAAAGTACATCTGCCCAAAGATATTCACGTGTGGACGCTAGGTAAAGATGCGTTTGGAAATATCCAAACATGCACCAACAGAAGAAGGAGTTTGAAACAAACTCAGTGCTTCCACACAGAGAAATGGCAAACGACCAAGAAACTGGATGAACTACAGCTCCAACTGAAGGCAGACAGACTTTTCAGGAAGTTTTTGTGTCAAAGGGGAGGAACAGAAGTAAACAGCAATTGATTAATTGTGCAAAGTTTTTACTTGCATAAATAATATATATTCTGTAAAGTCTACACATGTCAACGTGAACATTGGCTAATTGCTTGGAAATGGTAAGCAGCAAATAAATGCTTGTTTTTCAGGAGATAAGTGGGTGAAGCCTTATTGGCTCGTGTTGATTAAACTAGGCTCCTTTAACAATCACCCTCCCATGAGCCTGCAGAGAAGATGGTGGAAAGGAACCTTCTCCCACCTGTAATCGCTCAGCCACCAAGCAGCTGTATCCTGTCCCGCAGAGTTTGCTACCATCCCCCATCTGACAATCTCCTACACATGGGAGGAGGCACGGGGATTTCCGGTCGGTTCCATTACAATCTCGGTCCTCAGTTGTACACCTCAGAAAAACAGTCCCAAATGGACACCTAGGCAGCGATGTGGTATTCAAGGTCAGGGTATGGATGGATGTTCTAAGTCATAATTATATTTCTTGGGAGAGAGAATGACTAAATATGTTGTTGAATGGGAAATTAGTGCATGATCCTTAAATTCCTCCTATGTGAGTGGGGCCACATAGGAGCAATCTGGTCATTTGACAAGGGCATTCATTGAAAGGTAAACACTTGCTTTGTTCAGTCTGTGTTAAACATAGAGATGTCACATTTATTAGAAACTAATGTCAGCAGTTGAACTTTGTACAGGAAATCCTATTTAATTCTAGATTCTCAAATATCATAGCTGACAAAGGTAAAAAGATACCCTTTTTTCTTTTACAATATATTGTAAAATTTTAAGTCCAAGTTAGTTAATAATTAGTGCAGTCTTGGTTTCGGGAGTAGAATTTAGTGATTCACTGGTTACATGTAACACCTAGTGCTAATCCCCACAAATGCCCTCCAGAAAGCTCATCATCCACTTACCCCATCCCCACACCCATTTTCCCTCTAGCAACCCTCTGTTTGTTCTCTATAGTTAAGAGCCTCCGGGGGCGCCTGGGTGGCTCAATCAGTTAAGCGTCTGACTTTGGCTCAGTTCATGATCTTGGGGTTCATGGGTTCGAGCCCCGCATAGGGCTCTGTGCTGGCAGCTCAGAGCCTGGAGCCTGCTCAGATTCTGTGTCTCCCCTCCTCTGCTCACGCTCTCTCTCTCTCTCTCAAAAATAAACATTAAAAATTAAAAAGAAAACACAAAAAGAGTCTCCGATGGCTTGCCTCCCTCTCTGATTTTATCTTACTTTATTTTTCTTTCCTTTGCCCTATGTTCTTCTGTTTTGTTTTTTATTTCACATATGAGTGATGCCGCTTCACTCTTTAATTAAAAGAGTTCAACTGGGCTAAATGGATGTTAGAGCCTGAATGACTTTAACCAATGAAATCCATTTTTACTTTTGATTTGACTCTTAATTGGGCAGAATCTTAGGTAAAATGCAAATAGTAGTGTATGTGCACCAGAGCCATAGAGGGAAAAGCCTCAGAAAACTAACCACTCTAGGTCAACCTGTGATTTTGGTATCCAACCTTCTCTTCCTGGATTGACATCTGCATCACACACACACACACACACACACACACACACACACACACACACACACTTTGAGCTGGATCTCATGATGGCATCCATAGGCATCCTTTGAGCTCCCAGGACGACTATGGCCAGCTCCTCCTGGCTGACCTTCTGCCATGTGTTCCACCCACACCCGAGGAAGTCCACACACCTGGCTTTGCAATTCACAGGGGAGGTCACAAGACAGAGTGTTGCACGGTGCTTTCTGACCAGAAGGGGGCGTCACTGGCCAGCACAGGCATTACATAGGCTTCCAGGAGGACCTGACATTGGACAGTTGCTCAGCCTGGCAGGTCTGAGTCTCTATGCCTTGCACTGCAGCCTGGGCATTCTCTGGGGCATAAAGGGTACCATGAACATTTACAGAAGGTCCGGTGGGCCCAGGATTCCCTCCTTGTGACTCTTAATTTTGGCCATGCTGGACTCTGGACTTTGAGCTAACGTAGAGAACACTGAGCTGCTCAGGCAGCTGGTGATATGTTTTCCCACTGTTACAGAAACTTTTCTTCCAAAACATAAATCCAATTCAGTCATGATATTAAATAATCAAAATGTTGACAATTAGCAAACTGAGGCTGCATATGGGAAAACCAGTAGGTGCCCTCACTTGAGAGGATGACGGGACAATTTCGGCAATAGGAACGCTGTTACTTGGCCTTGCCAAATCCAGCCAAACTAAACTTCTGGATTTCTCAGGGAAATCTTAATTCACAGATTCCACCCTTCAATTTATAAGGGTATTAATGAGGCTACAGAAAAAGCAGTATGTCTGTATTTTTACATGTTCATGTGAGCGCACACGCATCCCTAAAAACTATGCCTGAAAATAGCGAACATTTCATTGTTCGTGAGATTAAAATAAAATGATGTGTTTCCTAAAAAGTGCATCTTTGACATAGCTTTCAATCCGCAATTGAAACAAAATATTCAGAAGGAGAGAGCAAAAAACAGGTAAAAGAGTTAAACTACATTCTATTTTCAAAATTAATATAATCTGTCAAAGAATCCAGGATACAAACATGACAACCGTGAACTTAAAATATACTTAGAAAACTAAACAATTAAGGGATGTGATCCACATTTACCTCAAAGGCATCTGAATTTATATATCACTAACAAAGTATGGAAGAGGATGGTACAATATAAGTAAGAGGAAGACACTCCATAAGTAGACAATAGATACACGAGGAAGACAGGAGAGATAGATGATAGACACATAGACAGATAGAGATGACAGAGAAATAGGTGGCATAATGGTCCTTTTGAGGCAATTTGCCAGCCTGACAACCCACTTGGAAGATCCTGGGCTGGTCTGAGCTTTGGAGACTGTGGGGAAATAGGTTCCACTTACACAAACGCGTTAGAAAAAGGCTTAGAGCGGAAAGCTGCCACCACGGGGCGAAAACGCCCAAGGACAGCTGGAGAGATGGTGTAATGGAATCACAAAAAAAACTTTTATGTCACCTGCAGGAAATTACTTTCCATCTGGCGCCAATGTACCTTGATCACAAACACCACTCGCCCCCCGGACCCTTCCTTCTTACACACACAAGTTAACGATTACTGTCTGATTGTTTTCTCCACGTTCACGTGCGTGAGATCTTGTTTTCTTCACGTTCACCACGTGGGTGATAGCTTGTGAGCTCAATAAATACGGCGACGAAACGAAAGCCCTGTTAGGGGCTCTTGTCTCCTCCCGACATTAGCGTCTCTCGTATTCGATTCTGCATCCCCACTCTTGCCGGACAAGAGGGAACTCCAGACTCATAGTCTGCGACAGGAGACCAGGAGAACCTGGGGTGTCATTCCAGTATGAAGGCCGGCAGTCTCAAGACCCAGGAGGAACGGACATGTCAGTACCAAAGCATTCAGACAGGAGCAGGTGTCTAGTCCTGGGAGATGGGTCAGCTTTCTGCTCCAGAAAGGCCTCGAATTGACTGGCTGAGGTCACTACACTGAGGAGGGCAATCTGTTACCCCAGTCTAATTATGTCAGAGATTCAAATAATGTCGAAAACTTTCCATTAAAACCCAGCAATTTTATAAGAAAAGAGGAAAGCCTAATGGAAACCGTAATCCTTGAAAAACCATGTCCAAACTTGCTGTGTGCCAATGGATATTTTAAGAACAGCGAAACACGTGGTTTTTCCCTGGCCCCCACTGACCCCCCTGCTCCCCAGTATCAGCTCTGCTCTACTCTACTTGGGGAGAGGCCCTGAGAGTGAATGGTGCCACACTGGCCGGGTGGGAGGGGAGAGCCTGCCTGGGGGTGAGGTGCAGCCAGTTGAGGCATTAGGGGATTGGGAATGGGTGTGATGATGGGTGGGACAGGGAAGAGGATGGTGGGTGTAAGGGTGTGGCAGTGGCCTCGTGCCTGGGAGACTGAGTGAGGCCGGGCTGAGGCTGGAGGAAGCTGTGGGCGGGGCTGGAAGGCACCAGGCTGGGACTGGGCCGTGGCTTTAGGGACATGGACAGAGGCCACGGGAGCAGCCTCCTGGGGAAGATAGGCGAGGCAGATTCAAAAGTCCATACGACGTCCAATACACGCCAATCTTCAAGTAGGGAAACTACCCAGAGTGCCGACGGCATTGCAAATGGAGGCCCTCCACCTAGGCTAGTGGGGGCGGTTAATTGTTGGACAGCTCTGGAAGAAAGATGTTCGCATGGATTACAGTCAGGAATGCCCAGATGATAGGATTCCACCTTTCCACTGTGGACTGGCTCTTAAAGATCACAGAGACATCTGCCTGACACCGTCCATGGCTGATGGCAGGCCACAGGACATGGTGGAAATCACACCAATATGAAACAATGGGAGGAAAGGCTAAAAGGGAAAGTCCTAGTTGATGGCCAGGGATGGAAGGATGGATCCAAAACTAGGAGACTAGAAGACACAGAGCCCCACGGGTCAACGTGGGCACTGGCCGGAACAATGACTGGGTCACAAGACAAAGTGCCAAAGAAGCTAGTCCCAAGGGGGCACCTAGCATAGGATAACATTCCTCTGAATGTCCTAGCATAGTCAACATCTGAGAGACAGAAGGGGGAACATGGAGGGCAGGGTGTGTAGTGAAGGACACTGGAAATACGCCATGGTTTGACACATGGTTTCAAAATGAGAAGCCTGGACATGGAGGGTGCTGATGAGCTGACAACAGTGTGAATGTACATGATGCCAGGGGACCCCCACACTTCTGTGTAGGTAAACAAGGAAAACTAGGTTATGAATGAAACAGGCATACACAGACATGTCTCTTTTTCCTAGAGTAAATGAGCATTCTGAAAAGTCTATCTCCATATACACACTATTTAAAAATGCATGAGAACGCTAAAGCACAAGGATTAGTTCCTAGTGTCTACAAGTGAGGACCACAAAGCTGACTGGATTAAAGTGCCTGAAAGGTCACGTGACTTTGGGTCAGGGAGGGAGGGAAGTGTCCCTTACTGACCCTTCCTCGGGCACGCTGGACGCTGAGTCTCCTCCACTGGAGTCTGCCTGCTTCCCACCTGTCTGAGCCTCTACTGACAGACAGGAGGAGCACATGTGCGTTTCAGGCAGGTTTCTGGACAATGTGAGCCTCACATTTAGCCGTCACAGAAACAGGACAGTGAGGAAATTGATGCTGTGATGTGCGTTTACTCACCAGGTTAAGGACTCCTTAGTGCTGAACAGTATTCTGACAACAGAGAAGGATGAAAGGCATGGGCTCTAAATGTTCCTGATGACATGAGGCTCAAATTCCAAAGGAACGGAACCCCAGAGTCTGATTTGTGTGGAGTCATGAAGGAGCAGTGACAGCATCCAGCTCAGTTTCACTGTGGGGACTGAAAGCCTGAAGTATTAGCTCGTTTACTGGAAGTTAAGATCCTTGTGGGTTCAGAGTGGGGCCCTGAAAACATTAAGTAAAAAGAGTTCAGACCCTCAGTTGGGAAGCTTCCAATTGAGTAGAGGAGAACCTAGGTTTTTGGAAGTCAATTTGTACTTGAAAATGGCTTCCTCTTGTGTCAAATGGGAAATTCAGATGTTGTTTTTAATTTTCTTTCCCATTTATTTATTTCTGAGAGACAGAGAGAGACAGAGCACGAACAGGGGAGGGGCAGAGAAGAGAGAGACACACAGAATCCGAAGCAGGCTCCAGGCTCTGAGCTGCCCGCACACAGCCCTACACGGGGCTCAAACTCACAAACCTCGAGATCATGACCTGAGCCGAAGTCAGACGCTTAACTGACTGAGCCACTCAGGCGCCCCAGAAATTCATCATACTTCCTTTTCCACATTCAACTCTGTGTGCCACAGAGGGTGTTGCCATAGCATCGATTCTGGTGTCCGTCGGGGTTAGGACTTTGTGTGACTTTGCTTCCGGAGTACATTGTGACAGGCTTCATGGAAGTCTCCCCAACGAGTCGTTCAAGACCACCTCACTTGCCTTGCCTGAGGGTGCCCTCCTGGGGTTGGGTCCTCGGGAGAGTGTGCAGGACAGGCAGGAAGGAGAGGTCACACAGGGCGAGGACTCTGTTTGACCTGGTGGTTATGGCTCCCCCTCACGCCTCCTGGGAGAAGAAGGCACATGAAGGAGTCCTGTGTCTGTGTGAATGACTGTCCTTTTTCATTAGACTCAGGAAATCCAGAAATCCGTATCCGAGGGAAGGCTGACGTGAACCTCCAAGGAGGTGGGGCAGATGGCGGGTGGTCACTGTGGACCAATTCTCCTAAAGTTCTTTGTGCGATCCCATTTCTCCATTCATAATTAAACGATGGTGCCACTCAGGAATCTGGTGCTTGGCAAGTGCTTGGATTTCAGCATAAGAAACCTCAGGGAAGGACAGCATCTCCTACAACACACATGCTTCTCTTCATCTGCGTCTGGGGATGAGCTCCTCTCCAGTTGATTCTGCTGAGATCCCCTCCCAGGGGGAGAAGACGGGAAAACCCTGAAAACGCTTGTCCAACTCTGACACAGTGCCCAGTGCTTTCCTGCCCCTAGCACTTGTCACTCTCCCTCCAGCCCAAGGGTCTATGAAAATGCCACACCTTTTGTTTGGGGTTTCCTCAACAGTGAGACCAAGCCCACATTTGTGTTCACCCGATCCGTGATCTGTACAACATCCCAGGTGATGAGGAATAGAACGGGGTGGGGGGTGGGGGAGTCAGAACTTCTGCGGCTAAGGCTCTTGCTTGTGCCACCACAGTAAGTCATTATAGGCTTAACTCTTTCATTTTTGACTTGAGGCTTTGTCTGCTACTCTGACACCTGGCAACTCAGATGTCTCTCCCCAAGGTCAGCTCAGCTCCTGCCAGGAGAAACACATGAACTGTCCTGGGCCGTGGGGGTGAAGAGACGGTGAAATGAGTTCCATGATGGGACTGTGAAAAGGGATGAAGCATCACGTGGGCTGGCAGAGGGTGCAGGCACAGGGAACGCAGACTTTTGAGACTGTCAAGAACTGCTGGCAGAGGGATTAGAAAAACACCATGACGGACATGGGTCACGGGCACAGGGGTTGTGCCCTGAGGACATGGGCGTGGCGATACTGGAGAACAGATCTGGGCTGCGGGCACATGGGGTGGAGGCCCCGGAGGGCACACACGGCCGGCAGGCACAGGATTTGAGGAGACAAGAGGGAAGACGTAGGACTCAACTAAATCAGTGCTTAGGCGTCCATTTAGAGACTGACATGGACACGGCTGAATACAGGCAAGACTCAGATCCATCATGTCGGTTTCCTTCTCAGGAAGTAAGAAAAAAAAAAAATACAAACGCTGGAATAATACAGAAGTAAGAACATAATAAAGAGGATAAAATAATGACACAGAAAGAGACAATATGAAAATAAACAAGGGGGAAGTTGTTATGGTTAATAATAATATTCATAAACCGGTAGCAAACGTGCTAAGGAACAGAAATGGAGAGTAAACCAAACTACTGATACTAGGCAGTCCGGATATTCTCTACAGAGCCTACAGACATGGACAAGACCAGGACACATTCTGCCCATAACCAGCCCACTTCCCTGCAGGGTCCCTCTCATGGAGCACCGCTTCTTCCCAGGCCACAAGCCCAGGATCCCCACGTAAATGCGCAGTGAAAGGGCACACCCTTGCCAAGTTCCCCCATATCATGTTAAAATCTATCTACAACATGACTCTTTGATATACATACATACATACTGTGATGGATTCCCACAGTCAAGCTAATTAACACACAGACCACCAGTTGGAAATCCGAGGAGAACTTTTGACTTCCCCAAAACTGAGCTACTAATAGCCTAGTGTTGCCTGGAAGCCTTCCCGATAACATAATCGGTCAGTTATCACGTATTTGTAGGGTATGTGTGTTACACACTGTATTTTTACAACGAAGTAAGCTAGAGAAAAGAAATTGATATTGAGAAAACATAAGGAAAATATACTTACAACGTTTTACTGTATTGAAAAAAAGCCACGAATAAGTGGTCCCATGCAATTCAAACCTGCGTTGTTCAAGGGTCGACTGTGTGTGTGTACACACATACGTACACACATACATAGGTACATACACGTTTGCGTGTACGCGTGGGGTCTCCTCCCACAGCATCCAAACAGGCCTGTGTTTGTCTACGCAACCAAGAAGACATCTACCCTGGGCCCTATTCTCACAAGTCAGCTGCCGGGAAAGAAACCTGGTATGAGACCCATGCGTCCTACAGGGTCTCCCATCAAAAAACCTGAACTGAGCTTCACCTCACTTCAGGGACAAAAAAATAAGACAGGAAGTGGCTGTCACTGATGCCCTTCTGCCAGCATCCAAGCACTTTGGCCAGGATCCTGCCCTCATCGTCACGCTGACACACAACAGGCCTCAAGTTTGCTCCCGTGACGTTCCCCTGGCTGCCTCTAAACCACGTAGCCTGAGCCAGTCCTAACCCAACAGACACAAATCAGGTGTCATAATATGCCCTCAACACTGAACTCCCATCCTGCTGCATGTATACGGGGCCAGGACTCTAAGCTCAGCCTCGAGGCATCCGGCAAGAGATTTGACCAGATGCCCGTCCAGACGCGCCTTAAGCCCCCAAATAAAGTAAGACACATTCCATGCCAGATCACCCAGGAGAGCACTCAGAGACCTGATCTGGAGGCTGTCCAGACTCTCCAGTTTCTGTCCACTACAAATGGACTTGGACCAAAGCAACACCCCACATGACCAGGAAGACACCAGCCCAGGTCCTGATCACTGACCTCTGGCCTCCAGGCAACAAGGCCTCCCCTTGAATGCTGTCTATACCTGTACCGTGCCTCCTCCTCCTTCACCACCCAGCCATGTTCTTGGCCGTCCTCAGGATGGTCTTCACTGGATAAGACAACGGTTAATGGAGCTCCAGATTCAATGGCGGCTCTCATTCCATCCTCCTGGGAAGCAGGAGCCCTCAGTTTCTTGTTTGCAGACACTGTCCCTCTGTCCCCTCGAGGGTCCTCTGTGAAGACCTCTGGTCTCCTCTCTGAGAAGGACTGGGAGCGAGTGACTCGAGGGGACTGTGAGCGAGTTGACAGGAGGAAGATCTACGAACAGCTGTTTCTGGTTGTTCAGTGCTTCCTCAGCTGCGGTATGTGTGCAAATGGCGGGACACTGCAGATGATGCTTGGGGGACACACACACAGACACTGCATATTTAGTCACGTAAACTTAAACTGTATGTATGTAAACGGAACTTATTAAACTGGCATATAGATTATTTTTAAATTAATGAATTTTATTAAAAATGAGTCAAGTTGTGTGAGTAGGGTTTAAGCTGTAATGTAAAGAGAATACTATGAAATTCACCTGCATGGGGTCTGCAAATGATTAAATTTTGATACAGTCTGGGAAAAGGACCCATCTATATGGTGTGCATCTTTTCAGCAGTGTCCTCTCCAGAGACAAGAGTCTTTGACTCTGCTGAAGTGTTTCAGTGGAAACCATGGTGGGGAATACTCTACTGTCTGGTACATTTTGATTATTAAACACCATTGAAACTGTGTCTTTTAAAAGTTATTTCACTATCAACAAAATTCTTACAAATACGATACACTGTACAAGTATTTTAACTTTGAAGCATTGGAGATCATTTTGTAAATCATTTTCATTCTTCAAAGTTTATTTATCTGAGAATAAAAAGGAGCTTGGTAGGACCTGTGTCTTATTAAAAACACTAAACCTTAGGCACAATTCAGCCCCAATGCATCAAGATATGCATATAAACAATATCCCCAAGTGGATCTTATGTATATTAAATTGTGAAAAGCACTGTGTGCAAACCGACTGGCAGTTTTTCTCAAATTGCAAACAGTTGTTGGGTTTTAAAACTTTTTGTTCCCTAGGCACTGCCCTAAAGATACCAATCATTTGTTGTTGGTTTGTTTGTTGGTTTGTTTTGAGGCCTGGGCCTTGAGGTTTGAAGTCTCCACATGATGGTTACGGGCAGCAAAATTGGAGAACCACTGGAGTTGGTGGTGAAAATACTGCAGCACACGCATGCTGTCTATATTTTCTAACTTTGGAAAATCCCTAACGAGCATCAAGAAAAGTTGTATGGCTCTGGACGACAAGGATCTCCTTCTGAAGAGCAAGTAACTTCTCCTTCCTCCCTGTCTAGCACTTACCTCAAAGGTGCTTTGGTCTTTGGACGGGAATCTTGTCCATCGAGTGCAGGCTGCCTCCTGTAGAACAAGAAAACGTCCGTGAAAAACACGGGCAAAGGAAAGAAACCCAAGGCTGGACCAGCCCCAAATCCACTGTAACCCATGCAATGGTCCAGTCCCCACGTTGCTTGGGTCACGGGCTGTCTATTTTTCGTGCTAGACTGTGCTCTCGTCGTCTAAATCCTGCCTCATTACCGTTTCGCCGCTTTTCGCAAAAACAAAATAGCATGGCTCTTCATTTCGGGCAATAATGAAAGGGTCTGGAAAAGCACAGGAAATTCCTCTCCCTCCTGCAATCTTTTAAGGACCACTGGAGTTAAAGCATTTTAGGGTCTGGTTGGCTCAGTCGGTTAAGCGTCTGACTTCAGCTCAGGTCATGATCTCACCACTCATAGGTCCGAGCCCCGCATCCGACTCTGTGCTGACAGCTCAGAGCCTAGAGCCTGGAGCCTGCTTTGGATTCTGTGTCTCCCTCTCTCTCTCTCTGCCCCTCCCCCACTCACACTCTGCCTCTCTCTTTCTCAAAAATAAATAAACATTAAAAAAAAAACTTGAAGGGGCGCCTGGGTGGCTCAGTCGGTTAAGCGTCCGGCTTCGGCTCAGGTCATGATCTCACGGTTTGTGACTTCCAGCCGGGTGTCCGACTCTGTGCTGACAGCTCAGAGCCTGGAGCCTGCTTCCGATTCCGTGTCTCCCTCTCTCTCTGCCCCTCCCCCACTCATGCTCTGTCTCTCTCTGCCTCAGAAATGAATAAACATTGAAAAAATTTTAACAACAAAAAACAAAAAACAAAAAAACCTTGAAATGTTCATGTAAAAGAATAGACATCCATAACAACTATGCCTGAACTACTGAAAAGCTAATGTTTCCTTAGTTAACAACAGAGTGACTTATTTCCTGAAAAATACATACTTTCAATGTCTCCATACGAGACACACAATATTCAGAAATAGAGAAAAAATCATAAATATCTCATATATTTCAAATTATAATAATGCGAGCAAAGATATGAAAAGATTAAAATACTTTAGAACGGTTCAAGCAAATTGTGGAATGCCATCATCATTCCTCATTTAGAATTCACAAGTCACCTGTACAAGTTCTTTTTCAATACATTTTTTCTTTTTTTTAGTGTATTTTTGAGAGCGATAGAGCGAGCTATGTGTGTGCACACACAAGTGGGGCAGGGGGAGAGGGAGAAGGAGAGGAGGATGGGGAGAGACAGAGAATCTCAACCAGACTCCGCACTATCAGCACAGAGCTCCATGAGGGTATCCAACCCACAAACGGAGAGATCATGATTATCAGCTGAAATCAAGAGGCTGAAGCTTAACCAACTGAGCCACCCAAGCACCCCATCACCTGTACAAATTCTAAACAGGATAAAGCAAATGTAGAGAAGAAAGGAGTTCCAGGCCATGTAGGAGCCCCGGGCAGTGCCTCTGCCTCCTGCGTGGACATGGAGTCTGGTTCCACAGTCTCTCAGCCTGGGCTGCCGACGGGAGGGTTGTTGGGGGGGGGGGGGCGGGTGTGCTCACAAGCTGGCTTTTCCCACCCCCCCCCCCGCTCTACCTGCTCCATCCCCTCGCCCACTGGCTGTGGCCACCAATGTCCCCCTGTTCTACCCCTGGTGCCCCCGTGGCCCAGGCCACAACCGACAGCCCTTTACGCTCTTCCTGCTGGATGCCCCTGTCCACCGGGGTCCCGAGCCACCACAGACCCCCTGCTTCTCCTGCTCCACGTCCCCACCCACCAGGGTCCCCGGCCCCCACAGCCCCCCTTTCTCTCATCCGCTCGACGCCCCCGCCCTCCAGGGTCCCCGCCCCCACAGCCCCCCTTCTCTCATCCGCTTGACGCCCCCTCCCACCCGGGTCCCCGCCCCCACAGCCCCCCTTCTCTCGTCCACTCGACGCCCCACCCACCCGGGTCCCCGGTCCCCACAGCCCCCCTTCTCTCATCCGCTCGACGCCCCCGCCCTCCAGGGTCCCGACCCCCACAGCCCCCCTTCTCTCATCCGCTCGACGCCCCCTCCCACCCGGGTCCCACGGCCCCACAGCCCCCCTTCTCTCGTCCACTCGACGCCCCACCCACCCGGGTCCCCGGTCCCCACAGCCCCCCTTCTCTCATCCGCTCGACGCCCCCACCCACCCGGGTCCCCGGTCCCCACAGGCCCCCTTCTCTCATCCGCTCCACGCCCCCGCCCTCCAGGGTCCCCGGGCCCCACTGCCCCCCTTCTCTCATCCGCTTGACGCCCCCTCCCACCCGGGTCCCCGCCCCCACAGCCCCCCTTCTCTCATCCGCTCGACGCCCCCTCCCACCCGGGTCCCCGCCCCCACAGCCCCCCTTCTCTCATCCGCTCGACGCCCCCTCCCACCCGGGTCCCACGGCCCCACAGCCCCCCTTCTCTCGTCCGCTCGACGCCCCACCCACCCGGGTCCCCGGTCCCCACAGCCCCCCTTCTCTCATCCGCTCGACGCCCCCGCCCATCAGGGTCCCCGACCACCAAACCCAGCTGCTCTCAACCCACTCGCAGCAAACACTTAGAAAAGGCAGTTTGTGACATAAACCCTTTCCAAGCGGTTGAGAAAGAAACATCTCAGCCCTTAGTACGTGTCCTCCTGACTGCACGCTTTGGCTTGAAAGTAGCTGAAGTACTTCACGTGCAGAACAGAAGCGGCCCGGCACACCCGCGTGGACGCCCTGAGACTCCCCGCGCGGGACGGGACGGGACGGGACGGGACGGACCGGAAATGCCGCGCCCGGAGCGGAAGGAAGTGCCGAGACCGCACACACGGGCCCCGCCCCCTCAGCTCACCCAGACCCGCGACCCCGCGACCCCGCGACCCCGCGACCCCGCGACCCCGCGACCCCGCGACCCCGCGACCCCGCGACCCCGCGACCCCGCGACCCGGAGGCGCTCTCTGGCAAGACCGCACCTGCTCGCGAGTGTGAGCTTGTAGCCTCTGGCTGAGCTCCGCGCTTCGCGGCCCCATCCCGCCCGAGTCCTGGGCTGGGAGAGGCGAGGGTCCCGGATGCCTTGCCGCTGGTTATGCCTGCTAGGGTGTGTTTACGTTCCGGCCGGGAACACTCCCCTCGGGGGACTGTCTTGACTGTGTCCCTATGAACGCGGGGGTGGGGGCGGGACTGAGGGGACCGGGCGGGGGACGGGGTATGGAGGGGTGACCGTCCCTGTGAGTGTGGTGACGCGCGCTGGAAAGGGAGGATGGATGGGGGAGGGGGTGAGGAGGGGCGATGGGCCCCCGTGAACCTGAGGGCGGGGAAGCGGGCGGGGGCGGGGGTGAAGAGGGGGGACGGGTCCCTGTGCACATAGGGGTGGGCGCGCGCGGGGTCTGGGCCGGGGAGGGGGCGAAGAGGTGTGAAGGGTCCCTGTCAGCGCCGTGGTGTGCACGGGGAAGGGAGGATGGACGGCGTGGGGGTAATGAGGGGTGACAGGTTGCAGAGCATGCTGGTCCCCTGGTCTCGACAGCACACTTGGATAGCAAAGGACAGGTGAAGTGAGCAAGAAGCAGTGGGTTCGGTGAGAACAGAAGGAAAGGGCATTGGCGTAGTCACGGAGTGGGGACACTAGGAGAAGGGGAGACGGAAGGAAAGGAAGATAGGTGCCAACATCTTTACAGTTTTTTACCTTCCACATTTACTGTGTCATACTCAGGTATGAGGCGTCAACAGTTACCTGCTCTTTCTGGTGAAAATGTTCTTTGGAACTTAATTTTACAGTGTTTCAGTGTGCGTGTGTTAAGGATAGTGACTTTTATATTTTTAGCTTTATTTACTTTTGTGTGAGAGAGAGCGCTTTCGTGACCAAGGGACAGGCAGAGAGAGAGGGAGAGAGAGAATCTCAAGCAGGTTCCAGGCTCAGTGCAGAGCCCGAATTGAGGCTTCATCCCACGATGGGGAGATTGTGACCGGAGCTGAAATCAGGAGTTGGAAGCATAACTGACGCGGCCAGCCAGGTGCCCCTAGTTTTTATTTTTGTATAAACAGTCAAAATTCTGTTTAACCAGCTTGTATAATAAATTTCCTTCACGTGACCTAAGTAAGTTAAGGGGGGCTCCTGGGTGGCACAGTCATTTAAACATCCAAGTTTGGCTCAGGTCATGATCTTCCTGTTCCTGGGTTCCAGCCCTGTGTCATGCTCTGTGCTGAAAGTTCAGAGACTGGAACCTGCTTCAGATCTTGTGTCACTCTCTCTCTTTCTGCCCCACTCCTGCTCGCCTTGTGTCTATTATCTCTCAAAGATAAAAACATTTAAAAATTTGAATTCAAATTTGTTGACATACAATGTAGTCTTGGCTTCAGGACTATAATCCAATGACTAATCTCTTACATATAACATCCACTGCTCATCCCAAGAAGTGCCCTCTTTAATGCCCATCAACCATTTAGGTCATCCCTCCACCCACCTTCACTCCAGCAACCCTCTGTGTTTTAGAGTCTATGATGTTTTGCCTGCCTTTCTTTGTATCTTATTTTTCCTGCCCTTCCCCTATGTTCATCTGTTTTGTTTTTTAAATTCCACATATGAGTGAAATCTTATTTATCTTTTCTTAAAATTTTTTTTTTTCAACGTTTTTTATTTTTTATTTTTGGGACAGAGAGAGGCAGAGCATGAACGGGGGAGGGGCAGAGAGAGAGGGAGACACAGAATCGGAAACAGGCTCCAGGCTCCGAGCCGTCAGCCCAGAGCCTGACGCGGGGCTCGAACTCACGGACCGCGAGATCGTGACCTGGCTGAAGTCGGACGCTCAACCGACTGCGCCACCCAGGCGCCCCTCTTATTTATCTTTTCTGAATGACTTATTTTCCTTAGCATAATACATTCTGCCTCCATCCACATTGTTCCAAATGGCAAGATTTTATCCTTTTAGATTGCTGAGCAGTATTCCACTGTGTATATCTACCACGTCTTCTTTATCCATTCACCAATGCAGGAAAGAGCCCAAATGTCCATAGGAGCCTATAACTGGTGCAGCATTATTCAGCATGGAACATGGAAAGTCATCATACCATTTCCAAAGGAGGAATGAAGCTGCACAATGGGGATGCTGAGGCCAAACATAAGCTTGGCCCACTCCATAGGCTGGCACTTGAACCTAAAGACTAAGCCTGACCTGCACCCTAACATGCACCCTCAACTCAGCCCTCTGAGACCTCTGAGCTGCTGCAATTTCAGCGCCTGGCACCTCTTGGGACCTAACTGTAACCCTACCCAGGGCTCTGGACTTAAGGCAGCCCACCATTGAGGTCTGAGGAAAGAATGGATTTGGGGCCAAAAACCAGTGTTTTTCAGCATGGACGCCCGAATTTCTCCATGACATTTCCATGGCCAGGATGGAGGTGCAGGAGGGGATTCTGAGCTGCAACCTAACGCTCTCCCACACAGTCTTCTGGCTCCTGAACCCAAACTCTAAGCGTGAATTGCTGCCTACCCTGCACCCTCCACCCAACCCTCCAGGGAGATCACTGCACTGCCAGTGACTCTGCCCCTGACACCTCTGGGGATCTAACCCTAACCCTAGCTCAGGCTCTTTCTCGAAGGGGGCCCACATCCTATGACAGGGGAAAAATCTTTGGGACCTATGAGCGGTGCACAATTATTCAGCAAGGAACCCAGGAGTCGGCCATGACATTTCCAGGGTAAGAATGGAGCTGCTGAAGGGGATCCAGGACCAAAATCGAAGCCTGGAACATACCAGCCACCCCCTCGCCACACATCCTAAGGGTGTCCTACACCCTAACAGGCGCCCTCAACTCAGGCCTCCAGGGACATCACTGAACTGGTGTTACTTCATGCCCTGGCACCTCCAGGGACCTAACCCTAATCCTAGCCCAGGGCTTTCCTCACATGGCCCACCTGCTAGGTCTGAGGAAAGAACACAGCTGGGGCCCATGACTGGCACAGGATTAATCTGCAAGGAACCCAGACACGATAACATTTCCAAGGCAGGGATGGAAGCCTGGCCCACACGATTGGCTGGCCCAATAAGCCAAAGCCTAAGACTGACCCACACCATAACACACACCCTCAATTCAGTCCTCCAGGACTGTGCTGTTAGTGGTTCAGCCCTTGGTGCCTCTCAGAACCTAACCCGAACCTTAGCCTGGATTCTGGCCCTACGGGGGGCCCACTATTGAGGTCTGGGAAAGAATGGATTTGGGACCAATGACCAACACAGAATATGTCAGCATGGAAGCCAGAATTTCACCATGACATTTCCATGGCCAGGATGGTGCTGCAGGAGGGGATCCTGCGACCTTGCCTAACCCTGGCCCACACCATCTTTTGGCTCCTGAATCCAAACCCTAAGCCTGACCCACACTTGAACATGTGCCCTTCACTCAGCCCTCCCGGGAGATCACTGCACTGTTGGTGGTTCTGCCCCTGGCACTTACTTGTTGCCAAACCTACCCCTACCCATGGCTCTGGTTCGAAGGGGACCCACCTAGGTCTGAGAAAAGAACAGACCACCAGGGGCCCATGCAGGGTGCCAAAATATTTAGTGAGAAACCCGGAATTGACCATGATATTTAGAGGGCATGAACGGAGCTTCAGAAGTGGATCCAGGACCCAAACCTCAGCCTGGAACACGCAATCAGCTGTCCACTGCATCCAAACCCTATGCCTGTCCCGCATCCTAACAGTTGCCCTCAATTCAGTCCTCCAGGGAGACCATTGCACTAGTGATCATGGTTCAGCCCCTGAAACCTCCTGGGACCCAACCCTAACCCTAGCCACAGCTTTTTCCCTATGGGGGCCTAATTCCTAGGTCTGAGAACAGAACAGATTTGGAGCCTATAAGTGGTACAGGATTATTCACCATGGAATTTGGAAAATCGCCATGCCATTTGCAAAGCAGGGATGGAGCTGAACAAGGTGGGAATCCTGAGGTCCAACCTAAGCTTAGCCTACACCATAGGCTGGGCCTTGAACCCAAAGACTTAAGCCTGACCCGCACCCTAACATGCGCCCTACTGCAGCCCTCGGGGGAGACCACTGCATGGCTGGGGGTTCATCCCTGGGTGCCTCCTGGGACCTAACCCGTAACACTAAGCCCAACCCTAAACCCTAACCCTCCTTAGAGGAATTTCCCCATAACTGTGTACCCTCCCCCCATCTCATATGGACCCACTCTCCAAAGAGTGATCTCATACCTGTGTCCCCTTTCGTCATTGCAGGTGTACCCTTCACCCAGAGTGATGTCCTCATAACTGTGCCCCTTCCCCTCCACTCCCTCAACCCAGTGACTCATACCTGTCACATCCCCTCATCTCAGGTGGACCTCCCTCCATAGAGAGATGTACTCATACCTATCTATGTCCTTTACACTCGTCTAAGGTGGATCCTCCCTCTGCAGTGTGATGTCCTCAAACCTGCATCCCCTTCCCTCATCTCAGTGGACCCTCCCTCCATAGAGTGATTTCCTCATACCTGCTTCCACACCCCTCATCTCAGTAGCCTGTCTCTTTAGTGATGTCCTCATACCTGTGTCCCCTCCCCTCCTCTCCCTGCACACAGTGACTCCTCATATAAGTGTCACCTCACCTCCACAGGGTGACTTCCTCATACCTTTTTCTCCTCCCCTCCCCAAAGCTCCCTCCACACAGTGACTCCTGTGTCCCCACTCTTTATCTCAGGTAGACACCCCAGAGTGTTGTCCTCATACTTGCATCCACTCCTTTCATCTCAGGTGGCATCCCTCCAAACAGTGACATCCTCATAACTGCTTCCCTTCCCCTCAATTCAGGTGGACCCCTTTTCCATAGACTGATGTCCTCATACCTACATACCCCAACTTCACCTCATATGGACCCACCCTCCATTGAATGATGTCCTCCTATCTGTGTCCCCTCGTCTCAGGTGAACACACCCTCCATAGTGTGATGTCCTCATACCAGCGTGCCCTCTGCTAATCTCAGGTGGACCCTCACTTGATAGACTGTATTCTCATACCTGCATCCCCTTCTCTCCCCTCTGCTCCCTCCACACAGTGACTTTCCATACCTGTCCCCTCTCCTCATCTCAGGTGGACCCTACCTCCACTGAGGGATATCCTCATACCTTCTTTCCCTCCACTCCATTCAGGTGGATCTGCCCTCCATAGAGTGACTACTCATACCTGTGTCCCCTGACCTCATCTCAGGTGGACTCTTGTTCCATAGAGTGATGTACTCATACATGAGACCCTTCCTCTCTGAAGTGGACCTCCCTCCATAGAGTGATGTCCTCATACTTGCGTCCTCTCCCCTCATCTCAGGTGAACCTCTCAAGAGGGATGTTCTGGGATGCCTGGGTGGCTCAGTTAAGTACGTGACTTAGGTCATGATCTCGCAGTTCATGGGTTCAAACTCTACATTGGGCTCTGTGCTAACAACTCAGAGCCTAAAGCCTACTTTGGATTCTGTCTCCCTCTCTCTTTGCCTCTCCCCTGCTTACACTCTGTCTCTCTCAAAAATTAAACATTTTTTTTTAATTTTAAAAAATAGAGTGATGTCCTCCACATGGGTCTACTCCCCTAATCTCAGGTGAACCGTTCCACCACACGGTGAGTGTGCATCCCTTCACCACATCTCAGGTGGACCATTGCTCCATTTAGTGACTCCTCATACCTACATCCCTTCCCCTCACCTCAGGTCGACCCTCCCTCCATAGAGTGATGTTCTCCTATCTGCATCTCTTCCTCTAATCTCAGGTGGGCCCTCCCACCTTAGAGTGGAGTCCTCCTACCTGTGTCCCCTCCTCTCAATGCAGGTGGGCCCTTTGTCCATACAGTGATGTCCTCACACCTGGGTCCCCTCCCTTCACCTCGAGTGCACCCTACATCCATTAAGTGATGTCATCATAACTGCGTCCCTTCTCCTCATTGCCAGTAGACCCTCCCTCCATAAAGTGATATTTTCACACTGGCCTCCCCTCCCCTTATCTCAGATCATGCTCCCTCCACAGGGTGATGTCCTCATACTTGCATAACTTCCCTTTATCTCAGGTGTACATACACTGATGTCCTTATAACTGCATCTTCTCCCCTCAAGTGGACCCTCCATCCATATAGTGATGTCCTTGTACCTGCCTCCTCTCCCCTCATCGCAGGTGGACCCTCCCTCCATTGAGTGAATTCCTCATACCTAAGTCCCCTCCACTCAGCTCCATTCATAGTGTGACTCCTCATAACTGCCTCATCTCCCCTACATCTCTATAGAGGTGTACCATCCTCTATAGTGTTCTGTGCTCATACCTGCCTTCGTTCCCCTAATCATTGGTGAATCCTCCCTCCATAGAGTAATGTCCTTATGCCTGGGTCAACACCGCTAATCTCTGTCGACAACCCCTTCATACAGCGATGTCCTCATACCTCTGCGTACCTTCTTCTCAGGTGGACCCCCCTCCATAGAGTGATGTCCTCATAACTGCATCCCTTCCCCTCATCTCAGGTGGACCTTTCCTCCAGAGTGATGCCCTCACACTTGCGTCTCCACCTCATCACAGGTGGATGTTCCCTCCATAGAGTGATGTCCTCATACCTGTGTCCCCTCCCCTCATCTCAGGTGGACCTTCTACCATAGAGTGATATCCTCATATATTCATCACTTCCCCTCATTTCAGATGTCCATAGATTGATACCCTCTTACCTTCATCCCCTCCCCTCATCTCAGGTGGACCTTCCCTCCATAGAGTGATGTTCTCATACCTGCGTCCCTTCTCCTCATCTCCTGGTACCCTCCCTCCCAGTACCCAGTGATGTCTTTATACCACCCTAAATTACCCTCCACCTTATTGTGGACACTCCCTCCCCTGACATTGTAATTCTTCATACCTGCATCCTCCCCCCTCATCAGGTGGACCCTCTCTTCCTTCCCTGCACACAGTGACATCCTGATTCCTCTCTTCTTCTCATGGACACTCCCTCCAACAGTGTCCCTGTGTGTTCTTCCACCCACACCCACCTTTCTTACACCTGGTACCTCCACAGGCCTAGAAGCTCCAGGTAGTACTTGCATCTGCCCTAGAGTTTTGGGATGCTCGATCTCTTACAGCTGTTGGGCTGTGAGCCTACCTATGCAGGTGTCCTGGCTCACTCACCAGCGCTTTCAGCAGCTTCATGGCCACAAGCAGTACATGGCTGTGACCACAGGGCTGGACACCAGTGCTCACAGGGAATCTCCCTTGGAGTGGTCATTCAAGGCAGGAGACATAGGGTGACTAGTGGCTGAAAATGGGCTAAGGCGCTAGGGCCTACAAGAGCTGACATGTGTCACGTCACTTCCAAGTCACAACTGTGCACAGTGAGATCACCTAATCAATTATCCAACATCTGAGAACACATCTCAGCATCTGGACAGCATTGTGCATGCCCCAGGGCCTTCCCAGCTGTGAAATCACTCCAGTAAACCACAGCTGGCACTTATCAATGAGGTGGAAAATGACCTCAGAGGGCACACGGGGCCTGGATGACATGTGATCCCACATCCACACTGGTGTGACCGCAACTCTCCCAGACCTGGGGACACTCATCCATATTCCACGTGGGGAAGTCCAAACCTCCTAGACCTTGCACCTGGGGTCATCCCTCTACACTGACATGGGGGAACCTGAAATCTCCCAGAACTTGAGCCTGGGTGGTCACATGTCCACACTCACCAGGGTGAATACTCCTCTCATAGTGCCTGCACCTGGGGTCATCCAGCCATACTTACTCACAGGACCTGCAATCCTCCTTAAGCTTGAGCTGGGGTGGTCACACATCCAAACTCACCAGAGTGACCCTATCTCTCCCAGATTCTGCACCGGGGGTCACTCATCCATATTGACACAGGGTGACCCCCTAATCTCCCAGGCCCTGCAACTGGGTTCACACATCCATACTGACACAAGGGAACCACCAAATCTCACAGACATGGCAACTAGGGTCTCTCTTCATATTGATACAGGGGACCCCCAGATCTTTCAGACACTGAGATGGGGTGGTTACTCATCCACACTCGCCACAGTGACCCCACCTCTCCCAGACACTGGATAGGGTCATTCATCCATACTGACAAAGAGGAACCCTGAGATCTCCCAGACCCTGAGTGGTGGTGGTCACATGTTCACACTCATCAGGCTGACCCCACCCCTCCCAGAACCTTCACCTGGCATCACTCATCTATAATGACAAGGGGGGGCCCCAAAATCTCCCAGAGTCTAGGAGGTTGTCAAACACCTATACTGACAAAGGGTGACCCCAAAATCTCCCAGTCCCTGAGCTGTGGTCCTCACAGGTCCACACTCACCAGGGTGACCCAACCTCTTCCCGACCCTCGTATGAAGTCACACAACACTACTAACACAGGGAACTCCAAATCTCTGAGCACCTGCCTGTGTGGTCACTCATCCATACTGATACAGGGGAGCCCAAATCCCAAAACTTGCACCTGGAGTCCCTCATCCATATTGACACAGAGGGACCCCCAAATCTCCCATATCCTTAACCTGGGTCACTCATCCATAATGACAAATGGGGCCACCCAAATCTCCCAGAATAGAACTGAGGTGGTCACACATCCACACTCACCAGGGTGACCCACCTCTCCCAGAGCCTTCACCTGGAGTCCCTCATCCATACTGACACAAGAGGACCCCCAAATCTCCTAGACCTCGAGCAGGGTGGTCACATGTCCACATACACCAGGGTGACCCCACATCTCCCAGATTTTCAAATTGGATCACTCATTCATACTGACACAGAAGGACCCTTAATGTCCCAGACACTCTGCCTGAGATCACTCATCCATACTGACAAAAGAGGATCACCAACTATCCCAAAGCTTGACTTGGGATGGTCACACGCCCACACTCACCAGGTTAACCCCACCTATCTGAGAAACTGCACCTAGGGTCACTCATCCATAATGACACAGGAGGACCCTGTAATCTCCAAGCCCTTGCATCTAGGGTCACTCATCCATAACTGACAAAGGGAGACTCCTAAATCTCCCAAATCATGAGCTAGGGTCATTACACACCCACACTATCAAGGGTGACCCAGCATCTCCCCAACACACTGCCTCTGGAGTCACTAATCCATAAGGACACTGGGGGATCCCCTAATCTCCCAGACCCTCCATCTTGGTACTCATTCAATGACACTCTGGGACTCCTAATCTTCCAGACCATGCCCCTGGGGTCCCTCATCCACACTGACACAGGGCGACCCCCAAATATGCCATATCCTACCCTGGGTCCCTTATCCCTACTGACAAAGGGGGCCCCCATGTCTACCAGAACTTGATCTGGGAAGGTCACAGGTCCATACTTATCAAGGTCATCAGGGTGACCCCACCTTTCCCAGACCCTGCACCTGTGGACACTCATTGACTCTGATAAAGGGGGACTTCCAAATCTTCCAGACCCTGGCACCTGGTGTCAATAATCCACACTAACAGAGAATAACTCCCATTTCTCTAAGACCTTGATCTGGGGTGGTCACATGTTCACACTCACCAGAGTGACCCCACCTCTCCCAGGCCCTGCACTTGGGGTCACTCAACCATACTGACAAAGGGGGACCACCAAATTTCCAGACCTAGAGCTGCAGTGGTCGTATGTCCACACTCACCAGGGTGACTCCATGTCTCTCAGATCCTGAACCTGTGATAAAAATTCATACTGATATAGGGCTCCCCCAAATCTACCAAACACTGCAAATGGTGTTACCCACCCATGTTGACACAGGAGGACCCCCGAATCTCCCACATACTTATAGGGGGTGGTCATACATCTTCTCTCACCAGGGTGACCCCACATATCGCAGACACTCCACCTGGGGTCACTCATCCATAATGACAAAGGGGGACCTCCAAATCTCCCAGACCTACAACTGTAGTCATTCACCCATAATGACATGGGGGAATGCCCAATCTCCCAGACCCTGAACCTGGGGTCACTCATCTATACGGCTTCAGAGGGACCCCCCAAATCTCCCAGATCATTAAAGTGAGTTACTCATCCATACTAACAAAGAGGGATGCCCCAAACTCCCAGAACTTGAGCTGGGGTTATCACACACCCACAATCACCAGGGTGACCCACCTCTTCCAGAGTCTTCACCTGGGGTCACTCATCCATACTGATAGGGGGACCCCCAAAATTCTCATACCCTGAACCTGGGGTCACTCATCCATACTGACACAGAAGGAACACCAAATCTCTCAGACACTGCACGTGGGATCACTCATCCATACTAACAGACAAGGACCCACAAATCTCCCAGGCTATGAGCAAGGTGGTCACACATCCACATGCACCAGTGTCACCTCACCTCTCCCCAACCCAGTAGCTGAGGTCACTCATCCATATTGACACAGGGGTACGCCAGAATGTCCCAGACTCTGCACCTGGGGTACTCATACATATTTACATATGAGTACAGCCTAATCTCCAAGACCCTGAGCTGGTGTGGTTCACACATCCACACTCACCAGGGTGAATTCACCTCTCCCAGAGCCTACACTTGGGGCAACTCATTCATACTTACACAGGGTGACCACCAAATTTCCCAGACCCTATACCCTGTACCACTGAACCAAAGTGACACAGGAGACCCCCAAATCTCTGAGACTGTGCCCCTTGGGTCACTTATCCATAGTGACACAAAGGGAGCCACATATTATCCCAGACACGGCATCTGGGGTCACTCATCCAGCCTAGCACAGAAGGACTCCCAAATTTCCCAGACACTGAGATGGGGTAGTCACATGTCTACACACAAGGGTGAACCCACCATTCTGCCACGGGGGTCATTCATCCATACCGACACAGGGAGATCCACAAGTATCACAGACCTTGCACTTGGGGTCACTCACTCTTTCTGACAAAGGGGGACCCCCAAATCTGCCAGACCCTGAGCTGGGGTGGTCACACATCCGCACTCACCAGGGTGACCCAAACTCTCCCATTCCCTGTACCTGGAGTAAATTATTCAACTTTACACATGGGACCCCCAAATCTCCCAGACACTTTAGCTGGAGTCACTTATCCATACTGACACAAAAGGACCCCCAAATCTCACAGGCCCTGAGTAGATGTGATCACATGTCCGCACTCACCAGGGTAACCCAACGTCTCCCAGATCCTGCACCTGGTGTAACACATTTGTACTGACCCGGGGGACCCCCCAGTCTCCAAGATCCTGATTTGGGGTGCTCACACATCTACACTCACCACGGTGACCTCATCTTTCCCAGACACCGCACCTGGGGTCACTCATTCATACTGAAAGAGGAGACCCTAAAATATCACAGAACTTGAGTTGGGGTGGTCACACAGTGACACTCACCAGAGTGCCCCACCTCTCACAGACCTTGCACCTGGGATAACTCATTCATACTGACACAGGGGGACCACCAAATCTCCCAACTCTGAGCTGGGGTGGTCACACATCTAAACTCACCAGGGTGACCCCACATCTCCAGGACACTGCAACTGCAACCAATCATTTATACTTACACAGGGGATCCCCAAAACTCCCAAAACCTGTGCTAGAGTGGTAAAACGTCCACACTTAACCAAGGTGACCCCACCTCTCCCAGAATCTGCACCAAGGATCACATCCATACTGAAATGGGGGGACCCCCAAACCTCCCAGACCTACATCTAGGGTCACTCAACCATAATAACAAACAGGGAGCCTTAATCTTCCAGACCCTGATCTGGGATGTCACATGTCCACACTCACCAGGGTGACCCCCATCTTTCCTAGACCCTGTAACTCCTGTCATTCATCCATACTGAAACAGAGGGGCCTGCGTATCTCCCAGACACTCCACCTGGGGTCACTCATTAGTACTTACACAGGGGGACCCCCAAAACTGCCAGGCCCTGAGAATGGGTGGTCACACCTTCACACTCACCAGGGTGATCCCACCTCTCCCAGACTCTGCACCTGGTGTCACTCAAACATGCTGATAAAGTGGGCCTCCCGAATTTGCACACCATGAACTCAGGTGGACACACGTTCATATTCACCAGGGTGACCCCACCTCTACCAGATGCTGCACCTAGGGTCACTCATCCATACTGACACAGGGAGACCCCCAAATCTTCCAGACCCCTAGGTAGGGTGGTCACAGTTACACACACCATGGTGACCTCTACTGTACCAAGTGCCTCACCTGCGGTCACTAATTCATGCTAGAACAGTGGACCCCCAAACCTCAGTAAACCTGAGCTGGAGTGGTTACACATCCACAGGCACCAGGGTGGCCCCACTTGTCCCAGAACGTGCACCTGGGGTCACTCATCTAAACTGACACAGAGGGACCCCCAATTTCCCAGATGCTTCAATTGGGATCACTCACCCATAATGACAAGGGAGACCCCCCCAAGTCTCCCTGATGCTGCACCTGACTTCACTCACCCATACTGACACAGGAGGGCTCCCAAATCTCCCAGATCATGAGCTGAGGTGGTCACAGGTCCACACTTACTAGGGTGACCCAACCTCTCCCAGACACCACAACTGGGGACACTCATCCATAGTGTCACACAGGGACTCACAAATGTCTCAGACACTGCACCTGTGGTCACTAAACCATCCTGACACAGGAGGACCCCCAAATCTCCCTGACCCTGAGCTGGGGAGGTCACACGTCCACACTTACCAGAGTGACCCCATATCTCCCAGACCCTGCACGTAGGATCATTCATCCTTATTGACAGAGGGGGACCCAAGTTCCCCAGACCCTGAGCTGGGGTGATCACACGTCCACATTCACCCTGCATCTGGGACCATCACCCATACCGACACAGGGAGACCCCCAGATGTCCCAGACACTGCACCTGTGGTCACAAAGTCTGCAGGAGACCCCAAAGGAAGGTGAACCCCATAGGGAGTTCAAAGCTGGAGGTGCTAACCCAGAAGGTGGGTCCAGGGCAGCTTGCAGACCCAGGGTGCCCAGGGGATGTCTGTGGAGCAGGTGCCCACCTGACATTGTGCCCCATGTGCTCTGCTAATACCCCATGCTGTTATCCCCATGTGCAGCCCTCTATACCCCTGCAAGTTCCCATCTTTGCAGTGCTGCATTTGGGACACCTCTGCCTTGTGCACAGAGACCCCTATGCCCTGCATCCATCCCCCATGCACCAGGCCCCCACACCTCACTGTCCTCCCAGCCCCCACCATGTGCCAAGACCCCCGTGCACCTCACACCCTCGCCAGGACCCATGACCACACTTGGGGTCTTAGCAAGGCTACCCAAACAAGGCAGTCTCAGTTGTGCACCCCAGACCTCAAAGCACTAAAATCTGAACATAGGCCATGGTTGTGCAACTCCCCATACTGAGGTTAAACCATGTGTCTAACCAATTCCAAGGCCTGTTCTCAATCTCCAAACTTTCAGTGCACTTTGTGAGGAAAACCTCTGTACGCCTTCACTGTTAAGATGATTTGGACTTGTGAGATGTTAGGGAATTAATGATATGAGGGTCACCTACAGAGTCACCAACTTCCGTGACACGTGCAGCTGTTGTGCTGGAGCCAGCTTCCCAGGGCTCTAGAACAGTCTCTGTTCTAACTCATGTCCACGCAGGATTTAAAGAGCTATAGAAACCCTTTGTGGTCATTTCAACTGTGATCATCAAAACGACGTTTAGAGGCTAATGCACAGAGGACATGGTCAAATGTAAAGGTACCAGGATAGACAACATAGAGAACACAATCAGGACTAAATGCCCAGTGTAGACCGAACACTGGCCTACATGACACATTGTAGACAGAACACACACGTCTAAATGTCCCAGTGTAGACAGCGCTGGGCAGGTCTACATATATTCAGTGTAGACAGAGCATGGCCAGGTCTAAATATACTGAATAGAGAGAACACAATCAGGTCTACAAGTCTTGTGAAGACAGAACATAGTCAGAACTAAATGTCCCAGTGTAGACAGGACACGGTGGGCTCTCCATGTACCATGTCTGCAGAACGTGGTCAGGTAAGCGAGCCTAGCACTGCTCTCTCAAGGAGCACATGGTTCCTCTTAGATGATCAGGGAGCTCACCGTGAGCTGGGAAGGAGGATATAAACTACACTGAGGTTCAACCCACACACACCCTCACCAGGAAAATACACAGAACCATCCCATTTTTAAACATTTCAAAGTATTACCAATGTCTCTGGCCACCTGATGGTCAGGATCCAGGGGGACGCCAGAAACTTGCAGTAGCACAGACCGGGCTCCTGCACAGAGAGGTGGCTGTGATGTGAAGTGTTCCCACCTGCTGCATGTACTGGGCACTCAGCAGGGACCGGCCCAGGCTGGCCCAGCACGGGGCACCAGGTGCTGGTGTCCATCCACCCTGGGGGCCAGGGCCTATGACTGCTTGGGGCAGCCAAAAGCATGCACACCCTGCCTCTGTGGCAGGGGCCCATGTCCACCTTCACATCAGTGCCCTTGGGACAGAGCACTGATAGACTACTTCTGTGGCGTTTGGCCACTGTGTATACACGGCTGACACTCAGGACACGCACTGTGTCGTCTTTGAAGGCAAGGACGTGAAGAGGTCATGACACAGAAGCCGCTCTGAGCAGAGAACCTGGAAATGTTTGAACTTGCCACACCTCCGCAAGGCTACTGCCATGGCCATGCGTGTCACCTTGCCTGCTGTGGGCCCTGCACTCCAGGAGACTTCCAAACAGACATGTCCAGGTTCATGCTCTTTGAAAGTACAGGGTCTCCCATGAGGGAGATGGGCTGGAGGGCTGGCAAAGCCCCCACTGCTGATTCTAAAGTCGGGAGAGGGTGAGCAGGACCCCAACCTGGTGATGAGGACTGTCTGTAGAAAGAGGGCCAGTCCGAGTAGGGTCATGCTGAGTGACCCCAAGGAAGGAACTAAGTTCAGGGACATGGAGACCAGAAGCACAGCAGGGGTGTCTTCCATACGACAAGCCTGGGCTCTCCAACCCACCAAGCTTGTGGCTTAAAGTGAACCCATGCACAGGACAGCTAAATGTAACATGGTCCTTAGTTGGACTCTGAATGGGACAAAAAGAAAGTGTGAAGGGCATTCCTGAGACACGCATGGCAATCCACACAGATTCTTCACTGGGATGTTGTCTTCCAGCCACTTCAAGTTCCAGAGAGCAATGACTGTAGCACGGTCACACAGGAGCAATCCCAGTGACGCATGAGGGCCCACTGCAGTTTGCAGCCACCTTGCAAGTGGTTCCGGTAAACACGCATGCACACGCATGCAGAGAATAAAGTGAATGCGGCAAAGCATTGATTGCTGAATGCAGGTGAAGTTTTTGAATTCTACCTTTTCCTGTTTGATGGTTTTCAAAATAAAAAGTTAAGGGGCACCTGGGTGGCTCAGTCAGTTAAGCATCTGACTTCGGCTCAGGTCATGATCTAATGGTTCGTGGGTCTGAGTCCCACATTGGGCTCTGTGCTGATAGCTCAGAGCCTAGAGCCTGCTTTAGATCCTGTGTCTCCCTCTCTCTCAAAAAAAAAAAAAAAAAAATTAAAAAAAATTTTTTTAATTAAAAAATAAAAAGTTAAAGACAAAAGTTAATGGTAAAAGACCTGATTCACAGGACTTTCTGAAGATATTCAAATATTTTAAGATATGAGAAATTAATGTAGATAATACATCTGCCCATCAATAGATGAGTGGATCAGCTAACTGTGGTCCATCCAGACAATGCAAGAATACTCAGTGTTGAGAAGGAAGGATATTCTGACACCTGCTACAACATGGATGAGACTTGAGGACATGATGCTGAATGAAAGAAGGCAGCCCCAAAACGAACAAATACTGTATGATTCCACTCATAGGAGGTCCCTCGAGTAGACAGGTCCATAGAGACAAGATGGTGGATGCCAGTGGCTGGAGATGAGAGGACTATTTAATAGAGACAGAGTTTCAGTTTTACAAAACCGGAAAAAAGTTCTGGAGATGATGGTGGGGACAGTTGCATAAGAATGTGAATGTGTTTCATGCCACTGAATAGTCCACTTAAAAATGATTAAAATGACACATTCTTTTTAAAAAAATGTTTAATGTCTATTTATTTGTGAGAGAGAAACAGAGTGAGAGCTGCCAGCACAGAGCCCAACACAGGGCTCGAACTCATGAACCATGAGATCATGACCTGAGCCGAAGTCGGACGCTTAACCAACTGAGCCACTGACGCTCCCCTAAAATGGTACATTCTTTGTTATGTTTATTTTACCACATTAAAAAAAAATAGAACTACCCTATGATCAGGCAATTGCACAATCAGGTATTTTACCCAAAGGATACAAAATTACAGACTCAAAGGGATACATGCACCCTGATGTTTATAGCAGTATTCTTAACAATGACCAAGAGATGGAAAGAGCTCAAATGTCTATTGACTGATGAATGGATGAAGAAGATGTGGTATATATATACAATGGAATGCTACTCAGTGATCAAAAAGAACAAAATCTTGCCATCTGCAACAACGTGGATGGAACTAAAGCGTATGATGCTAACTGAAGTAAGTCAATCAGAGAAAGACAAGTACCACATGATTTTACTCATATGTGGAATTTAATAAAACAGATGAACATATGTGGGGGAGAGAACAGAGGGAAACAAACCACAAGAGACTCTTTAACGACAGAGAACAAACTGAAGGTTGATGGAGGAAGATGGGTGAGATGGGTTATGGGCATTAAGGAAGACACTTGTGGGGCACCTGGGTGGCTCAGTCGGTTAGGTGGCTGACTTCAGCTTGGGTCATGATCTCATGTTCGTAAGTTCGAGCCTGGAGTCAGGCTCTGTGCTGACAGCTCAGAACATGGAGCCTGCTTCAGCCTCTGTGTCTCCCTCTCTCTCTGCCCCTCCCCCATTCACACCCTGTCTCTCTGTTGTCTCTCAAAGATGAATAAACGTTAAAAAAATTAAAAAAAAAAAGGAGGACACTTGTGATGAGCACTGGGTGTCACATGTAAGTGATGAATCACTGAATTCTACTCCTGAAACCAATATTGTTATCTAAAACGTAAATTTAAAAAAGAAAAAAAGAAAACAATTCGGCATTACATAGTAAAGTAAAACATGCACATACTCTGACCTTCAGTTATACACAAACACAAGAACACACACACTAGGACACACAAACACGGACATTCTCAGTACAAAGAGACAAAATCTGGAACCAATCTGAATGCCATCAGAAACACAATGGAGGGGTACCTGGGGGGGCTCAGTCCATTGGGCATCTGACTCTCAATTTCGGCTCAGGTCATGATCCCAGGGTGGTGGCATCAAGCCCCGTGTCAGGCTCCGTGCTGAGT
This sequence comes from Panthera tigris, assembly GCF_018350195.1. Lineage (NCBI taxonomy): Eukaryota > Metazoa > Chordata > Mammalia > Carnivora > Felidae > Panthera > Panthera tigris. The sequence goes on along the minus strand of NC_056663.1, from coordinate 475,642 downwards.
GTGCAGCCTGCTTGGGATTCTCTTTCCCTCTGTCTCTCTCCCAGTTCATGCACACTCACTCTGTAAAAAAAAACAAACCAGAAGCAGAACAGAGACATGAATTAAGCACATGCCTGTGATGGAATATTCCACAGCAATAAAATAAATTTTAACTTCACACTAAAATTCAAAAAAGTTATTTTATTTTATTTAACGTTTATTTATTTATTTTTGAGACAGAGAGAGACAGAGCATGAATGGGGGAGGGTCAGAGAGAGAGAGGGAGACACAGAATCCGAAAGAGGCTCCAGGATCCGAGCTGTCGGCACAGAGCACAACGCGGGGCTCAAACTCACAGACCATGAGATCGTGACCTGAGCCGAAGTCAGATGCTCAATCGACTGAGCCACCCAGGTACCCCACAAAAGTTATTTTAAAGATTGTATCTACGTAGAAGAATGTCACAGACACAATACTGAGCCAATGGCAAGGATAAATCAGACTGCACTAGTACCTCCCACACACACAGGTGAAACCAGGCAGAGCTGGGTTTCTTATTTATGGGTGCATATGTGGGGCATGCCACAAGCACCACAATACTGTCACCACCAAGTTCAGGGCAATAGTTATCTCATGGCAGGGAGGAGCTTAAGAGGGCCGTGCACCTCTGGGCACTTACCATCTATGCTCTATTTCTTGATCTGGATGACGGCTCCATAATTACAATTTTATGATTATATTTCCCACATATACAACATAATTTCTAACATATAAGGTTATTTGTTTTTTAAAAAGTGGTCTTCCTGGGGCGCCTGGGTGGCTCGGTCGGTTGAGCGTCCGACTTCAGCTCAGGTCACGATCTCACGGTTCGTGAGTTCGAGCCCCGCGTCAGGCTCTGGGCTGATGGCTCAGAGCCTGGAGCCTGCTTCGGATTCTGTGTCTCCCTCTCTCTCTGCCCCTCCCCCATTCATGCTCTGACTCTCTCTGTCTCAAAAATAAATAAACATTAAAAAAAAAATTAAAAAAAAAAATAAAAATAAAAAAAAATAATAAAAAGTGGTCTTCCTAAACAAAGTGCCAGAAGTAGGATGGCTTCTACCAGTGAAATCATAATGCCTTGGCTGCTTCAACCCTCAAGTATGTCAGCAAATGCCCCATACTTGGGGGTACAGGGCAATGATGCTGAGAAGGAAGCTCCTGTGACCTCAGGCCCTGGGATCCTGGACTCCGTGGAGCCCACCACACCTGGTCAAACTTCTCGGTTGTTTTGTGCATCACACTTTTGCCTTGGCTGCTCTAAGTTCGGCTGCCACCATCCCTGGGAGGGAAAGAAGAAATGTACCCAAGAAAGAAGGGCTGTTCAAGCCGCCTCACCTTCTCCTGGGGGGCGATGCCTTGTCTGTAAGGGAGGACAGCAAGTCCACAGAATCCAGCCTTGCTGGCTGAGGTCTAAACACGCTGTGGCCCCACGTGTTTCATGTTGCAGGGATTTTGTAAGGACCTTCAGCGGTCCGGGCAGGTTCTGCCACATTCTCAACTCCTGTGACAGATTCTGGACGTGCAGCTGGAATCCCCTAGCTGTTGCTGCCTGACAACAACTTTATTGAGATATAATTCACATACCATACAACCAACTCACTTAAAATATAAACCTCAGGGGCACCTGGCTGGCTCAGTTGGTAGGGCGTGCAACCCTTGATCTCAGGTTGTGAGTTCGAGCCCCATGCTGGGTGTACAGATTACTTAAAAAAAAGTCTTAAAAAAATAATAAAATATTAAAAATAAACTGTAAACCTCAGTGTTGTTTTGTAGAGTCACAGAGTGGTACAACCATCGCCACAGTCCAAATCCCCATTATCCTACCCTTAGGTGGCCACCTCTCATTCCCCAGCCCCCAGGGACCACTAGGGTGCTTTCCATCGGTGGACCTGCCTGTCCTGGACGTTTCGTGGCCTTTTAGGTCTGGTTTCTCTCACTGACCACATGTGTCCACCCTACTCCTATTTATAGCTGAATACTATGCACCCTCTCTGCTTTCAATTTAGTAAGTTAGGAGAACTCCCAGCTCCCATTCCACACGGATGGAAGTGTACTTTCCATCATCCTGGCAGAAACACTTGGCACTATTACTGGGCCCCTGGAGGCCCCTGTGTGGAGGCTGAAAGCCCAGATCCGCTTGGCCCCAAGTCCTGTGCAGACCGGAGCCCTGGGAGGAAGGCTGTGATGGCCGAGCCAAGTGTAGATATGCAGCACCCTAGTTTCCCAGGAAACCAGTTGGCTGGTCAGCAGGCTGTGGGAGCTGCTCCACGGCCACTGTACATGGACATGGAACTGTCAGGGACCACAGCGCTGCCCTCCACTGAGGCCCACCCGCAACTCCCAGCTGTGAAAGTGCTGAGGCTCCAGAAGAGGGTCCTTCTGGATTCTTCCAGCTTCTGGGGACTCCAGGTATTCTTTGGCTGTGTCCCTTCCATCACTGTCTTTAAATGGCTTTTCCTCTTCCTACAAGGACATAAGTCATGCAGGATTAGGGCCACTCTAATGACTCCTATTACCTACTTACATCTGCAAAGGTCCTACTCCTGAATGAGGTCACATCCTGGGGTCCTAGGGTGGACCTCTGGGGGCAAAATTTACTTCACTCTGAAATAACAGATATCGTTTCTCAGAAAAGAAACATGTTCTCCTGCTCAAACCTGCCCCTAAAAAAGGTCCTTACCTGCCCGGTCTCTTCAAATCCCCCCTGGGCAGGATAGTGAGGCCCAGCAGGCCCGCCTGTGAAGGACACCCAGAAGTCTGCTAATTTCCCCTTGGCCCGTTGGGCTTGGTCAGTTTGCCTAGACCCGTACACCCCAGGGTCCAGAGAGCTTCCTCTCCCAAATTCTTTCTGATGTGGCAGCTTGAAACTGGCCAGACAGACTCCTCTTGCACTGCACACTTGGCTGGCCCCGGGGCTTCCAGGGGTCTGTGTTTGGTGGGTCCCCCAGACAACCCCAGACAGGCCTGCCTGAGGCCTCTGGGGCCTCAAGTGGCTCTCAAACCACCTGAACACCCTCCAGGGCAGAAGATCCCCCCCCCTACAAAATGTTTGTGAGCCAACAGTCAGTACCCACGCAACTGGCTGCCTCCCGGATGGGGCTCTGGGCTTACCAGGAATTCGGGTTCCCAGGCCCAGACAGACCGGCCCCGTCTGACCAAGGCAGTCCACGCTCCACTGGCTTTACCTTTGGGAGGAAAGGTATGCTCACCTATGGAGCACAAAGCTGGGAATCAGGCAGAGGACTTGGACAGCCGAAGGTCTACCCACAACACCCAATCTCTCCACACACTTGCCTCTGCCGGTCCCTGGCAGAGTGCGCTGCCTGCACCTGCACGTCTCATCACGCACACTAGGTGCGCTGCACCCAGGTGCGCTGCCTGCACCTGCACGTCTCATCACGCACACTAGCCACGCTTTCACCTGTTTTGAGGAAGCCGGATCTCTGCCTGTGGAGCTCTGCCCACACCCAAAGCACCCACACAGCCTCCTGGGCAGCAGGATCCCAACCCCGAGGTCACAATACTGAGCCAACCCTCAGAAGTTTCCAGAGGTGGCAGTCAGTCCCCATGTAGCCTGTCTGCCTGCCAGATGGAGTCCCCAGCTTCGCCAGCAATCGAGGTCCCCAAGGGTCTTCTGTGGAAGCATACCCCAGCCAGCTGGTGTATTGATAAGGCAGTGCAATTGCTTATAGCTTGGCCTCCAGGGGAGGAGATACGTACGTCCATGTCAGCTGAGGCTTCCAGTGAGACTGGTATCAGGGGCACCTGTGACCTGGCCTCTTCCCTGTCAAGTCAGCCCAGATTCCTCCAGCTCTGCTTCAGGGGTGACACATGCAATTGTCTAGGATGTGGCTTGGATTCCGCAGATGCCACGAGCCACTGAGAGCTTGGTCCCAGGCCTAGGCTCTGCTTATGGCTGTTTCTTTAAGGTCCAGGCCACGTGGGTCCTGTGGCAGCCATGTAGCGGCCATGTGTGCTCAGCCCCCATCACTGGCCTCCAAGGCCACCCTGCTGGTCAGGGCCATGCTGGGCTGTTGGGATCAGACTGGCACCCTAGAAGCCTGCTCTGGGGCTGGGTCTGTGGTCTCCCAACTCAGGTCCAGGCTTCCCCTCAGGCCTGAGCGGCCTCTGCATGTATAGCCAGCCCTCCTCATTTACCTGCCCTACCAACTCTTTCAGCTGAGCCCCTCCGGGAATGTTGGGCTTGGGCCTGTGTCCCAAACAGCACCATCCGAGGGTGGAGAGGGGTTACTCCTTGAAATTCTTCCAAAGGCAGCAGCTTCAGGCTGGCACAGACAGACCCTTTTGGAACTGGGGGCTTCGTGGGTCCCAAGGCTTCTCACACAGCCAGTGCTCCCTGGGGTCTGTCTTGAGGTTAGAGGGGTCAATCCACAGCCTGCTCCAGGGCCCAGACTCTCCCTCCCTCCTCTTCGTATTTTCGGCTCCACACAGTCCCTCAGGCCTGGGCCTCCTATTCATGCCCTGTCAGACATCTCTCATCGTGGGTCCCCGATGATCAGGCTCAGCCTGAGGGTGCACAGTCAAGCCCCTCACTACCACCTTGCTTTTGTCTGCTGGTAACCTCACGGGCTGTTGGGCTCAGTTTGGTGCCCCAAACCTACGTACCACCATGGTCCAGACTGGTTACTCCCTGAAATGCTTTCAAAGGTGGCAGCTTGAAACTGGCCATACACAGAGCCCTTTCGGACTGGATGCCTGATTGGGCCCCAGGATCCTCTAACACCCGTGGCTCCCAGGGGTCTGTTTGTAGGGTCCCTGAGAACATCCCACACCCCCCAACCTGAACAGAGCTGCCTAGATTCCTCCACCTGTGCCCTCAGGGAAAATATGCTCAGTGGTTCTGATGAGTGATTAAAATGAGGCAGCTTTCTCCTCCTAATGGGCCAACTTCAACGGCTGGCTCACATATCTGGCTTTGCTGGGTTTTGTGCTCGTGGATGCACGGTACAGCCCTTCTTCGACCGCTTGAGGGCAGTGGGGCCAGTTAAGACCCTCCAGGCCACTGGAGCCATGATTCGCTCTGGAACCACCCCAATAGCCACCAGGGCAGAGAGCCCTCCTACCCCAGAGTGCTTCTTCGGAGGCAGTCCGTACTTCAACTCAGTGGCTACTAATGGGGTCACTGGCTTACCAAGAATCAAGTCTCCCAGGTGTCCTAGTGAAGAATACCTTGCAGCCACATAGTCCTGCACAGAAAAGGCAGTCCACACATTTTTAGCAATACATTCTGGAATGAAATGTGTGCATTTTTCTAACACAGAAATACGAATTCAGGAGATTTGGGGGCCGATACTCAAAAACTTCCACAACACTAACAGTCCACGTCTATCTGTCCAATCCCCAGGTAGAGGGAGCCCACACACTGAAAATCTTTCTGAGGCGGCAACCTTCAACTGGCCACAGTCACTCACCCTTTAGACAGGATACGTGATAGGTTCGCTGCCAGGGATGTTCCAGGCCTATGAAGGTCTGGCCTAACCTGTTCACCTGCACAGCCTGCAGGGTGACGGGCGGGCACTCTGAATGGCTTTCTGAGGCTTCATCTGATACTGTCAGTCCTTTTGGGGACTGGCTGCCTCTGTGGGGTCCGGGGCTTCTTCAGCAGTCAAGGTCTCCCAGGTGTCTCCCTTTGCTGGGCTCCTCAAAGTGTCATTTGACCAGAAGGAGCAAATGTCCCTTCTCTTCTGAGCTGAATGATTCAGTCACTCATATTTCTAGCCAGAAAACTTCCTTAAGCCTTATATCATCAATTAGTATAATGCCAAAGTAAAACAACCAACCCATCAACTCCAATCTCTCTAGGTTATTCCTACCTAAAGAACACTACTGGCCACCTTCAACAACTGGAATACGAGTCAGGACCCTCAATCTAAATTGAGGAGGTTGGGATATCATGAGAACTCACTTGATAAGCCCATGAGGTGCAGAGAAGTTAGAAGGGCACAAAAGGCCTGGGTTGGAATCAAGCGCCGTACCCTGCTGACTACAAGAAATGTGGATGCAAAGTGAACACACCGATTAGAATCTCTAGAAGAAAGAGTTTTATTCCAGCCCAAGTTAGGACAGCTACCCAGGAAACACACTCTTCACAGGGAAGAAAGAGTTCCAGAGAATGAACAGTTTTTACAGGTTTATACACTTTTTACATCTTATACAAGGTCAACAGATTAAAGATGAACACATAGATAGGAATCACAAGTTTTATCGTAATGGAATGCAGGGAGTAGGAAGTGTTGATCCATATCGCAAGGACAAGAAGGTTTTCCTTTAGGCTTTAGGCCACGTTCGCAAAGCAGATGTACAGGCCATGTGTGGTGGAATCAGGGTTGGGGTTTGAACAAGTTTATGTACAGTTATGCTGACCTAGAAAGAAATCTAAAATGGTTTCCTTTGTATATTAGCCCTTTAGAAAGTTTTCATCTCATCAGTACGATGATACCTTTCGCATACCAGATTTAATTCCTGCCTCCAGGGAGAAAGAGGAGGGTCTGAGTGTCCTAGCATAGCCTGTCTCCTAAGTAATTCTTATTTAAGGAGCACCTGGGTGGCTCAGTCAGTTGAGCATCCAACTCTTGATTTCAGCTCAGGTCATGATCTCACCATTCATGAGCTTGAGCCCTGCATCAGGCTCTGTGCGACAGCATGGAGCCAGTTTGGATTTCTCCCTCTCTCCCTCCCCCTCTCTCTCTGCCCCTCCCCTGCTCGCACTCTCTCTCAAAATAAATAAGCTTTTTAAAAAAGGGATTTTTACTTAAAATAATCAATATGTCATTGTGGTACATTTTGGAGCAGGCTGCCCCTAGCCCCCACAATATCTGGCCAGATCCCGTATCCTCCACTAACCCACAGCTGATGTATGATCGCCCTGGACGATCTTCAGCAAGAAACCTATTAGTCATTGTTGTCACAATCCCCCTTAACCCTCATATTTCATCTTATTTATTTTCTACCCACTGACGCCCTGCCTTTGCTCCTTAGCTACACCGCCAGGCTGTATTCAGAATTGAGTCCAATTTCCCCCTCTGCACTACAAAATCCCACTTGTGGAGATAGCCCCGCTGCCTGAAAAAAGTATCCGTAACTGTGCTTTAACAAACGTCATTGATTTTTTTCTTAAACAATTACACACTTTGAGATAGCTCTGGGAGTCTCCCCGGGAAAACGTGAAGCTGCAACACCGACGACTTAACGACCCAAAGCGATTCTCGGTGGCACCCACGCCTCTCCCCAAATCCTGGACACTCAGCCTCCCGCTGAGCACCCCCTGCTCTGGGCCACGTCCCGCCTCTCCCGCCGGCTCTCCGCCAACAGCACAGACCCCGCCTGTCCTGATCGGCCCACTAACTAGCGCCAAGCGCGGCCGCCGGGGTCCCGCGACACCCGTGCCTCCAGCCCGGCGTGTCCAGTCAACCGGGGCTGTGCACAAACCTGTCACCGTAGCGCGGACATACTGGCGCGTACAGTGTAAGAGGCCTCGGGGCTCTAAGTCTCACCTGGATCTGCCCTTAACAGTCACTGCAGGCAGCCGGCTCCTCGGACACCAACACCCCCAAACTCACCTGAACACGCAGCCCGCGTCCTGTGGGACGTAAGGAGCAGGACCGGAAAGGCGGGAGGGAGGGGGACGCGACCACACCACAACCCGGCCCCGCCCCACCCTCGCCACGTCCAACACCGACCCCGCCCCTCCGGAGACGCACCCTCCCTGTTCCCCCTACCTAGGCCCCGAACCACGCGGCCAGGTCCTGCACCGAACCCGCCCCACCGCTTACGTCTCCTTCTGGTCTTTGCTCTTCCTCCCTACACGGGCCCCACCCCTCCGCTTGTGCCCCTTTCGGTCTCAGCTCAACCTCACTGGGCCCCGCCTCAGGCTGGCCACGTCCGGCACCGGCCCCACCCCCACCCCACTCACCCTCCCTAGGCCCCGCCCCACGCTGGTCTCGTCCTACACGGTCCTCGTGACGTTCCGTGCACTCTCCGCTCACCCTCCCTAAGCTCCTCCCCACGCTAGCCTCGTCCTACACCGGCCCTGCCCCTCCACTGTTGTGTGGTCCCCGCTCTCCGCTCACCCTCTCTCAGTGCGGCCCCACGCTGGCCCGCCCCTCGGCAGACGTCCGGCCCCCTCTCTTCCTCCCCAGGCCACGCCCTTCGCGTAATTTCTCACTAACCCGGAAGCGGATTTCCGGAAGAGCAGGTATCGCTCGGTAAGTGAATTGTGGTGTTTGAGGTTTACCTCAGCCCCTTCCCGGCCCCATTCTCCATACCCGGGGCCCACGGATTCCTGCCACTTACTGGTCCCCGCCTCAGGCCCCGTAGCCGCCCGTCAGTCGCGGGGGGAGTTCAGCGTCGCCCTGAGACGCTCAGGACGTCGATCCCTCCGCTCCTCGGTCCTCTGGTCCGTGTCCGTTTCCGCTTGAAGTCGTTCGGAGGCCTCCCACAGAACCCGGTCCTCTTCTGAAACCCTCGCCATCCTCGTCCTCCCGCGGCCGGAAGCACGGTCACCGCCTCAGCGACGCCCGTGGGCCCCGGCCTGACGGTAGAGACCGATCCCGTGCTAGGAACCCCCGTGTACTTAACGCCCCAATCCTGCTCCCGCTGGCTGTGTCTGACGCTGTGTTTGCCCTGTCCACATCCCACTGGAAAAGGGAGCTCTTCCTGGGCAGAGATCAACCGTGATGCCATCCCTTTGAATGTCCAGTTGTGTCCGCAGGATGAGGATACAAGAGGCACAATATAGAGATGGAGGGAGTAAGGGAGAGTCAAGTGGAGGGTGGGAGGTGGGTGGTTGCAATGGACTTTCGCAGGAACAGTGACAGTGAGAAAGAAAGTGACCTGGGGAGAAAATAGTTCAGTATGTGAAAAGAGACAAAAAGATCAGTACGGAAATAGGGACAGAGTATGTACTCAGACTTTGACCAACAGTAGCATTGGGCGATAGGAGGTTGGATTGCAGTCTCATTAATTTTTTTTTAATTTCTAAATTGCTTTCCCTATTAAATTATTTGTCACATTCAAACTATGAGGCCACAGTGCTTTTCCTGTCCGCTATATACTGAAAGTGTTTTGCTGATTAGTAAATAATTTTACAATATTTCTGTGTGCAGTTGTTGGAGATACTGATGATTTTTGTCTTGACATTCAAAACAAAGTTTAAACAGGTATTCTAATACTCAACATCTTCCTTTTTCTCGATATTTTAATTATATGGTCTGAGAGCTAAGGTTTCCAACTAAGTTTGTGATTTCTTTGAATTCCCTTTGCCCTTTTTTGTTGTTATTGTTTCACCAAATATCGTGGGATGGGCTGCATAGTCCTGGAACCTTTGTTCTGACTTGTCTCATCATGATAAATACATTGCTCCAAGGTACTTCCATACCTGCCTGACCTTGTATGTTTCCTCATGCCAATAATTAGGTCTTAATATTCCAGTCTTGATGTATAAATGTGATGTTCTGGTAAAAGGAGAAGTTAAAAGCTTTTAATCAGTATGAGTAAAACCATGAAATAGAGGAGCTGCTCTTGCTCAGGAGACATAGGGGCAGGAATTTTCAGGAGCAGGGGTGAGAAGGGCAAGCCTTACCACTATCAAATGCAATCCGACTCGTGTATAAGGCCGGTAATGGTTACCTCCACTGGCCTCCTTTTCACATCTCTGCCTGGCCCAAAACACACACAGCACAGGGAAGCTGGGGAGGGAAAGCCCAAGAATCTTATAAATAATCGCTGAACAAAGGTATCTCTCTAGTGAGGAGGTAAGGCTCGGCTCTGTGATGGAAAGGCAAAGCACTTGGGATGTTAATGGATGGAAGGGAGCCTGGGAAGCTCAGAGGCTGGAGAAAAGGAAAAGCCTGCACATCCTTCCGTGGTGGTCCCGTGTTCCGCATACACTACAATACAAGAGTGCAAGGACTGTGACTTGAATGGGACACAAAGACTCCCATTCCCACGGCTACCACGTGGCGTGTGGGCTTCACCAGGATTCAGGGCATTGTGAAGCACAAGGTAACGTGTGCTCCTCTCCATTTACAGGTTTATTTTCCCTGTTCCCTGGTGGCTGAGTAGGGAGTAGAGGACCATCCATTCCACGTGCTGGATTTTCCTCCCCACTTGAGTGCTCGTAGCCCAGGAATGGGACAAGTTATTCAAAGACCTGATTGGCATATTTTCCAAACTGGAAAATTCATTTATCTGATTATTACCCTCTCCTTCCTGAAATGGTGTTCTTAGGACATTCTGATCTCTGACCCTCAGGTATCCTGCCTGACACATTTCCTCACTCACCCACGACTTTCCCTCAGAATTCTCCCCACTCCAGACCAGTTCCATCTCACTGTGAGCCAGTGACCTAGAACTTGTGAAGTGGCTGTGTTTAGGGGGTCTTTGTGAGAAGTGCTTCATGCCCAGACATCAAGTAGGGAAAGGACTGGACACCATGGTATCAGTGAGGTTTGCCAACACATATTGTGCACCAAATCTGGATGTACTGTTAGCTCTTTACACACCAGGATTAAAGAAAGTGCACACATGAGTAGTGAATCTCAGGAGTGCCTGAAAAATCCTGGAAAAGAATACCAATAAGGGGAAATTTGTTGCACCCAATTGTGTAATGTATTTGAAGTTTAACAAAGTGAATGTGTGCATTTGAGCTAAAACTATTAACAATTTGCAGTAGAAGGCAGAGATTACAAACCAATAGCCATGACCAAATACTGCGGCACTTCACACATGATGAGTGCTTTATTCACTAATTGTTATTTAAAATCAACCTAAATGTCTGACATAAAGAGGGTTTTAAATTGTTAACAGCACATCCATCCCAGTGAGATTTAGTGTTCAAGGATCTGTAAAGAATCAACGTCTCTGCAGATGGCTGAGGGTTTCTACACTCTGGGTAAGTAGGAGTTTGCTGGGCCAAGAAGTAGCACCTTTCACGTTGTGACAGATTCTGGCCCAGTGACTCCCCCCCCACCCCCAAACTGCAAGGAAATCTTTATCAGTGACCAACTCTTGAGGCATCCCCCCCTGCAAAACCCAGGAATTAATTACATATATACATTACGTGCATACATACATACAGATTTGGATGAAATGACAGCCCTTTGTTTTTATTTTCATTTCACTAGACATGTGTAATTTTTTTTTCGTTTTTGTAGACCTATGTATAATTAATTGTTTTTCCAATTCTTTATTTATTTATTTTGAGAGAGAGAGAGAAAGAGCACAAGCAGGGGAGGGGCAGAAAGAGAGGAGAGAGAGAGTCCTAAGCAGGTTCCATGCTGTCAGCACAGCCTGATGTGGGGCTTACTCTCACAAAGGATGAAATCATGACCTGAGCTGAAATCAGGAGTTAGACACTTCGACCGAGCCACCTAGGCACCCCTCTAATTCATTTTTGATGTGCATTTACATACTATTTTTTATTTTGTGGTTTAACGATATACACACAGGCACTTACACACTTTGGTATTATGTTTTTGTGGTGAAGCCAAAATCCTTTCTTCATGCTTTTTATTTTTCCTGTGGAAGGCATCACCTATTTCACATTTAAAAGTGTTATGTCCCATTCAGTTGTAATATATCATTGAATATTGTTTATTTTAAGTACTTCATTTCAATTGTGTTAAAGTTTCAGATAATGTAGCAATGCCTGGATGGCTCAGTTGGTTAAACGTCTGACTTTGGTTCAGGTCACGATCTTGCAGCTGGTGAGTTTGAGCCCCACTCTGTGCTGACAGCTCAGAGACTGTAACCTGCTTCAGATTCTGTGTGTCTTTCTCTCTTTGCCCCTCCCCTGTTCATGTTCTGTGTTTCTCTCAAAAATAAACATTAAAGTTTCAGATAATGTATTTTCAGATGGAATTTGACCTACTTTCATGTTTTTTCTGTTCCAAATTGTTTTGGCTATAGCCCCACCCAAAATCAAAATTGACACAAAATTGACTTTTAAGATAATTCTCAGTTTGTATGTGAATACATAAAATTTAAATTTAAATTTAAAAATGTAAATTTTTAAAAATTTAAAACTTTTACATTTAGATTGCACCGAATTTCTGTAGTCACTGAGGTTTTTATGTCATGATGTCCTCTAGGTTAAGAATTGGTTTGGCAGCTTTACTCCTGTCATATTATGTCCTCAAAAAGTTTTCAAGACATTTTTATGTGGGTCTACAAAATTATTTCAAATGGAAGCCATAATATTTTGCTGTTGTAAGTAGACTGTGTGTGTGTGTGTGTGTGTGTGTGTGTTTCTTAGTTTTTAAATTATATTAACTAAGCAGTATTGATTTCAGTATATTAAGAATAGCTTTGTCTACTTTTTAAAATATTTGTATTAAGTATGATCATTAAAAAGACTTCTGTTTTTTGGAATTTGAAATCCTGTCTTCAAAGAACAGCTCCTGTTCTGGTTCTTTGGCTCTTCTCTTTCTCTTTTACTTGCCCTGAATCCAGCGTCCTGTGCAGTGGTGAATGGCTGCAGCCCTCACCAGCCCTCCTTTCTCAGCCTTCACTTTAGTGAGACTGCTTCTTTCTCTACTGCTGAATATGTTTGCTGAGCTTTTCTTGATTAGCAAGAATTATTCCCCCCTATTTGACATGATTTTTAAAGATTTGAAATTATTTTGAAAGGTCATATGTTTTTCTAAGGGTCTATTGATGTGATCTAATTATTGGGGTATTTAAAATTATTTAATGAAGGTAATATGTTTTCTAGTATTGAAGCATTCATTATTGCAATAAACTACACTTGACAATGTTGTATAAGTGCTTTGGGAGAAATCACAAATCCATTGTATGGATGGAATCTGATATATATAGTTTATGTATTAAAATTGGCTGATGGCATTGTTCTTCTTTGTGAATGAATATTCATAACATTTTCTTGGAAATTAACCAATTTCTTCTATATTTACAATAACAATATAATTCCTGTTTTTCTTACATTTAAGTTACTGCTTTTAAATGAATACATGGTCTATTTTATTTGCCAATGTTATTTTTTTCATAAGTCCTTTGTAATTGCTTGATTTCACTGTGCAGACTTTTTATTAATTTCTGTCAAATTTGTTTTTTTCATTTCATTATTTACTCTTTTTATTCTTTTATAAATATGTGGTTTATTTGTGAACATCTGAAAACTGAAAAGTCTTCTTTCCTTTTTTCTTCTCTTGGTTTATAAGTGTTTTTAAACTCACTGAAGGTTTTGGCTTTAACTCTTCTCCAGAGGCTTAAAATGTACAGCAATTCTTGCTTGCTTTACACTGTGGCCAACCAAATGCAAAGGTTACATCTCTAAGAAAATATCTTCAGGTTATATGGTAACATAGTGTTGCAACTTAATATTTATGTCTTTATTGTATTTTAAATGCATTCAAGGAGGAACATTTTTTTTAAGTACATACACAGCCTGACTCATGATTAACACAAAGTCTGACTCATAATTAGCGATCGATAATAACTGACAAACTTAAAAATGTATTATTTTTATACTTCCTTTTCTTTTGTTCTCATATGCTTCCACTGCTTTCACTGTCAACACCCTATGCCAGACAAATACCTAAGTATGAAAATTAATCAAACCCTTCCTAATTGCTTTACTGCATTCTTCAGCAAAGACTAATTTGCAAACAAATATCTGTTCCTATTTCTTGCTTGCAATTCTCCAGTGGCTTCCCATTAGCTTTAAAAATTGAAAGAAGAGTCCAATTACAATGACCTTTGGGCCCTGAAATCCACCTGCCTGCCACCATCTCAGGTTCATCCCATTACTCAGCTGCCTGCCAGTATGTTCTCCTTCCCTGGGCACCCTGGGCACTGCAGTGTGTCTACAGTGTTACGCTTGCTCCCTCATGAGGGTGGGGAGGGTGCAGGTACAGGGGTGAGCTTATTTGTATCTCTGCTGAACTTTCTAATGCTTTCCCAAGTAAAATTTTAAGGTATCAGATAAATGATATGTGCATTTTAAGAGTGTTTCCCCACTTCCGCAAATGAAATGTTTTAGTATATGTATATAGAATATCCTTGTCATTATTTCTTTAAAAATCTCTAGTTCTAAACTAGACAACTCCTCAAGAACAGATGATCTCTCTGCTTTATTCGTCCATGTAATTTCATTGTTTGGTATAGTCTTTGACTTGAAACATATTTATTTAAAAATTTTTTAATGTTTAGTTATTTTGAAAGAGAGAGAGACAGCATGAGTGGGGGAGGGGCAGAGAGAGAGGGAGACAAAGAATCTGAGGCAGACTCCAGGCTCTGAGATGTCAGCACAGAGCTGGACGCAGGGCTCGAACTCACAAACTGTGAGATCATGATCTGAGCGAAAGCTGGATGCTTAACTGACTGAGCCACCCAGGTGCCCCTTGAAACATATTTATTAATGACAAAAGGAGATCATCACTTTTTTCTCAAAGACTCAGATGTTGCAGTAAATAGGTTGAAAAGACAGAACATATCAAAGATACATGAAAATCAAAACATTCGTCAACTAATGGTTTTCTACTAAAATAATATATACTAAAGATCTTTTGCTGTCAGAAGATTAAAATGTTTAGAAAACCACAAAGTATTTCTTTTCTTAATTTTTTTTAATGTTTATTTATTTTGGGGAGACAGAGTACAAGCAGGGGAGGGGCAGAGAGAGAGGGAGACACAGAATCCGAAGCAGGCTCCAGGCTTCCAGCTGTCAGCACAAAGCCCAACGTGGGGCTTGAACCCACGAAGTGCAGGATCATGACCTGGGCTGAAGTCGGGCGCTCAACCGACTGAGCCACCCAGGCGCCCCTACAACAAAGTATTTCTTATGGCATCCTCCCTGAAAGGAAAATACATTGTATGATTTTTCCTCCAAAATAATATATTCTATTAGGAATGTCTTAATATCTTAAAATTTTTATTCCTTTGCCATCAGTTTAAAATATATACTATTTAGAGACAGTAGAAATTCCATGGTTGTCAGAGGGTGAAGGTGGGGAAGAGGAATGGGAGTGGTTTAATGGGAAGAAGGTTTCAGGTTTAGAAGATGGAAAGAGTTGTGGAGATAGATGGTGGTGATGTTACACAACATTATGAATGTATTTAACACCACTGGATCATACACTTGAAAATGATTAGAATGAGGGGCACTTGGACTGGAGCAGAGCTCAGTCAGTGGAATGTGTGACTCTTGATCTCAGGGTTGTAAGTTCAAGCCCCACGTTGGGTGTAAAGATTGTTTAAAAATCTTAAAAAACCATGATTAGAATGGTAAATGTTGTATGAATTTTACCACAATAAAATAAAATAGAAAAATATCCTACTTATAGTAAAATCAATTCTTACAGTGATTGTTCACTCTGGAAATAAAACATCAAGTTATATAATTTATTTACTTAGTGGAAAAATCTCATTTTTGGAAAGTGAGGGGAGAAATCAAAGAGTTCAAAGGCATGGAGAAGATTTGAAATATTTAAGGAACATGGAAGACTTACTAGTTACCAAACAAGAACAGTGTTGCCAGATATATGTGGATGCCACTGTGAGTTGTGACTTCACATATAGAGAAGGGTCAGTATTCTAATGCTGTGCTGCCAGATACAGTCATGGAACAGGCAGGTATTTGGAGTTCCTTTCTGTTGGGGCCTTGATTAGCAGATATAATGAAAAAGACATAAATGACGTTAGTCTGGGCAAATATCTATCGAAATGGGTGACAGAATTAAACTGGGCAGTAACAATGAGGAGGGCTGGAGGCTAACATTTAGGAATTCTGGCAGTGCCATGGTTCTTACGTGGTAGAAAATATGGACACAGGGACAAATTTTATGAAAAAAACAGTAAGATAAAAACAGGGTGGCACCTCTGATCGTTAATGTTAGGGGTACTATTCCAGGTAAAATCTGGGTGGGATGTGTAACCCTTAAAGAATCTGATATTAGGAGGCAGGAAAGGAAAAATCAAATTCTACCTATACCACTTTCTAACATATGCTTATGTGTATGTATATGCTGGTGTGTGTGTAGTTGTGTCCTATGACTAAAGTTTCCTGGACTGATGATGATGGCATTGATTAATAAATTAATAACAAAACCATAACTAGCACAATTATTTTGAGAAATAAATGAACAACTGTATGTAAATTTCCAAGCACAAAGTCACATAAACTAAAACTATTGTTATCTTGTCTTGATGTGAGATACAAATGGGTGAGTTGAACCCACTTATGTTTATGACTTATTATCATTTCTCCATGAAATATACTTACTATGGATGTTTTAGGGGGAGGATTTACAATTTATAAATGTTTTCAGAGATCTACACATACAGAAAATCAAACCATGAAATTCAGGAAAGTTGTATCTAATGCAGATTTCAGTGAACAATTTTCTAAAACTTTAGTTGGAGTAAATAAATGCCCTCCTAAAATCCTTTCATTGTATAATTTCTGGGAGTACTACCCTGTAAAGATTGTTAGACATGACAATAATGCCATAACCCACATGTTCCTACAGTTTTCTGATGCAGGGGATTTTAAGGGTTAAATATGTGGCATGGGTGTCATTGATCCTCAAAATGAAGTAAGTCACTGAATTGATTAACCTTACCATAAAATGCATTCTTAATTCTGTTGTTTCATAACCAAACCCATTCAGAACAAATCGAAAGGTAAATGTTGAGGGAGTGATATTGCTGGAGACCCTTCTTGGAGGAGACCATGATTGATACGGAATTCAGAGGGCTGAGGGCAGGGAAGAATAGGAATGGAGTGAGATACCAGAGGGCTGAGGAGCCAAGGAAAGTGCTGGTCGGTACACAAACTAATACCTCAGCCTGAGAACTTTCACAAGGGTTCCACATATGCCAGAAATCCTATTTTGGAATCAGGAGGAAGTGGGTTTTCACATTCTTCCTAAATTGAGGGTACTTCTATCTTCTCTCCAAGCAACAAGAGTCAGAGCCTTAACTTTTCCCCTGGTAGTGGAGAGCCATCCCCCTGCAACCCCATTTCCTTTGGAGTACAGTGCATGTTTCTGTCGTTTGTGCTGGGGATCACTTCCAGGTAAAGAACTGGGGCTTCATAACAAGTGGGTATGGAAAATGTGGGCAACTGGAGTTTCATGGCTCCTTTCTCCTTCCTCAGCTTTGCCTCCTGTTGCTTGGACTGTATGAGTGAAAACCCAGAAGACAGAATGGAATCACAAGTGAGTAGGGAATTATTCTTTCTACTGAAATATCATGTCCATTGCCATCATATGGCTATGTATCTCCTACAAGCATTCATGTTCTAAGTACACTCAAGTTTTTCAAGAATCTGAACTTGAAGTTTTCCAAGAACTATGAAATTAAGGATTCTTCATGTGGTAATTTCCTTCCCAATGTTACACTAAGATATCAGCCTAGTTTAATGCCGGGTATTTACAAGACAGGTATCAGAGATTTTCTTTTTCCATATCCATCCCATGGCCTTCTTGGCACCAAAAATACACTCGTTAACCATTTTATTGACTATATTGGGCTTAGGATTGAGGTCAGTGCAGGTGATAAAGATGATTAAGAGCAAAACCTTACAGCCCAATAGGGAGGCAGCTGTTCCCACAGGTGAGCTCCAATGCAGTATCCTATGTGCTTGCTGCAGGGAGTGCTAATTAATATTGAGGGAAGATGAATGGTGGTCATGCTGGAGAAGCCAATGAGGAGTCATTCTCTTTTTTTCCCCCAAATTTAAACCTTGTAAAAGTTTTGATAGAATGTATTTGTACTTTTTGAAATTTATGAAAGAGAAAACAAATTCTCATTACTTCTCATGTACCAAATCCTACTTTTCCCCTCTTTGTAATTTCCCTCTGTTCACATTTGGTAACTGGAAACAATGTATAGGGAGTATGGTTTTCTTAGTTTTGGCTGTAATTCAGTAAAAGCATAGGAGGTAAAATAAAATTTAAGGACCTCTGGAAACTTTTGATGAGTTGAAGAGACAAGAACAATACTGGCTTTAAGTATGCTTGGACTGAGACACAAGATAAAGAAACAAAAAACAGTGTTAACTGCTATTGGGAGGACTCAGGCCATAGGAAGGGTCAGGAAATACTATCTTTCATTACACAAGTCTCAGAGCCTCTGGCTTGTGCTCATGAACCATTTAGCTTTATACTTTATAATGAACAATGTAGTTATGTGAAGGTTAAAGGATGTGCCTGCTGATCTCCCATCTTGTATGAATTCTTTTCAGTTTTGCAGAATTATGGACAGTGCTTCAATATCATCTGACATTTATTGAATAATAAAACTAGAAGTTGTGTTTAGTGAAATATTTGCTAGGGGTGCCTGGGTAGCTCAGTCACTTGAGCATCCAACTCTTGATTTCAGCTCAGGTCATGATCTTACAGACCTGAGTTTAGGCTCCACACTTTGGTCTCTCTCTCTCTCTTTCTCTCTTTCTCTCTGCCTCTCCCACACTCACTCACGTGCGTATGTGTGCATGCACATGCTCTCTCAAAAGCATTTAAAATTTTCTAAAAATTAAAAAAAAGAAATGTTTGTTCATTAGCAGTTTGCTATGTCATTGGATCTTTAAGAACTCGTAAAAGGTCACTACACCATTTCATGGATGATGAAACTGAAGTCATAAAGAGGAATAATCTAATCATAGTACTTAAAAAGTGGCAGGTTGTATATAATGAGTCCATAGATTTTTTGAAATTGGTGGAGAATAGTGTTTTAAGTTTTCAGGAGAAACTTTTATACTCATGATGTGAAGGCCTTTTTTTTTTTTTTTTAAATAAAGTTTATTTTGAGACAGAGAGAAGCAGCACAAGTGGGGTAGGGGAAGAGAGAGAGGGAGAGATTGAGAATCCCAAGGAGGCTTCACACTGTCAGCGCAGAGCCTGATGCAGGGCTCAAACTCACAAAACTGTGAGGTCATAACCAAGAGTCAGACACTTAACCAACTGAGCCACCTGGGTAACCCGAACTGGAAGTCTTAATTACAAGTTTATTGGGAAATTCTCAGGTTATATTATGCCACATCTCATTTGATATCTCTTTATAATGAAAGTTATGTATTTAGAATGTGTATGCCTGTGGGTCTATCTGAAAGTCAGATGTCCAGGTGTGCACTGCAAATGATGACCGAACCCAGCATCCTATTTGAATGTTCTGTACCTGCAGCCCCCACTTCCTTAGTGCTGTTACATATACCACCCTCCCCTGAATATTGGCAGAAATGGCCCTGTCTGAAAACAATGTCCATAATGCTCTAGGAATCAGTGACCTTTGAGGATGTAGCTGTAGACTTTACCCAGGAAGAGTGGACCCTACTGGACTGGTCCCAGAGGAAACTCTTCAGAGATGTGATGCTGGAGAACATAAGTCATCTAGTCTCAGTTGGTGAGTCTCTTACTATTTATCATGTATGTATACGTTTATCCATTCACTCATTCATTCAACAGCCATGTAGAAGAGCTTCCTCATTTCTCACCGCAGATTCTGTCTTGATTCTTTCTTAACTCTCACAACTACCTTACAGCAGTCTTCTTCACGTTTTACTTTGTCATCCCACTAGAATGTAATCTTCCTCACACAATTTCATGCCATTCTTGCTACTTAATCTCCAGAACACTCAAACAGTGGTGAGAACTAATTATTTTTGAATTGATAGCTAAATGTATTGACTTTTTAAAAAAGAATTTTTTTCCTGTGGGGGCTGTGGTTAGATCAGACCACAGTATTAAAAAAAAAAACAAAACAAAACAAAAAACTTTTCCACATAGAATCTAGATGTTTCTGGTGGAGTTATTATTTGTTGGATTTGTTTGGGATACAGTATTCAAACACTGTGAGAACTTGTATCTTCTCACTGTATTAAAATATCGAAGATTGCACGGTTTGTCTTTGAACTTGGTTGGGTGTCAGTCATAGGTCCTTAATGTCTTTGGGAACAAGTGAAGAGTTAAGCTTTTGTTGGTGAAGGACTATCCATGTTGTTTCCAACATATTCTTCCCTGGGATGACTTTTAGAGGTTACCTTATTCTTTCTCATTAGTTGGCCCTATATTGATGATCATGTACTGTTTGGGGCACAAAACCCAAAATTTGATTATCTTTTTTCTACTAACAGGCAAACAACTCTACAAATCAGATACAATTTTCCACTTGGAACAAGGAGAGCAACTTTCCACAGAAGGGATAGGTTTGCTGCAATGCCAGAGTCTAGGTGAGCTACATGAAGAACCTAGTCAGTGAGCAGGCCCTAAGAATCATGAAATGAAATTTAGTGACTTTTTTAAGATAGACAATGTGATGGGGGAAATTTCTTCAGATGTTGACATTATACTTTATAGGTGTCAATTTCTATTCTGTCTTTGGCTTGGGGAGGGTAATAGTTATGTACTTACTGGTTACAATTCACAAAAATGTCCCTGTTTCTTTCTTCTATGAAGATTTTCCCTCTCTTTTCATTCCCAAATTGTCATCTCCATCTTATGTTTCTCATATTTCAGTCCTGAAAATGTCAACTGCTGATGTCCTATAATTGTTTCTTCTTAAAGTATTCCTTAATTTGGCATTTTTCCTTCCCATCTCTGTTAGTATTTGAAACCTATTCAAATGAGCATTTAGTGTCTTCAGCATTTTAATTCCCTCAATGTCACTGTGGCAATTTTTTCCCCAATCTTTTCAGATAGGGAAGATGATCTTAAAAAACAAGAAATAATATTCATGCAACATATCTACAAGAAGGACACGACATTAATCAGTGCAATGGTAAGCTTTAAGGGTGTGGACCTGTTCTTACAAATGATCTGGGTATTGAATAAGTAAGGAATTGGGCATAGTTACACAACCATAATTGAGATTGGAATCAAGGGCTTTCACAGTAGGAAGTTTTGGTTAGTTTGATTTTAGGGAAGAAATTAATCTGAGGTCAAAACCATACTTGAGTTCTTGTAAAGAGATAGCTGCATAATCATGACTTATACCTAACAGTTGAAACCTAATAATGATATCTGTGCATTTGGGATGCTACAAAAATCTCTTTGCTTGCTGGAATGTAATACCCTGTGTTTACGTAACTAATATAAAAAGTTTTGTAGGACTGTCACTGAATGATGACTGTAGAATTTATACATAGATGAAATGAAGGAAGGAATAAATATGAGCAAATTTTTAACAGTCTCTCATTTCCTTTCAAAAACCAGAAATCTCACACCCAAGAAGATCCTTTTGAATGCAATGATTTTGGAGAAAATTTTACTGAAATATTAACGTGGACTCAATATGTGGTACCTAAAATGGGAAAGAATCCCTATATCGGCAACAAATGTGGACAAGACAGCAGTTATTTGACATCCATTAATATACATAAGCAGAGTCATGCTACAAGTAAACCATATGAATGTCATCAAGGTGGGAATGCCTTTATTCAAAGCTCTGCCCTTAGACAACCCAATAATACTCAAAATGGAGAGAAAACATTTGAATGTCATGAATGTGGGAAAGCTTTTGGAAAAAGTTCTAACCTTAGGCGACATGAGCTGATTCACACTGGAGTGAAACCGCATGGATGTCATCTATGTGGGAAAGCCTTCACTCATTGTTCTGACCTTAGAAAACATGAGAGAATTCACACTGGAGAGAAATCATATGGATGTCATCTGTGTGGGAAAGCCTTCAGTAAGAGTTATAACCTTAGACGACATGAGATGATTCACACTAGAAAAAAACCTCATGAATGTCATCTATGTGGGAAAGCCTTCACTCATTGTTCTGACCTTAACAAACATGAAAGAACTCACTTTGGAGAGAAACCATATGGATGCCATCTATGTGGGAAGACATTCAGTAAAACATCTTACCTTAGACAACATGAGCGAACTCATAATGGACAGAAACCGTATGAATGTCACCTCTGTGGGAAGGCATTCACTCATTGTTCTCACCTTAGAAAACATGAGAGAACTCACACTGGAGAGAAACCATATGAATGTCATCTATGTGGGAAAGCCTTCACTGAATCTTCTGTCCTTAGACGACATGAGAGAACCCACACTGGAGAGAAACCGTATGAATGTCATCTGTGTTGGAAAGCCTTCACTGACTCATCTGTCCTTAAACGACATGAGAGAACTCACACTGGGGAGAAACCATATGAATGTCACCTATGTGGGAAAGCTTTCAATCACTCTTCTGTCCTTAGACGACATGAGAGAACTCACACTGGTGAGAAACCATACGAATGCAATGTATGTGGGAAAGCCTTCAATAGAAGCTATAACTTTAGACTGCATAAGAGAATCCACACTGGAGAAAAACCATATAAATGTTATGTATGTGGGAAAGCCTTCAGTAAATATTTTAACCTTAGACAACACGAGAAAACACATTTAAAGGTAATAAATGCAGAAGATTCACCACCTATAGCTTCAAGCTATAAACACACTTGAGGGCCGAAACACTTTGTAATACGTATGGGAGAGCCTTTATTCATCCTTATGACTTCACTCAACTGAAGTTAATCCAAAATGGGAGAGAATCCATATATGGGCCATCTGTATGACGAAGCCTTTCGATAATGGACTGACCTGGGAGTCAATATATGACCTGGGAGAATGTAAATGAAGTGAGTGTGGAAGAATTTTCATCCACAGTTCTGTTAAAGTGGAGAAGTCACATGTCAGAGATAAATCTATGTCAGTAATCAATGTAGAAATACTTTTCATTTATCCTTTAAATAAATTGCACAGGAAAGATTCTAGATCAGTAATCACTTTGTACTCATTCAATTGAGCAACACACTTGCATGCAGAAGAAAACTCAGTGATGTGTATCTGCTAAAACAAGAAATAAGTGGGAAAGAATCATTACTGGGAAGACGAGAATTTTGTTGCCAAAGGGTTTTGTTCAGTGAGAAGTAGGACATGAAAGTGGCTGAAGACATTCTGGAGTATCCTATTTCCTGAGTGCCTCATATACTTACAATAATCTCTGTAGTGACAAAAAACACTGGCAAAGCTGAAAGCAGAAGCAAAGACAATCTGACCTTGCCTATATCCCCATCACAACAGCTACAAATCCACAAATCACCAAGTAAGAATGAGACCTGGGAGTCCCAGCACCTCCCACATGCAAATGCAGAAAGCTAGGAAAGTAGTTGGTGCTTCTCTACTGCCAGGATAACAAGAGAAGGCCAAGTCATTAGTACTCATTTGAACATGATTAGTAATCCTGCTTCACAAGTGGCAAAAAAGAGAATGTAGATGCTTATTATTAATTTATAATATTATTATGAGGGAGTATGCAATGCCCTTTTCAATCCCCCACTTTATTTCTGTTCTTTGGTTTGAATATTATATATTATTTTTGTGTCCTCAAACTGACTTTTGTTTTCAGTGTGTAAAGTCTATTAAACTCCATTAATGTCGGAGGACATAGTTTCTGAAACCTAGAACTACTAAATTTCTCCATCTTTTCATATTTCTTATAACTTCTTTTTAGTGTAATATAAAATTTTCCTAATTCCAGTCTCAAGATACATGTGGATTTGTTCATTTTGTCTTTTTTATTTTTCCATTACCTTTCCTGTTTTGCAATGATCTGTTTTTTTTGTTGTTTTTTTGTTTGTTTGATTGATTTCACACGTGGTCTTAAAAAAAGGAAGGGGCTGAAGTTGATATTGTTTTACCTAGAGAAGTTTATTATTCTCTTACATCATTTCTTTCATTCAGGAATTGAAATAGTCATAAAAACGGGGCACCTGGGTGGCTCAGCTGGTTAAGCATGCAACTCAGTTTCAGCTCAGGTCATAATCTCAGTTTGTGAGTTTGAGCCCACATCGGGCTTTGTGCTGACTGCATGGAGCCTGGTTGGATTCTCTCTCTTCTGCTCCTCCCCTATTCATGCTCGCTCGCTCGCTCTCTCTCAAAATAACCTTAAAAATTACACTCAGGTTAGGTTACAGCTTTGATTTTATTCAAACATCCATGCCTTTCAGGTCATTCTTCTAAACTTATTGAAGACACCTTCTTAAGTACTATGAACTGAGAAGCTAAAATGCTTTCTTTTCCTCTGTATCCCCACCTAAAAAATCTATGGGGAAAAGGATCCCAGTATTGGACATTCTCTATATTTCAATCAGCCTATGCCAGCCCACATGTTTACATATCGATCTACTTGTTATTCCCTGGTAGTGAACTTCTGCCTATGAGTTTCACTGTGTGTACTAAGCAAATTCACCCAGGTGTGGAAATCAGAGGACCTCTTCTCTTCCTGGAATTGTGGTTCTTACAGCCCTCTCTGATTCCACAAATCTCTGAATTTGGAACAATATAACTTTTATTCTTTAATTTCCTCTTGTGTGTCTTGTCTCTCTACTCACACATCTTACCTGGAAGCAGAAGCCTCAATATTTTGCTTAAACAAAGTGAAACTAGCATTGTGGCAGCAGGCCTGTGAAACTTACTGGGGCTGTGGTGAAGGGAAGGCCAGATCCTGACCAGTGAAAAACTAGAATCCAGGATCTGAATGGTTCAGAGCTGGGGAAACCTGTGTGCACTTGTGATGGGGGCTGTGAGTGGGAGGGTTGTTGAGTTTGGACACAACGTTGGGGACCGAGTTATGAAGATATGTGGTGGAAAGCCTATAGGTTGGGGGATCAAAGATCCTAAACTCTCCACCAGGGGAAAGGACCAAGGCCACTTTGAAGCAACAATCCCAAGGTGAAAATGTGAGGTGATATGTGTTAGAGGAAGGAGGGGGAGGTACAGAAACACCTGAGAGCAGGGTAGATGAGGCACGGACTGCTGACACTGGCCATTTGTTTCTCAAGGCCCAGCACCACCTGACCCAAGCCTCACAGTCCCTGCCCCTTCCTGGGTGAGGAGGGATCTTTGGCCACACCCCTCTTTGACCAACACCACCTGCCCTACAGTTTCCTGCTGAGCTAGAAGCAGATTTCCTGGAGCAAATGTGCCACTCTAGTGGGGTGGACCAGGTGCTCCTGTCTTTGAGATTCAAATCCTGCATCCATTGGCCCCCTCCCCACCCATTCTCCACATCTGGTTGCAGGGGTCCCTGCAGACATCACAGTCCATGTACCTGTCCATACCATCATCAGAGAGGCCCACATCATCCTGAGAGGCTCAGGATACTGGTCATTCTGCTGCCAGGTAGGACTCATTTTGTTTCTGGTTAAGAAGTAATGGGAAGCTATCCCTGTCTGCACTTTCTGCCTTTCGGCTTTTCATGGACTCCTGTCCCAATCAATGTCAGGTCACAATTAAGGGAAATGGATTATTGCCCTTCACCACCCATCAAACCTGTTGGCACTTAAGACCACCCCCCAGATGCCATGCCAACCCCAGCCTTAGGATTCTGCAGACCCCAGTCCTCTCCTGAGACCCCTTTTTTCTTGGGAGCTGCACCCGGCTGCTTCTTAGGCCCTCCCTTCAGTCTACCTTAAAGGAGGTCCCTGAGCCTTGGACAGGGGAGGTCACCAACCTCTCCTGACATCCCATGTCCTGTCCCAAACTTCACCTTCCTTGCTGTGCCTGGCATGGTGTGTTTACATTCCCAGTGTTTCACTGGAAAGTGAACTCTTCCCAGGAGGTGGGCATCTTTAGTACATCCATACAGATGTCTGAGTTGCATGTGAGGATAAGGAAGAAAGAACATATCAAAGAGGGAAAACAAGTGAGACAGAATAAGTCAGAGAAAGTGAGGTGGAATGAAAGTAAAATAAAGGTTGGGTGGTGGGGGAGAGTGGGTCCAATGAACTCATGAAGATATAATGGGAGCAAAATAAGTGATCTGGATGGGGCAGCTGGGTGGCTCAGTCAGTTGGGTGTTCGACTTTGGCTCAGGTCATGATCTCGCAGTTCGTGGGTTCAAGCCCCACATCGGGCTCCGTGCTGACAGCACAGCAACCTGGAGCCTGCTTTGGATTCTGTCTCCCTCTCTCTCTCTCTGTCCCTCCCCCACTCGTGCTCTGCCTCTCTCAAAAATAAATAAACATTAAAAAAAAAAATAAGTGATATGGACAAGAATCAGTGGGATAAATGAAAATAGGTAAAAATGGGAAGAACAGAGATAGAAGAGGACAGAATAGAAGCAGGCCTTAAACAACAGCAGCACAGGGGACAAAGGGGGCGGATGCCATAATCATTACATTTTAAAAATTGTTCTAAATTACTTCTCCCTCAAAATTTATTGTGTCACATATGAAAAGCACTCAGTGTTTTTCAGTATAATATACTGGAAATATTCTTCAGTCCTTGTTAAACAATTTTGGATCATTTCAATATACAGGGTGTAAGGATATTAGATTTTTTATATAAGTCAGTAAAACCTTGTTTAACCAGTTACTCTAATATTCAGCACCATCCTTCCTCTCCTTATGGGATCTTCGGACTTAATAAACAGTAAGCTCAACATTCAACATGATTAATGGATTGCATAAAGTCATTTCTGTAGCAGACTTTTCAGGGTTTCCTGGATCTTTTACTTATAATTTTATGCAAACATAAAAACTTTCCTTCGTACCCTCTTTTTTTGCCTTCCTGTGAAAGGACTCCCTATTTTGTTGTTATGAGATATTACTTTCTGAGAAAACAGACTTCATCAATATGCCAGAATAATTTTCTATTGTCTTCCTCTTAAAGAACACTGATTGGACAATCATCCATGGATGAGAGGGCCTGTGTGGAAATCCAGGAGTCCAGCGGAGAAGCTCCAGCACACTGTTGGAGCAAGAAAAAAGAAGACTGGATGCATTAAAAAGGACAAGAGCCCAAAGTTTCACCCTTCCCCAGGATGGCACATCTCAGTGGCCAAGAGGCCATCCTGGCCCATGTCTTCTCCCATGGGGGAAAGGGACAGCATGTGAGTGACGTGCTCCTCTAGCTGTGTGGGATGCTGCCAAAGAAACCCAGTTCTTTCTACAGTACTGGGATGTGCTGCATGACTTGGAACTGGGAAGCACCTGTGAGAAGAGCACATGGAGCTCTTTGAGGAGAGGTGTGGACCTCAAAGAGGTGTGGACCCTACTAACTCCATAGCAGACTCTATCAGGAAGCATGTCCACAAGCTGCCAGGGACACTGCACTTCTAGACACCCCAGTTGATATAAGAGTTCCCCCCAGTGCTCAGTACACATCTCCAAACCATGTGGTTAACTACCTTGAGTGCACTCCCAACTGTGTCCAGAGTGAGCACTTGCAGATGACTAGTGAGCAAGCAGACAAGACTGGCCCAACTCTATGGGGTTGTGAGTCAACACAAAACTAAAGCATTTAGCACCATACTAGGGAAAGCAACAGGGAGGCTCTCTGCACGTGACCTGGCTTTGCAGTATCAAGAGAAGGCATACAATCAGGAATTCCACCCCCGCTCCCACAACAGGGGACAAGAAATGCAGTGCAGGACTATACACAGAAAAGGTATGAGAAAGGATATAGCAAATACAACATGTAAAAGAACATAAAAAATGAAGGAAACATGAAACTCCCAAAGTCACACAATAGTTTTCCAGCAACGACCACAAAGAAATGGAAATGTGCAAGTTTCCCATTAGAAGACTTCAAAACAGTTGTTTGAAGGAATCTCAGTGAGCTACAAGAAAACACAGAACAATTCAACAGAATGAAGAAATCAGTACATGAACAAATTGGGAAGTTAAAGTGACAGAAATTTTAAGAACTAAACAAACGTTGGAGAAGAATACAATAAACGAAATAAAAAATGCAATGGGGTACAGCAATAACAGACTGGATCTAGCAAAAGAAAGAATCTGTGAGTAGAAGAGAGGTCATTTGAAATCACCCAATGAGAGGAGACCAAACAAAAATAATGAAAAAGAGTAAAGAAAGAATATATTAACACAGGGTACCATTAAGACTTTATGTAAGTCCCACAGTAAGAGTTGGAGAAAGTGGCACACAGCTTATTTAAGAAAATAATGACAGAGAATTTCCCAAATCTAGGGAGAGAATAGGACATCCAAGTTCATGAAGCTCATAAATCCCTAAAAAAAAAAAAAATTCTAACCAAAGAAATTTCTAAGACCTCCTATAGTAAGACGCCAAACATCAAAGGCAAAGAGAGAATATTGAAGGCAGCAAGAAAAGAAGTTTATCACTGAATGGGGCAGCCCCTGCCCCAGCAAGACTGTGAGAGTTTCTCAGCAGAAACCTTGTAGGCCAGGAGGGGGTAGACTAACATACGCAAAGTACTGAGGGGAAAAAAACCTGCCAAACTTAACATTTCACCTAGCAAAGGTCTCTTTCTAAATGAAGGAGAGAGAAAGACATTCCCAGATATACAAAAGCTGAGGCAATGCATCACCCATGAACTTCCCTACAAGAAACGCTGAAGGGAGTTGAAACGGAAAGGACACTAGTAACAAAAAACAAACAAGCAAAAAAGCACATAATGTAGTTAAATGCAGAATTCTACAATACAGAATTCTAACTGTATACAGTTATACAGTTATACAGTGACTCACTAACCACTTACTTCCAGCATACAGGTTAAAGGACAAAAGTTCTGAAAATAACAATAGCTACCATAACTTTTTAAGGACACACAATATGAAAAGAAATTATGATACTGAAAACAAAACATGAGGGGGAAAGTTAAGTTGCTTATCAGCTTACATTAGACTTACATCTAAATGATGTTTTATGTAAGTCTTACAGTAACCACACAGCAACAATAAATACACAAGAAAAAAGGCAGGAATCAAAGCATACCACTACAGAAAATCATCAGTACACAAAGACAGGAAGAAAGGAACAAGAGAACTGCAGAACATCCAGAAAAGATCTAATAAGATGGCATTAGTAAACCTTGCCTATAATAATTATTTAAAATGTGAGTGGATTAAATTCTACAATAAAAAGGCATATACTGGCTGACTGGATTAAAAACAATTCCCAGGGGCGCCTGGGTGGCCCAGTCGGTTAACCACCTGACTCTTGGTTTGGGCTCAGGTCACGAGTTCATCGGATAGAGCCCCACATTGGGCTATGTGCTGACAGCATGGAGCCTGTTGGGATTCTTTCTCTCTCCCTCTCTCTCTGCCCCTCCTCCACTCGTGCTCACACACACTCTTTCAAAATAAACATTAAAAAAATATCCAAATATATGCTACCTACAAAAGATTCACTTCAGTTTTAAAGACACACACAGACTCAAAGTGGTGAAACAGAAAAACATAGTCCATGTCAATGGAAATCCTGAGACGGCAGAGGTAGCTAACTTTTATCAGATAAAATGGACTTTAACTCAAAAGCTGTAACAAGAAACAAGACTATTATGTGTCGACACAGAGATGAGTTCATCAAGAAAATATAACGTGTAAGTATATTAAATGATATAATACTCAGACTAAAATCAACAGAATATTTTTATAATAACAGAACAGGGGAAGATAAAGGTGATAACATGAAGATTTATATTTCAATGTATAAAAATTATAACTAAAATAGATCAAAGTGCACATGTTCGTGTAAATGACTGTGTGCGTGATAAAACTACAGAATATGAAATATGTAAAATTACATGAAAAATGAGCCAAGGAGGAAAACTAATTGACAGGGACATGTCTATGAAACATAACTGTATTAGCAACATTTAGTAATCAGTGAGATATAAATAAGACCCATATTTTTCCTTATATACATAAAAATAAAGAATGTAATATTGAGTCCTGTTTACAGTTGAGTAAAAAGCCCACATTGTGGTTGTTAAGAACATCACTGCAACTCTAAGCAGGGGCGATCTTGCCAGAATCTATCAAAACATGAATGCACCGTACTTCAAACCAGCTTGCTCAAAGCATAGAAGCATGCACACATCTTCAGAGAAGTCATCATGCTCAGAGGCAACAACTAGAAGATCCTTTACAAATCCATGAATGTCTCTTTGGAATGTAGGTATTGTGAGCTATTTTTTAAAAACACCTACTCTAAGACATTTAAGTTGATTCCATTTTTAAAAAGAAATTGTGGAATAAAACCCATCCCATCATGTGGATTAAATGCAACCTTGATTTTCATAGTCAGTTTCTACATTCTCCCAATTCATTCCAAATAATTACTATTTTGAGGCTAGACCCACACTGACTCACTTTGCTAATGTTGGAATGCATTATAAAGTCAAGGAGCTCAGGTTTTCCATTATCAATCTTATTTTTTTAGGATTCTCCAGCAATTCCTGCACATTAATAAACAACTTATCTGTGCAGTTTCTTTAATCCTTATTCATAGATATATCCTGAAGCCCTTCCACTGATTCACCCTCAAATGGAGATACTTTCTAAAGTTTGATGTCAATGGTTCATAGTGAGATGGAATCTATCTGGAGATGGAAAAGGGCTCAGAAAACACCATGAATGATTGAAAGCAAATGTTGTTAGGTAGGATACCTGAGAATTGAAGATTAGTAGGTCCTAAAAAAGCATTTCAGGAGGGAGAGAACATATCAACAGAGAATATATTTTTTTCCTAAGAAAGAGGCATTCTTGACTCCTGCTCATCTTCCTTCTTGTCTGAGCTTCCTTCTCAGGCAAGATCACTCTTAACTCACTACTGAGTGTTGAGACTATGCCTTTAAGGTCTTGGAATCAATATGCCCCTTCTTGTGCCTCAAGCATACACATACGGAGGAATTCACCATCGGATATGCAGTCCTCTGCTTTCCACTGAAACACTGGGACATCCTCCACAGGAACTCCTATGTGGACAATAATCTTCAGCATGGAGAACTAAAGTTTGTTGTTTCTGTTCATTTGTTCAAAAAGGCTTCCTACCCTAGTTAAATCCACATGTCACTTGGCAACAGTAGGTACATGATAGAAACTGACTTTCACATGAAATCAGACACTAAAGACACTTCTAATACATGCTGAGCTTAGGATCTCCAGGTGAGGATGGGCAGAGATTTTAATTTCTCCATTTCAGGGCTTCCAAGTGTCCCACCCATTCCAGGCTCTTCAATCCCTTTCAGCACTCTTCTTTTCCTTGCCCAAGCCCAGTTCACATTGCCAGATGCTCCTCTTCTTGGGACAGACACTTGCATTCTGTGCTTAAACGGTCCTCTCCTACCCAACTGCCTTGGAACCTTGTTCACAGGTGTTGGGACATGCAAGGAGGTCAGTAGAAGCCAGCAGAATGCAACCAGCACTACCCTAACAGAAATAATGTGACCTAAATGCCACGGGGACAGGCTCTGTCTTCTCACCCCTACTTCCAAAGATTACTCCTTACTCTTACTCCTCAGCAAAAGCAACTTCTCTTTCATGGTTTTAATCATAATGATCTCAAGTATTTCTTTTTTTCTAAAACAACATATTAAAGCATCAGAACATATGAAGTTAAAAACTAATTCTTAGCATTGGAAATCATAAAGGATAGCCACCAAAGTAAATAGCTCTACAAGAGGTATTCTTGAACAGATGGGCTTTGATAGAACAAAACATAGGTATAATTGAGACCATCCTTTACATTTGCTGAGGAAGGATAAAGGGAGCATATACTTAGTTGAAAACTTTAATTCACAGCCCACAAATTTAAGAGATCACATAAAGGGGAGAAGGAGTTAAGCTGGTGGAGAAGTAGGGAGACCCTGGGTTTTCCTCATCCCTCAAACACAGTTCTGTTGAGGTCTGATCACTTGGACCACCCAGTAAATACATTTGCAGTCTGGCTTATCTCCATAGTTGAGGGAGATGGCATGGCACATGTGAAGTGCATAGATGGGAATCGGGGGAGAGAAAACCTGCGGTGTCACAGAGGGAGGGAACACTCTGTAAGGAGAGACAAAAGGGACAGAAAGAGAGAGGGGCTAAAAAGTGCAGTATCAAGTTAGCACAAGAAGGAAACCTCTCTGGACCATGGAATGGGGAGCAAAAAGTGCTGAGCATCCCAGGTTTTTTTTTTTTTCCCCCAAACTGTGCTTGGAGCTCAAACTCGAAGTTTTTGGAAGTGAGCAACATTCTCCAGAGCATAGCTGTGCTGTGCACTCCTGCAGAGAAGGGAGCTGGCCCCAGAGCATATAGCATGGTGTAGAGATATCCAGGTGTACACTAGGAGAAAATGGTCCCCTTCCTGGAGTATTTTGGGGAGAGGGTTTTTTGCCTCCCTAAGGAAAAAAGACCCTGCAGGTGCCAGCCAAAGGCCTTTCATCAAGCATCATGGAGAGGCTCTAATGTGGAGGAGGGGAGTGGATCCACGCAAGTGCCAGGTACTTTAAGACTGGGTTTTGAAACCCAGCCATACACCAAAGAAAAAGATGGAGCACAGCTGTGGCACAAGAACAAACAATCCTACAATTTGTATGCAACCAGGAAAGACCCCAAATAGCCAAAGTAATGTGGACAAAGAAAACCAAAGCTGGAGGTACCACAATTCTGGACTTCAAGCTATGTTACAAAGCTGTAGTCATCAAGACTGAATGAAACTGGTGCAAAAACAGACACATGGATCAATGGAACAGAATAGAGAACCCACAAATGGACCTACAGCTATATGGTCAACTATCATCAATACAGCAGGAAAGGATAAAAAAAGACAATTTCTTCAGCAAATGGTATTGGGAAGATTGAACAGCAACATGCAGAAGAATGAAACTGGACCACTTTCTTATACCATACACAAAAACAAATTCAAAATGGATGACAGACCTAACTGTGAGACAGGAAAACATCAAAATCCTAGAGGAGAAAACAGGCAGCAACCTCTTTGACCTCAGCCCCAGCGATTTCTTTGCTAGACATGTCTCTGGAGACAAGGGAAACAAAAGCAAAAATGAACTATAGGGACCTCAACAAGATCAAAATCTGCACAGCAAAGGAAACAATCAGCAAAACTAGAAGGCAACCAACGGAATGGGAGAAGATATTTGCAAATGAGTTAGTATCCAAATCTATAAACATATCGGGGCACCTGGGTGGCTCAGTCGGTTAAGCGTCCGACTTCAGCTCAGGTCGTGATCTCGCGGTCCGTGAGTTCAAGCCCCGCGCCGGGCTCTGTGCTGACAGCTCAGAGCCTGGATCCTGTTTCAGATTCTGTGTCTCCCTCTCTCTCTGCCTCTCCCTCGTTCATGCTCTTTCTCTCTCTGTCTCAAAAATAAATAAAAACTTAAAAAAAAAAATTTAGAACATATCAAACACAACACCTCCAAAACAAATAATCCAGTTAAAAATGGGCAGAAGACATGAATAGACATTTCTCCAAAGAAGACATACAGCTGGCCAACAGACACATGAAAAGATGCTCAATATCACTTATTATCAGGAAAATACGAATCAAAACCACAATGATACCACCTCACACGTATCAGAATGGCTACATTAACAGTTCAAGAAACCACAAAAGTTGGTCAGAATGTGGAGAAAGGGGAACACTTTTGCACCTTTGGTAGGAATGCAAACTGGTGCAGCCACTCTGGAGAACGATATGGAGGTTCCGCACAAAATTAAAACAGAACTACCTTATGACCCACCAATTGCACTACTCGGTACTTATCCAAAGGATACAAAAATGCTGATTTGAAGGGGCACATGCACCCCAAAGTTTATAGCAGTGCTAACAGCAATAGCCAAAGTATGGAAAGAGGCATAATGTCCATCAACTGACAAATGGATAAAGAAGATGTGGTAGATACATACA
This sequence comes from Panthera tigris, assembly GCF_018350195.1. Classification (NCBI taxonomy): domain Eukaryota; kingdom Metazoa; phylum Chordata; class Mammalia; order Carnivora; family Felidae; genus Panthera; species Panthera tigris. The sequence goes on along the minus strand of NC_056663.1, from coordinate 441,968 downwards.
ATGGAATACTGCTCAGCCATCAAAAAGAGTCTTGCCATTTGCAACAATGTGGATGGAGCTAGAATGTATTATGCAAAGGGAAATAAGTCAAAGAAAGACAAATATTATATAACTCCATTCACATGTGGAATTTAAGAAACAAAACAGGTGAACATAGAAGAAGAAAGGAAAAATAAGATAAAAACAGAGAGGGAGGCAACCATAAGAAACTCCTAAATTAAGAGAAAAAACTGAAGTCTGCTGGAGGGGAGGTGGGAGGAGGGATGGGATACATGGATGGGCATTAAGGAGGACAATTGTTGGGATGAGCACTGGGTGTTATATGTAAGAGAGTAATCAATGGATTCTACTCCTGAAGCCAAGGCTACAATGTATATTAAAGAACTTGAATTTAAATCAATATATATATTTTTAAAAAGGTCACATGAAGGAAATTTATTATACAAGCTGGTTAAACAGAATTTTGACTGTTTATACAAAAATAAAAACTAGGGGCCCCTGGCTGGGGCACGCGTCAGTTATGCTTCCAACTCCTGATTTCAGCTCCGGTCACAATCTCCCCATCGTGGGATGAAGCCTCAATTCGGGCTCTGCACTGAGCCTGGAACCTGCTTGAGATTCTCTCTCTCCCTCTCTCTCTGCCTGTCCCTTGGTCACGAAAGCGCTCTCTCTCACACAAAAATAAATAAAGCTAAAAATATAAAAGTCACTATCCTTAACACACGCACACTGAAACAGTGTAAAATTAAGTTCCAAAGAACATTTTCACCAGAAAGAGCAGGTAACTGTTGACGCCTCATACCTGAGTATGACACAGTAAATGTGGAAGGTAAAAAACTGTAAAGATGTTGGCACCTATCTTCCTTTCCTTCCGTCTCCCCTTCTAGTGTCCCCACTCCGTGACTACGCCAATGCCCTTTCCTTCTGTTCTCACCGAACCCACTGCTTCTTGCTCACTTCACCTGTCCTTTGCTATCCAAGTGTGCTGTCGAGACCAAGGGACCAGCATGCTCTGCAACCTGTCACCCCTCATTACCCCCACGCCGTCCATCCTCCCTTCCCCGTGCACACCACGGCGCTGACAGGGACCCTTCACACCTCTTCGCCCCCTCCCCGGCCCAGACCCCGCGCGCGCCCACCCCTATGTGCACAGGGACCCGTCCCCCCTCTTCACCCCCGCCCCCGCCCGCTTCCCCGCCCTCAGGTTCACGGGGGCCCATCGCCCCTCCTCACCCCCTCCCCCATCCATCCTCCCTTTCCAGCGCGCGTCACCACACTCACAGGGACGGTCACCCCTCCATACCCCGTCCCCCGCCCGGTCCCCTCAGTCCCGCCCCCACCCCCGCGTTCATAGGGACACAGTCAAGACAGTCCCCCGAGGGGAGTGTTCCCGGCCGGAACGTAAACACACCCTAGCAGGCATAACCAGCGGCAAGGCATCCGGGACCCTCGCCTCTCCCAGCCCAGGACTCGGGCGGGATGGGGCCGCGAAGCGCGGAGCTCAGCCAGAGGCTACAAGCTCACACTCGCGAGCAGGTGCGGTCTTGCCAGAGAGCGCCTCCGGGTCGCGGGGTCGCGGGGTCGCGGGGTCGCGGGGTCGCGGGGTCGCGGGGTCGCGGGGTCGCGGGGTCGCGGGGTCGCGGGGTCGCGGGTCTGGGTGAGCTGAGGGGGCGGGGCCCGTGTGTGCGGTCTCGGCACTTCCTTCCGCTCCGGGCGCGGCATTTCCGGTCCGTCCCGTCCCGTCCCGTCCCGTCCCGCGCGGGGAGTCTCAGGGCGTCCACGCGGGTGTGCCGGGCCGCTTCTGTTCTGCACGTGAAGTACTTCAGCTACTTTCAAGCCAAAGCGTGCAGTCAGGAGGACACGTACTAAGGGCTGAGATGTTTCTTTCTCAACCGCTTGGAAAGGGTTTATGTCACAAACTGCCTTTTCTAAGTGTTTGCTGCGAGTGGGTTGAGAGCAGCTGGGTTTGGTGGTCGGGGACCCTGATGGGCGGGGGCGTCGAGCGGATGAGAGAAGGGGGGCTGTGGGGACCGGGGACCCGGGTGGGTGGGGCGTCGAGTGGACGAGAGAAGGGGGGCTGTGGGGCCGTGGGACCCGGGTGGGAGGGGGCGTCGAGCGGATGAGAGAAGGGGGGCTGTGGGGCCCGGGGACCCAGGTGGGAGGGGGCGTCAAGCGGATGAGAGAAGGGGGGCTGTGGGGGCGGGGACCCAGGTGGGAGGGGGCGTCAAGCGGATGAGAGAAGGGGGGCTGTGGGGGCGGGGACCCGGGTGGGTGGGGGCGTCGAGCGGATGAGGGACGGGGGGTTGTGGGGCCCGGGGATCCGGGTGGGAGGGGGCGTCAAGCGGATGAGAGAAGGGGGGCTGTGGGGCCCGGGGACCCTGGAGGGCGGGGGCGTCGAGCGGATGAGAGAAGGGGGGCTGTGGGGGCGGGGCCCCGGGTGGGAGGGGGCGTCAAGCGGATGAGAGAAGGGGGGCTGTGGGGGCGTGGGACCCGGGTGGGTGGGGGCGTCAAGCGGATGAGAGAAGGGGGGCTGTGGGGCGGGGCCCCGGGTGGGAGGGGGCGTCAAGCGGATGAGAGAAGGGGGGCTGTGGGGGCGGGGCCCCGGGTGGGAGGGGGCGTCAAGCGGATGAGAGCAGGGGGGCAGTGGGGCCCGGGGACCCTGGAGGGCGGGGGCGTGGAGCGGATGAGAGAAGGGGGGCTGTGGGGGCGTGGGACCCGGGTGGGAGGGGGCGTCAAGCGGATGAGAGAAGGGGGGCTGTGGGGGCGGGGACCCGGGTGGGAGGGGGGCGTCAAGCGGATGAGAGAAGGGGGGCTGTGGGGGCGGGGACCCGGGTGGGAGGGGGCGTGGAGCGGATGAGAGAAGGGGGCCTGTGGGGACCGGGGACCCGGGTGGGTGGGGGCGTCGAGCGGATGAGAGAAGGGGGGCTGTGGGGACCGGGGACCCGGGTGGGTGGGGCGTCGAGTGGACGAGAGAAGGGGGGCTGTGGGGACGTGGGACCCGGGTGGGAGGGGGCGTCGAGCGGATGAGAGAAGGGGGGCTGTGGGGGTCGGGACCCTGGAGGGCGGGGGCGTCGAGCGGATGAGAGAAGGGGGGCTGTGGGGGCGTGGGACCCGGGTGGGAGGGGGCGTCGAGCGGATGAGAGCAGGGGGGCTGTGGGGGCGGGGACCCGGGTGGGAGGGGGCGTCAAGCGGATGAGAGAAGGGGGGCTGTGGGGGTCGGGACCCTGGAGGGCGGGGGCGTCGAGCGGATGAGAGAAGGGGGGCTGTGGGGCCGTGGGACCCGGGTGGGAGGGGGCGTCGAGCGGATGAGAGCAGGGGGGCTGTGGGGGCGTGGGACCCGGGTGGGAGGGGGCGTCAAGCGGATGAGAGCAGGGGGGCTGTGGGGGCGGGGACCAGGGTGGGAGGGGGCGTCGAGCGGATGAGACAAGTGGGGCTGTGGGGCCCGGGGACCCTGGAGGGCGGGGGCGTCGAGCGGATGAGAGAAGGGGGGCTGTGGGGCCGTGGGACCCGGGTGGGAGGGGGCGTCGAGCGGATGAGAGCAGGGGTGCTGTGGGGGCGGGGACCCGGGTGGGAGGGGGCGTCAAGCGGATGAGAGAAGGGGGGCTGTGGGGGCGTGGGACCCGGGTGGGAGGGGGCGTCGAGCGGATGAGAGCAGGGGGGCTGTGGGGGCGGGGACCCGGGTGGGAGGGGGCGTCAAGCGGATGAGAGAAGGGGGGCTGTGGGGGCGGGGACCCGGGTGGGAGGGGGCGTCGAGCGGATGAGAGAAGGGGGGCTGTGGGGGCGGGGACCCGGGTGGGAGGGGGCGTCGAGCGGATGAGAGAAGGGGGGCTGTGGGGGCGTGGGACCCGGGTGGGAGGGGGCGTCGAGCGGATGAGAGCAGGGGGGCTGTGGGGGCGGGGACCCGGGTGGGAGGGGGCGTCGAGCAGATGAGAGAAGGGGGGCTGTGGGGGCGTGGGACCCGGGTGGGAGGGGGCGTCGAGCGGATGAGAGCAGGGGGGCTGTGGGGGCGGGGACCCGGGTGGGAGGGGGCGTCAAGCGGATGAGAGAAGGGGGGCTGTGGGGGCGGGGACCCGGGTGGGAGGGGGCGTCGAGCGGATGAGAGAAGGGGGGCTGTGGGGGCGGGGACCCGGGTGGGAGGGGGCGTCGAGCGGATGAGAGAAGGGGGGCTGTGGGGGCGGGGACCGGGGTGGGAGGGGGCGTCGAGCGGATGAGAGAAGGGGGGCAGTGGGGCCCGGGGACCCTGGAGGGCGGGGCTTGGAGCGGATGAGAGAAGGGGGCCTGTGGGGACCGGGGACCCGGGTGGGTGGGGGCGTCGAGCGGATGAGAGAAGGGGGGCTGTGGGGACCGGGGACCCGGGTGGGTGGGGCGTCGAGTGGACGAGAGAAGGGGGGCTGTGGGGACGTGGGACCCGGGTGGGAGGGGGCGTCGAGTGGATGAGAGAAGGGGGGCTGTGGGGGTCGGGACCCTGGAGGGCGGGGGCGTCGAGCGGATGAGAGAAGGGGGGCTGTGGGGACCGGGGACCCGGGTGGGTGGGGCGTCGAGTGGACGAGAGAAGGGGGGCTGTGGGGGCGGGGACCCGGGTGGGAGGGGGCGTCGAGCGGATGAGAGAAGGGGGCTGTGGGGGCGGGGACCCTGGAGGGCGGGGGCGTCGAGCGGATGAGAGAAAGGGGGGCTGTGGGGGCCGGGGACCCTGGTGGGTGGGGACGTGGAGCAGGAGAAGCAGGGGGTCTGTGGTGGCTCGGGACCCCGGTGGACAGGGGCATCCAGCAGGAAGAGCGTAAAGGGCTGTCGGTTGTGGCCTGGGCCACGGGGGCACCAGGGGTAGAACAGGGGGACATTGGTGGCCACAGCCAGTGGGCGAGGGGATGGAGCAGGTAGAGCGGGGGGGGGGTGGGAAAAGCCAGCTTGTGAGCACACCCGCCCCCCCCCCCCCCCCCAACAACCCTCCCGTCGGCAGCCCAGGCTGAGAGACTGTGGAACCAGACTCCATGTCCACGCAGGAGGCAGAGGCACTGCCCGGGGCTCCTACATGGCCTGGAACTCCTTTCTTCTCTACATTTGCTTTATCCTGTTTAGAATTTGTACAGGTGATGGGGTGCTTGGGTGGCTCAGTTGGTTAAGCTTCAGCCTCTTGATTTCAGCTGATAATCATGATCTCTCCGTTTGTGGGTTGGATACCCTCATGGAGCTCTGTGCTGATAGTGCGGAGTCTGGTTGAGATTCTCTGTCTCTCCCCATCCTCCTCTCCTTCTCCCTCTCCCCCTGCCCCACTTGTGTGTGCACACACATAGCTCGCTCTATCGCTCTCAAAAATACACTAAAAAAAAGAAAAAATGTATTGAAAAAGAACTTGTACAGGTGACTTGTGAATTCTAAATGAGGAATGATGATGGCATTCCACAATTTGCTTGAACCGTTCTAAAGTATTTTAATCTTTTCATATCTTTGCTCGCATTATTATAATTTGAAATATATGAGATATTTATGATTTTTTCTCTATTTCTGAATATTGTGTGTCTCGTATGGAGACATTGAAAGTATGTATTTTTCAGGAAATAAGTCACTCTGTTGTTAACTAAGGAAACATTAGCTTTTCAGTAGTTCAGGCATAGTTGTTATGGATGTCTATTCTTTTACATGAACATTTCAAGGTTTTTTTGTTTTTTGTTTTTTGTTGTTAAAATTTTTTCAATGTTTATTCATTTCTGAGGCAGAGAGAGACAGAGCATGAGTGGGGGAGGGGCAGAGAGAGAGGGAGACACGGAATCGGAAGCAGGCTCCAGGCTCTGAGCTGTCAGCACAGAGTCGGACACCCGGCTGGAAGTCACAAACCGTGAGATCATGACCTGAGCCGAAGCCGGACGCTTAACCGACTGAGCCACCCAGGCGCCCCTTCAAGTTTTTTTTTTAATGTTTATTTATTTTTGAGAAAGAGAGAGGCAGAGTGTGAGTGGGGGAGGGGCAGAGAGAGAGAGAGGGAGACACAGAATCCAAAGCAGGCTCCAGGCTCTAGGCTCTGAGCTGTCAGCACAGAGTCGGATGCGGGGCTCGGACCTATGAGTGGTGAGATCATGACCTGAGCTGAAGTCAGACGCTTAACCGACTGAGCCAACCAGACCCTAAAATGCTTTAACTCCAGTGGTCCTTAAAAGATTGCAGGAGGGAGAGGAATTTCCTGTGCTTTTCCAGACCCTTTCATTATTGCCCGAAATGAAGAGCCATGCTATTTTGTTTTTGCGAAAAGCGGCGAAACGGTAATGAGGCAGGATTTAGACGACGAGAGCACAGTCTAGCACGAAAAATAGACAGCCCGTGACCCAAGCAACGTGGGGACTGGACCATTGCATGGGTTACAGTGGATTTGGGGCTGGTCCAGCCTTGGGTTTCTTTCCTTTGCCCGTGTTTTTCACGGACGTTTTCTTGTTCTACAGGAGGCAGCCTGCACTCGATGGACAAGATTCCCGTCCAAAGACCAAAGCACCTTTGAGGTAAGTGCTAGACAGGGAGGAAGGAGAAGTTACTTGCTCTTCAGAAGGAGATCCTTGTCGTCCAGAGCCATACAACTTTTCTTGATGCTCGTTAGGGATTTTCCAAAGTTAGAAAATATAGACAGCATGCGTGTGCTGCAGTATTTTCACCACCAACTCCAGTGGTTCTCCAATTTTGCTGCCCGTAACCATCATGTGGAGACTTCAAACCTCAAGGCCCAGGCCTCAAAACAAACCAACAAACAAACCAACAACAAATGATTGGTATCTTTAGGGCAGTGCCTAGGGAACAAAAAGTTTTAAAACCCAACAACTGTTTGCAATTTGAGAAAAACTGCCAGTCGGTTTGCACACAGTGCTTTTCACAATTTAATATACATAAGATCCACTTGGGGATATTGTTTATATGCATATCTTGATGCATTGGGGCTGAATTGTGCCTAAGGTTTAGTGTTTTTAATAAGACACAGGTCCTACCAAGCTCCTTTTTATTCTCAGATAAATAAACTTTGAAGAATGAAAATGATTTACAAGATGATCTCCAATGCTTCAAAGTTAAAATACTTGTACAGTGTATCGTATTTGTAAGAATTTTATTGGTAGTGAAATAACTTAAAAGACACAGTTTCAATGGTGTTTAATAATCAAAATGTACCAGACAGTAGAGTATTCCCCACCATGGTTTCCACTGAAACACTTCAGCAGAGTCAAAGACTCTTGTCTCTGGAGAGGACACTGCTGAAAAGATGCACACCATATAGATGGGTCCTTTTCCCAGACTGTATCAAAATTTAATCATTTGCAGACCCCATGCAGGTGAATTTCATAGTATTCTCTTTATATTACAGCTTAAACCCTACTCACACAACTTGACTCATTTTTAATAAAATTCATTAATTTAAAAATAATCTATATGCCAGTTTAATAAGTTCCGTTTACATACATACAGTTTAAGTTTACGTGACTAAATATGCAGTGTCTGTGTGTGTGTCCCCCAAGCATCATCTGCAGTGTCCCGCCATTTGCACACATACCGCAGCTGAGGAAGCACTGAACAACCAGAAACAGCTGTTCGTAGATCTTCCTCCTGTCAACTCGCTCACAGTCCCCTCGAGTCACTCGCTCCCAGTCCTTCTCAGAGAGGAGACCAGAGGTCTTCACAGAGGACCCTCGAGGGGACAGAGGGACAGTGTCTGCAAACAAGAAACTGAGGGCTCCTGCTTCCCAGGAGGATGGAATGAGAGCCGCCATTGAATCTGGAGCTCCATTAACCGTTGTCTTATCCAGTGAAGACCATCCTGAGGACGGCCAAGAACATGGCTGGGTGGTGAAGGAGGAGGAGGCACGGTACAGGTATAGACAGCATTCAAGGGGAGGCCTTGTTGCCTGGAGGCCAGAGGTCAGTGATCAGGACCTGGGCTGGTGTCTTCCTGGTCATGTGGGGTGTTGCTTTTGGTCCAAGTCCATTTGTAGTGGACAGAAACTGGAGAGTCTGGACAGCCTCCAGATCAGGTCTCTGAGTGCTCTCCTGGGTGATCTGGCATGGAATGTGTCTTACTTTATTTGGGGGCTTAAGGCGCGTCTGGACGGGCATCTGGTCAAATCTCTTGCCGGATGCCTCGAGGCTGAGCTTAGAGTCCTGGCCCCGTATACATGCAGCAGGATGGGAGTTCAGTGTTGAGGGCATATTATGACACTTGATTTGTGTCTGTTGGGTTAGGACTGGCTCAGGCTACGTGGTTTAGAGGCAGCCAGGGGAACGTCACGGGAGCAAACTTGAGGCCTGTTGTGTGTCAGCGTGATGATGAGGGCAGGATCCTGGCCAAAGTGCTTGGATGCTGGCAGAAGGGCATCAGTGACAGCCACTTCCTGTCTTATTTTTTTGTCCCTGAAGTGAGGTGAAGCTCAGTTCAGGTTTTTTGATGGGAGACCCTGTAGGACGCATGGGTCTCATACCAGGTTTCTTTCCCGGCAGCTGACTTGTGAGAATAGGGCCCAGGGTAGATGTCTTCTTGGTTGCGTAGACAAGCACAGGCCTGTTTGGATGCTGTGGGAGGAGACCCCACGCGTACACGCAAACGTGTATGTACCTATGTATGTGTGTACGTATGTGTGTACACACACACAGTCGACCCTTGAACAACGCAGGTTGGAATTGCATGGGACCACTTATTCGTGGCTTTTTTTCAATACAGTAAAACGTTGTAAGTATATTTTCCTTATGTTTTCTCAATATCAATTTCTTTTCTCTAGCTTACTTCGTTGTAAAAATACAGTGTGTAACACACATACCCTACAAATACGTGATAACTGACCGATTATGTTATCGGGAAGGCTTCCAGGCAACACTAGGCTATTAGTAGCTCAGTTTTGGGGAAGTCAAAAGTTCTCCTCGGATTTCCAACTGGTGGTCTGTGTGTTAATTAGCTTGACTGTGGGAATCCATCACAGTATGTATGTATGTATGTATATCAAAGAGTCATGTTGTAGATAGATTTTAACATGATATGGGGGAACTTGGCAAGGGTGTGCCCTTTCACTGCGCATTTACGTGGGGATCCTGGGCTTGTGGCCTGGGAAGAAGCGGTGCTCCATGAGAGGGACCCTGCAGGGAAGTGGGCTGGTTATGGGCAGAATGTGTCCTGGTCTTGTCCATGTCTGTAGGCTCTGTAGAGAATATCCGGACTGCCTAGTATCAGTAGTTTGGTTTACTCTCCATTTCTGTTCCTTAGCACGTTTGCTACCGGTTTATGAATATTATTATTAACCATAACAACTTCCCCCTTGTTTATTTTCATATTGTCTCTTTCTGTGTCATTATTTTATCCTCTTTATTATGTTCTTACTTCTGTATTATTCCAGCGTTTGTATTTTTTTTTTTTCTTACTTCCTGAGAAGGAAACCGACATGACGGATCTGAGTCTTGCCTGTATTCAGCCGTGTCCATGTCAGTCTCTAAATGGACGCCTAAGCACTGATTTAGTTGAGTCCTACGTCTTCCCTCTTGTCTCCTCAAATCCTGTGCCTGCCGGCCGTGTGTGCCCTCCGGGGCCTCCACCCCATGTGCCCGCAGCCCAAATCTGTTCTCCAGTATCGCCACGCCCATGTCCTCAGGGCACAACCCCTGTGCCCGTGACCCATGTCCGTCATGGTGTTTTTCTAATCCCTCTGCCAGCAGTTCTTGACAGTCTCAAAAGTCTGCGTTCCCTGTGCCTGCACCCTCTGCCAGCCCACGTGATGCTTCATCCCTTTTCACAGTCCCATCATGGAACTCATTTCACCGTCTCTTCACCCCCACGGCCCAGGACAGTTCATGTGTTTGTCCTGGCAGGAGCTGAGCTGACCTTGGGGAGAGACATCTGAGTTGCCAGGTGTCAGAGTAGCAGACAAAGCCTCAAGTCAAAAATGAAAGAGTTAAGCCTATAATGACTTACTGTGGTGGCACAAGCAAGAGCCTTAGCCGCAGAAGTTCTGACTCCCCCACCCCCCACCCCGTTCTATTCCTCATCACCTGGGATGTTGTACAGATCACGGATCGGGTGAACACAAATGTGGGCTTGGTCTCACTGTTGAGGAAACCCCAAACAAAAGGTGTGGCATTTTCATAGACCCTTGGGCTGGAGGGAGAGTGACAAGTGCTAGGGGCAGGAAAGCACTGGGCACTGTGTCAGAGTTGGACAAGCGTTTTCAGGGTTTTCCCGTCTTCTCCCCCTGGGAGGGGATCTCAGCAGAATCAACTGGAGAGGAGCTCATCCCCAGACGCAGATGAAGAGAAGCATGTGTGTTGTAGGAGATGCTGTCCTTCCCTGAGGTTTCTTATGCTGAAATCCAAGCACTTGCCAAGCACCAGATTCCTGAGTGGCACCATCGTTTAATTATGAATGGAGAAATGGGATCGCACAAAGAACTTTAGGAGAATTGGTCCACAGTGACCACCCGCCATCTGCCCCACCTCCTTGGAGGTTCACGTCAGCCTTCCCTCGGATACGGATTTCTGGATTTCCTGAGTCTAATGAAAAAGGACAGTCATTCACACAGACACAGGACTCCTTCATGTGCCTTCTTCTCCCAGGAGGCGTGAGGGGGAGCCATAACCACCAGGTCAAACAGAGTCCTCGCCCTGTGTGACCTCTCCTTCCTGCCTGTCCTGCACACTCTCCCGAGGACCCAACCCCAGGAGGGCACCCTCAGGCAAGGCAAGTGAGGTGGTCTTGAACGACTCGTTGGGGAGACTTCCATGAAGCCTGTCACAATGTACTCCGGAAGCAAAGTCACACAAAGTCCTAACCCCGACGGACACCAGAATCGATGCTATGGCAACACCCTCTGTGGCACACAGAGTTGAATGTGGAAAAGGAAGTATGATGAATTTCTGGGGCGCCTGAGTGGCTCAGTCAGTTAAGCGTCTGACTTCGGCTCAGGTCATGATCTCGAGGTTTGTGAGTTTGAGCCCCGTGTAGGGCTGTGTGCGGGCAGCTCAGAGCCTGGAGCCTGCTTCGGATTCTGTGTGTCTCTCTCTTCTCTGCCCCTCCCCTGTTCGTGCTCTGTCTCTCTCTGTCTCTCAGAAATAAATAAATGGGAAAGAAAATTAAAAACAACATCTGAATTTCCCATTTGACACAAGAGGAAGCCATTTTCAAGTACAAATTGACTTCCAAAAACCTAGGTTCTCCTCTACTCAATTGGAAGCTTCCCAACTGAGGGTCTGAACTCTTTTTACTTAATGTTTTCAGGGCCCCACTCTGAACCCACAAGGATCTTAACTTCCAGTAAACGAGCTAATACTTCAGGCTTTCAGTCCCCACAGTGAAACTGAGCTGGATGCTGTCACTGCTCCTTCATGACTCCACACAAATCAGACTCTGGGGTTCCGTTCCTTTGGAATTTGAGCCTCATGTCATCAGGAACATTTAGAGCCCATGCCTTTCATCCTTCTCTGTTGTCAGAATACTGTTCAGCACTAAGGAGTCCTTAACCTGGTGAGTAAACGCACATCACAGCATCAATTTCCTCACTGTCCTGTTTCTGTGACGGCTAAATGTGAGGCTCACATTGTCCAGAAACCTGCCTGAAAGGCACATGTGCTCCTCCTGTCTGTCAGTAGAGGCTCAGACAGGTGGGAAGCAGGCAGACTCCAGTGGAGGAGACTCAGCGTCCAGCGTGCCCGAGGAAGGGTCAGTAAGGGACACTTCCCTCCCTCCCTGACCCAAAGTCACGTGACCTTTCAGGCACTTTAATCCAGTCAGCTTTGTGGTCCTCACTTGTAGACACTAGGAACTAATCCTTGTGCTTTAGCGTTCTCATGCATTTTTAAATAGTGTGTATATGGAGATAGACTTTTCAGAATGCTCATTTACTCTAGGAAAAAGAGACATGTCTGTGTATGCCTGTTTCATTCATAACCTAGTTTTCCTTGTTTACCTACACAGAAGTGTGGGGGTCCCCTGGCATCATGTACATTCACACTGTTGTCAGCTCATCAGCACCCTCCATGTCCAGGCTTCTCATTTTGAAACCATGTGTCAAACCATGGCGTATTTCCAGTGTCCTTCACTACACACCCTGCCCTCCATGTTCCCCCTTCTGTCTCTCAGATGTTGACTATGCTAGGACATTCAGAGGAATGTTATCCTATGCTAGGTGCCCCCTTGGGACTAGCTTCTTTGGCACTTTGTCTTGTGACCCAGTCATTGTTCCGGCCAGTGCCCACGTTGACCCGTGGGGCTCTGTGTCTTCTAGTCTCCTAGTTTTGGATCCATCCTTCCATCCCTGGCCATCAACTAGGACTTTCCCTTTTAGCCTTTCCTCCCATTGTTTCATATTGGTGTGATTTCCACCATGTCCTGTGGCCTGCCATCAGCCATGGACGGTGTCAGGCAGATGTCTCTGTGATCTTTAAGAGCCAGTCCACAGTGGAAAGGTGGAATCCTATCATCTGGGCATTCCTGACTGTAATCCATGCGAACATCTTTCTTCCAGAGCTGTCCAACAATTAACCGCCCCCACTAGCCTAGGTGGAGGGCCTCCATTTGCAATGCCGTCGGCACTCTGGGTAGTTTCCCTACTTGAAGATTGGCGTGTATTGGACGTCGTATGGACTTTTGAATCTGCCTCGCCTATCTTCCCCAGGAGGCTGCTCCCGTGGCCTCTGTCCATGTCCCTAAAGCCACGGCCCAGTCCCAGCCTGGTGCCTTCCAGCCCCGCCCACAGCTTCCTCCAGCCTCAGCCCGGCCTCACTCAGTCTCCCAGGCACGAGGCCACTGCCACACCCTTACACCCACCATCCTCTTCCCTGTCCCACCCATCATCACACCCATTCCCAATCCCCTAATGCCTCAACTGGCTGCACCTCACCCCCAGGCAGGCTCTCCCCTCCCACCCGGCCAGTGTGGCACCATTCACTCTCAGGGCCTCTCCCCAAGTAGAGTAGAGCAGAGCTGATACTGGGGAGCAGGGGGGTCAGTGGGGGCCAGGGAAAAACCACGTGTTTCGCTGTTCTTAAAATATCCATTGGCACACAGCAAGTTTGGACATGGTTTTTCAAGGATTACGGTTTCCATTAGGCTTTCCTCTTTTCTTATAAAATTGCTGGGTTTTAATGGAAAGTTTTCGACATTATTTGAATCTCTGACATAATTAGACTGGGGTAACAGATTGCCCTCCTCAGTGTAGTGACCTCAGCCAGTCAATTCGAGGCCTTTCTGGAGCAGAAAGCTGACCCATCTCCCAGGACTAGACACCTGCTCCTGTCTGAATGCTTTGGTACTGACATGTCCGTTCCTCCTGGGTCTTGAGACTGCCGGCCTTCATACTGGAATGACACCCCAGGTTCTCCTGGTCTCCTGTCGCAGACTATGAGTCTGGAGTTCCCTCTTGTCCGGCAAGAGTGGGGATGCAGAATCGAATACGAGAGACGCTAATGTCGGGAGGAGACAAGAGCCCCTAACAGGGCTTTCGTTTCGTCGCCGTATTTATTGAGCTCACAAGCTATCACCCACGTGGTGAACGTGAAGAAAACAAGATCTCACGCACGTGAACGTGGAGAAAACAATCAGACAGTAATCGTTAACTTGTGTGTGTAAGAAGGAAGGGTCCGGGGGGCGAGTGGTGTTTGTGATCAAGGTACATTGGCGCCAGATGGAAAGTAATTTCCTGCAGGTGACATAAAAGTTTTTTTTGTGATTCCATTACACCATCTCTCCAGCTGTCCTTGGGCGTTTTCGCCCCGTGGTGGCAGCTTTCCGCTCTAAGCCTTTTTCTAACGCGTTTGTGTAAGTGGAACCTATTTCCCCACAGTCTCCAAAGCTCAGACCAGCCCAGGATCTTCCAAGTGGGTTGTCAGGCTGGCAAATTGCCTCAAAAGGACCATTATGCCACCTATTTCTCTGTCATCTCTATCTGTCTATGTGTCTATCATCTATCTCTCCTGTCTTCCTCGTGTATCTATTGTCTACTTATGGAGTGTCTTCCTCTTACTTATATTGTTCCATCCTCTTCCATACTTTGTTAGTGATATATAAATTCAGATGCCTTTGAGGTAAATGTGGATCACATCCCTTAATTGTTTAGTTTTCTAAGTATATTTTAAGTTCACGGTTGTCATTATGTTTGTATCCTGGATTCTTTGACAGATTATATTAATTTTGAAAATAGAATGTAGTTTAACTCTTTTACCCGTTTTTTGCTCTCTCCTTCTGAATATTTTGTTTCAGTTGCGGATTGAAAGCTATGTCAAAGATGCACTTTTTAGGAAACACATCATTTTATTTTAATCTCACGAACAATGAAATGTTCGCTATTCAGGCATAGTTTTTAGGGATGCGTATGCGCTCACATGAACATGTAAAAATACAGACATACTGCTTTTTCTGTAGCCTCATTAATACCCTTATAAATTGAAGGGTGGAATCTGTGAATTAAGATTTCCCTGAGAAATCCAGAAGTTTAGTTTGGCTGGATTTGGCAAGGCCAAGTAACAGCGTTCCTATTGCCGAAATTGTCCCGTCATCCTCTCAAGTGAGGGCACCTACTGGTTTTCCCATATGCAACCTCAGTTTGCTAATTGTCAACATTTTGATTATTTAATATCATGACTGAATTGGATTTATGTTTTGGAAGAAAAGTTTCTGTAACAGTGGGAAAACATATCACCAGCTGCCTGAGCAGCTCAGTGTTCTCTACGTTAGCTCAAAGTCCAGAGTCCAGCATGGCCAAAATTAAGAGTCACAAGGAGGGAATCCTGGGCCCACCGGACCTTCTGTAAATGTTCATGGTACCCTTTATGCCCCAGAGAATGCCCAGGCTGCAGTGCAAGGCATAGAGACTCAGACCTGCCAGGCTGAGCAACTGCCCAATGTCAGGTCCTCCTGGAAGCCTATGTAATGCCTGTGCTGGCCAGTGACGCCCCCTTCTGGTCAGAAAGCACCGTGCAACACTCTGTCTTGTGACCTCCCCTGTGAATTGCAAAGCCAGGTGTGTGGACTTCCTCGGGTGTGGGTGGAACACATGGCAGAAGGTCAGCCAGGAGGAGCTGGCCATAGTCGTCCTGGGAGCTCAAAGGATGCCTATGGATGCCATCATGAGATCCAGCTCAAAGTGTGTGTGTGTGTGTGTGTGTGTGTGTGTGTGTGTGTGTGTGTGTGTGATGCAGATGTCAATCCAGGAAGAGAAGGTTGGATACCAAAATCACAGGTTGACCTAGAGTGGTTAGTTTTCTGAGGCTTTTCCCTTTATGGCTCTGGTGCACATACACTACTATTTGCATTTTACCTAAGATTCTGCCCAATTAAGAGTCAAATCAAAAGTAAAAATGGATTTCATTGGTTAAAGTCATTCAGGCTCTAACATCCATTTAGCCCAGTTGAACTCTTTTAATTAAAGAGTGAAGCGGCATCACTCATATGTGAAATAAAAAACAAAACAGAAGAACATAGGGCAAAGGAAAGAAAAATAAAGTAAGATAAAATCAGAGAGGGAGGCAAGCCATCGGAGACTCTTTTTGTGTTTTCTTTTTAATTTTTAATGTTTATTTTTGAGAGAGAGAGAGAGAGCGCGTGAGCAGAGGAGGGGAGACACAGAATCTGAGCAGGCTCCAGGCTCTGAGCTGCCAGCACAGAGCCCTATGCGGGGCTCGAACCCATGAACCCCAAGATCATGAACTGAGCCAAAGTCAGACGCTTAACTGATTGAGCCACCCAGGCGCCCCCGGAGGCTCTTAACTATAGAGAACAAACAGAGGGTTGCTAGAGGGAAAATGGGTGTGGGGATGGGGTAAGTGGATGATGAGCTTTCTGGAGGGCATTTGTGGGGATTAGCACTAGGTGTTACATGTAACCAGTGAATCACTAAATTCTCCCGAAACCAAGACTGCACTAATTATTAACTAACTTGGACTTAAAATTTTACAATATATTGTAAAAGAAAAAAGGGTATCTTTTTACCTTTGTCAGCTATGATATTTGAGAATCTAGAATTAAATAGGATTTCCTGTACAAAGTTCAACTGCTGACATTAGTTTCTAATAAATGTGACATCTCTATGTTTAACACAGACTGAACAAAGCAAGTGTTTACCTTTCAATGCCCTTGTCAAATGACCAGATTGCTCCTATGTGGCCCCACTCACATAGGAGGAATTTAAGGATCATGCACTAATTTCCCATTCAACAACATATTTAGTCATTCTCTCTCCCAAGAAATATAATTATGACTTAGAACATCCATCCATACCCTGACCTTGAATACCACATCGCTGCCTAGGTGTCCATTTGGGACTGTTTCTCTGAGGTGTACAACTGAGGACCGAGATTGTAATGGAACCGACCGGAAATCCCCGTGCCTCCTCCCATGTGTAGGAGATTGTCAGATGGGGGATGGTAGCAAACTCTGCGGGACAGGATACAGCTGCTTGGTGGCTGAGCGATTACAGGTGGGAGAAGGTTCCTTTCCACCATCTTCTCTGCAGGCTCATGGGAGGGTGATTGTTAAGGGAGCCTAGTTTAATCAACACGAGCCAATAAGGCTTCACCCACTTATCTCCTGAAAAACAAGCATTTATTTGCTGCTTACCATTTCCAAGCAATTAGCCAATGTTCACGTTGACATGTGTAGATTTTACAGAATATATATTATTTATGCAAGTAAAAACTTTGCACAATTAATCAATTGCTGTTTACTTCTGTTCCTCCCCTTTGACACAAAAACTTCCTGAAAAGTCTGTCTGCCTTCAGTTGGAGCTGTAGTTCATCCAGTTTCTTGGTCGTTTGCCATTTCTCTGTGTGGAAGCACTGAGTTTGTTTCAAACTCCTTCTTCTGTTGGTGCATGTTTGGATATTTCCAAACGCATCTTTACCTAGCGTCCACACGTGAATATCTTTGGGCAGATGTACTTTAGAAATAAACAGAGAGTAAGGGATGGGATGATAGAACCGTGAGTATCAGGCATTTTCACAGGGACTCCAGGTGCTCAGCCTTGTTTCCACCCTTCATGCCCGACTGGCCACTTCCTCTGGCCCTTTCAGGCTCCGATAGCTCCCCAGTGCTCCTTGGTGCTGACGGAGGAGAGAAATCCTCCAAATATCCAGTAACAAACCTAAAACTCTCCAATAACATCATCATAGACAGCCAGCCTTATAGCTCAGTATTCTCCAGGTCAAGTTGAATGCCATATGTCATGAACACAGCCAGATAGATGGCCCCTCCACATGTCCAGATCACACATAATGTCCTACAAGGGGCCGTGAGTGAATGTTTGTGGCTGAGTGTGTATGTGTGCAGGTGTGTGCATTAAAGCCTGCACTCAGATCCCTGGACTGCTTCCCAAGACCTCTGTCCCTTCTTGTTCTTCCTCTTGGAAACTCGGGCTCTGCCTGTGAGACAAGGGACTTTGCCGATGTTGGTTGCCCTCTGAGGTGGGATGTCCCTGGCTAAGTTGTTGAGCCGGTAGATGTTTTGTTCAGGATGATCCTTTTCCATCTCCTCTCTGTATTTGGACTGGTGAATTAGGACTGCCTGGGCGGGAAGAACAAATTTGTTTTCCTGAGGTTGAATTCAGACTTGGGATGGTGGCTTTCTTGGAAGACTCTCCACTGGTCTAACGTGATTGGTTGCACTGGTGTCTCTTCCACGTGGTCCTCCACCTCTGGAACTTTGATGCTGGGGTCTGTGTGAGCCACCCCCCCACCCCCCCTTGGGCCACAGCCATCTCTGCATGGTCACCCTGGAGTGATGTGGTCTCCCCACTGCCTGGTTCACTCCCATGGTCTCTTTCCAATTCACTCGTCTGGGTGTCAAAGAAGACGTAGGCATGTTGGCTCAGGGCAGAAGTCACATCACTGGTGTCATCCATTTTGTACCACTGGCCATTCCCAGCTTTGATGTAACAGAAGTGATGTCCGCTGTGACATTTCCTCCCCGGATGCACCGGCGCGGCATAGAGCAGGTAAATTATCAATCCCGCCTTCTGCTCAGACACGCACTGTCGCAGGTCAAGGCGCACAGGATATTGCACTTCCTTAGCCAGTTTGCTGCCTGTGGAATCTGAGAATTATTTCAATACCAGCATTAGGTCCTTGGGGCAAGTGTACAAAGTTAACGTCTTGGAAGCAGGTACCTTGTCTAGGCAAGTACTACAATGATAGGCATTTTCACCATCCAACTTTTCAGGCTTCACCAACTGGAGCAAGGCTTGGCTCACACTCTGAGCTGCCCTGCCATCCAGGTAAGGGTCAAAAGTGCTGGAAACGCCAGGGCAGTGGAGACACTGGATTTGAGACCTCCAGTACCCTCCAAAGATTTGCCAGATGAGGGTGAGGTCCTCAGACAGAGGGGCTCCTGAAGTCTTGTCCTCACGCAAGCGCGCTTGCTGCATTGGATCCAGAGTGAATATCAGAAACTCATGGGTATCTTCCTGCTTGTGTGTGTGTGGAAGGCAGCCAGCAGTTCTGGCGGGGCCGGATCACATCTCCAGGGCGGCAGAGGGCCCGGGTCACGTGAGCCTGCAGAGCACACAGCACGCAGAATGGCTGCCTCCCACAGCTTCGGGAGTGCTCCTGGGACAGCATGTAGCCGGCGAGGGGTGGTGTGTACGTCAGACCCTGCAGGGCCGCATTCGCATAGCACGTGTTCCCCAGGTTCTGCAGTCCAGCCCCAACCACAGAAGGTCTCCTCCAACTCACAGGTTTCTTTGCGGGGGGGGGGGGGGGGGGGGCAGACCTATTGACATGGGAGCCCAACCGTTAGGCAGGTTGCAGAGTGTCTGCGATGATGGTGATGGCTTCTGAGGTAGAGTGGGTCCCCTGTGCACTTCAGCACCACCTATATTTGAGCAGCAAGATTTGAGTTTGGGAAAGACGTTGAACTGAAACTCTTCTTGGCAGTAGGACAAAACAGCCCTCATGTCTCCAGAAAGAGCTTTCATAGGATCTCCCATGTGGAGCCTCACGTTGCAGAGCGATGCTTCTCTCAGGAGACCTGTCTCAGAATGATAGCTGTGGCCCTCTCCCCAGCCCCTTTATTGCTCGCCCCACCCACGCGACTAGGAACACGTCATCCAATCAGCCACAGGCTGGAGGTGGGATTAAGGGTTTTAGGGTGTGGTCACTCTTCTGCAGAGAGACCACTCAGCCCAGCCTGTCTCCTTCCCCTGCCTCCCTCAACGGATAGACACACATTTCAGCACTTTCTCCACCTCCCCCATTTCCATTGCTCCCTTTCTGGACAGACTGACTTGAGAGTTTCCAACTTCCCCGTGGAAGTCCTTTTTGAGTGTCCACTTTGCTTTCAGAGTAATATCAAGTGAGTCAAGCACTGATGGATATTATTTTTCCTAGGATGTGGAAGATCATTTTGCAAATTGAGCTCGGGTGTCATGTAGGAGGACTTCTTCCCCACCAGCCAGAATGTGTGTGGCACCAGCAAATTATTTGGGGATGATTGCTGTCCATCACTGTGCTTCTAAACTTCCTGAACTCTCTCCATATGGTCCGTATATACAACTATCATGAAGGTTTTTATCAACATATTTGTCTATCAAGGTGTGGCCTAGAAATGCTAACAAGAGACATCCTGTGGCTGGTTTCATGCTTTGTAAAATCTTTTTTTTTTTTTTAGCTCCCTTCCCAATATGAGTACATATCCTATACCCGTCGTTTATTTGCCAAATTTTAACTGGTACTACTGGGACATTACACTGCAAGGTAGTTTTAGGTTCACTTGTTTCAGGACACGTTTGTTGTGGATTTGTGACATTGATACACAGTTTGAGGTTGGAATTTGGAAATGCAGGGAACAGTGCGCCCTCATTTAAGCTGTGGCTGTAATGTGTCAGTATCTCTCACTCAACCAGGTGTCGGAACGGCAGGGTCCACCGAAATTGTGTTTTTCCCCCTCTATTGTTTGTTTGTTTTTATTTTTTTACTGTTTGTTTATTGAGAGAGAGAGCGAGCCCACGTGGGCAAGCCGAGGAGGGGCAGAGAAGAAAGAGAGAGAATCCCAAGCAAGCTCCATGCTGTTAGTGCAGAGCCCAACGTGGGGTTCAAACTGATAAACGGTGAAAACATGACCTAAGCTGAAATCAAAAGAGTTGGATGCTTAATTGACTGAGCCCTCCAGGCTCCCCTTGTTTGTTTGCTTTTTGACTTCAAGTTTTTATTTAAATTCTAGTTACTTAACAGGTAGGGTGAGATTGGTCTCAGGATTAGAATTTAGTGATTCATCACTTACATACAACAGCCAGTGCTCATCACAAGCGCCCTCCATAATTTCCATCACCCATCTAGCCCACCGCTCCCCCCCCCCCCGCCCACCTGCCCTCCATCAGTTAAGTTTGTTCCCTGTAGTTAAGAGCCTCTTAAGGTTTGCTTCTCTCTGTGTGTCTCTATCTCTCTGTCTCTCTGTCTCTCTTTCTCTCTCATCCCTTCCCCTGTGTTCTTCTGTTTGGTGTATTAAATTCGATATATTTTTGAGTGGACAAGAGAATTCTTTCACACATGTTACGATGATCAGGTCCTTTTAGAAAACGAGTAATGCTGGTGCACCATGTAATTTGCAATGACCAAAAAAAAAAAAAAATCATATCTGGAAGTCATAACACTTGGGAAGAGGAGCTACAGCTTAAGAAGAGAAGACACCAAAGTCTGTTTCTCCTCTTTGGTAAATAGAGGCCAAGAAATATAGGAGCACTTTGCCTGGCCCTTGTCACTGACTTGGCCTCAGAGGGAATGTGGCCTGAATAGCATCTTGATTTTGACTTCTCATCTCCAGACTGTGAGAGAATGACGTTCTCTCCTTTGAAGCCACCAAGTTTTTGGTAATTGCTTATACAACCTCTGGAGATCAATAAGATGTCTTAAGTGGAATACCCTTCATGATATTTCATTTTTGTAATTGAAAGAGTTCAAATTGACTAAATGGATTTTGGATCTTGAAGACTTAATCAAAAGAAATTAGTTTTACTTTTTATTTTATCTAAATTGAGCAGAATCTTAGGGAAAATGCCCACAGAGCAGTGCACATTAGCCATAAAGGAAATAGCTTCAGAAATATCCACAAATATAAGTCAGCCTGTAGAAATATTGGTATCCAACCTTCTCTTCCTGAATTGACATCGGCATCACACACACACACACACACACACACACACACACACACACACACTTAAGTGAACTAAACCTCATGTTCCCAGATGGCGGAACAGCATGGAAGTTCTCGGCTTCTCTCATCCCTGAAATGCAGCTAGGTCAGCACCAAACCATTTTGGGCACATAGGTAATTGATCTGAGGATTAACACAATAATCTGCACAACTTGAGCCACAGAACTTGGCGGGTACCTGGTGTGAGAGGTGAACTGGGGGAGAGAGAAGCCACGGAGGGTAGGGAGCTGTTTTTGTGGAGAGAGGACAGAGAAGGGGCGGGGGATGGGGGGAATGTAGAGGGAAAGCACTCCACCCAAAAGTAGCTAGAGAGAAAGAGTAGAAACACTCACCAGTGACTGAACAAGAAAAGGAGAAAGGAGAGGGTTTTAATACCATTACGACTCTATAAACAGGGGCGTGCAGAGTCTGAGGTTTCAGAGGTCAGTGCCTGGCCATGCTCTGGTGGGGAGGAGGGGCGAATCCCCAGCAACAGGCAGTTGGCTCCAAGGAGTCTGTGGGCCACAAGGGGAGAAGTAGTTCCCCTGCTTGGAGGGCATGTGGTAGAGGCCATATGGCTTCCCCACAGGCAAAGATCCCAGTGAGCCCCGGAGAACAGCCACGTTTGCTGGTATTAGAACAAAAATGCCAGAGTTCAGTAAAACCTGGTGCGGGCTGTGTGTCGTGAATTGCCACAATCTCTGAACCTCTGCTGCTGTGCGATTGCATGAACTTTTTCTGGGGCAAGCAGGCACCTGGCCACAGTCTCTGAACCTCTGCTGCAGCGCAATCACACGAATGTTCTCTGGGGCAAGGTGGCACCTGACCATTGCTCTGCAAGACCCTGCCCCAGAGAGTCAGAGTGGGTCCAAGCTGCAGGGGCCTCAGGAGTTAAGGGTTTGGAAACACAGCCTCATCTGAAGTAAAACTCAGGAGGGAGGTCCTGCCTGGCAGGCTGACAGCTTGGACACGGGCAGTATAGAAGCAGGGAGTGGACGGAAGCTGGAGACAGAGAAGGGGTGTTTGATTGAGGGTCGGTGAGAGCGTAGAGTTCCTGTGCCAGAAACTAGGAGGCTGGGTGAAGCCATTTACACCTCTCCTGTGCATGTGCATACATGCGCACACGCACCACACGGGTCCGCAGCAGTAAGCTAAGCAGCGCCTCCTAGTGGAGAACGGAGCAGTTACACCGAGCCCCGCCCAACTGCACCGACCAAGCCCTGGAGGACCACCAGAAGTCACTCCCGCTGCTTAGTGTATGGACTATCGAGTGCTTCATAGTTTGAGTCCTAGGGGAAACGTGAGGTAACTTCATTCGGGTTTCATTCTGTTTTACTGGTCCGTCTATTTGTGGGTTTTTTTTCCTGCTTTTGTTTAAATTGCTATTTTTCCCCCTTTTCTTTTTCTTGGATAAAACAAGAGAAAAGCTTCTTTTCATTTTTCTTTAAATTTTTCTTGAAATTCTTTTTACTATGCTTTTTTATTTTTTGGTAATTTTTTCTCTTTCTTCATTTCATTTTATTCTATTTTATATCCTTTTTGTAGTTTTTAAACTTTTTCTTACTTTTTTTTTCTTTCCCTTTTATCTCTATTTTGTCAAGCTTCTTTCAGCAACCAGACCAAACACACCTAGGGTCTAGATTCCTTTATTTGATTTTTTGTGTTGTTTTTAATTTTTAACTTTTCCATTTTATTAATTCTTTTTCTTCCTGCAAAATGACAAACGAAGGAATTCACCCCAAAAGAAAGAGCAAGAAATGACAGCCAGAGGCTTAATCAATACAGACATAAGCAAAATGTCTGAACTAGAATATAGAACCACGATAATAAGAATACTAGCTGGGCTGAAAAAAAGCATAGAATCCTTTTCTGCAGGGGTAAAAGAAGTAAAAGCTAGTAAGGACGATATTAAAAATGCTATAACCGTGGGGCACCTGGGTTGCTCAGTCGGCAGGTCATGATCCCACAGTTCATGAGTTGGAGCCCCGCGTTCGGCTCTGTGCCGACAGCTCATAGCCTGGAGCGTGCTTTGGATTCTGTATGTCCCTCTCTCTCTACCCGCCCCCCATCCCCACTCATGCTCTGTCTCTCTGTGTCTCTCAATAATAAATAAACTGTTAAAAAATTTTTTTTACAGGAGTAACACCCAAATCATAGGAGTCCCCGATGATGAAGAGAAAGAATAAGGGGTAGTAGGTTTTTGTGAGCAAATTATAGCAGAAAACATTCCTAATCTGGGGAAAGACATATCAAAATCCAAGAAGCACAGACAACTCCCATTAGATTCAACAAAAACCGACCATGACCAAGGTGTATCATAGTCAACTTCACATAATATACAGACAAGGAAAGAGTGATGAAAGCAGCAAGGGGAAAAAAGTCCTTAACTGTGGGGAATAAGCTTAGGAATTCCCTGAGCTTACACCAATGGGTTAACAAGGCATAAAGAAATAGAAAGCCACAGGATGAACGCCTCCGAGATTAGGTAAACAAGATTAGGTAAACAGGGCAAAGGCCCCCAGTATAGGACAAAGGTGTAGGAATAGGAAATCTCAAGATGAAAACATCCAAGATTAGGTAAATAAGGTTAGGTATTCAGGGCGGAAGCGCCCCCTGATCTAGTACAATAGCAGAAAGCTGCTTTCACATGAAGGAAGGAAGGAAGGAAGGAAGGAAGGAAGGAAGGAAGGAAGGAAGGAAGGAGGGAGGGAGGGAAGGAGGGAAGGAAAGGAAGGACAAAAAGAGGAAAACAGGACTTTAGACCACAGAAGGGCAAAATTGCCCAGAGCTGAGCTAATTAGCAAAAGAAAGATGCCTTGTTGACCCTGAGGTAGCATACTCTGTCTTTCTTATCCCCTAGGCCAGTTTAGGTAAACAGAGGTGGTGCCTCACGTCTGCTGTAAACAACCTTCTGGTCAGTGCCAGGATTTTGTTTCGTATTGACCCAAACCCCTAACAGCACATATCTTCAAAATCCCCTTCCCCTCACACCCATGAGTTAATGTTCACGATTTCATTGTCCCTTTGTGCACATCCATCATGCTTGTAAGCCTCTGATCCTGACAACAATGGAGCAAGGACCCTTACTCGGGGCTCTTGTCTCCTCCCGAACATTAGCCTCTCTCTCATTGTAATCCTGCATCCACTCTCTTTCTGGACAAGAGAGAACTCCAGACCCAGAGTCTATGACACTTAACCTCTATGGGAAGACAGATCAGGTTCTCAACAGACCTATCCACAGAAACTTGGCAGGCCAGAAAGGGGTGGCAGGACATATCCAATGTGCTGAATCAGAAAAATATGGAGCCAAGAATCCTTTGTCCAGCAAGGCTGTCATCCAAAATAGAAGGGAGATAGAATTTCCCAGACAAACAAAAAATAAAAGAGTTCATGACCACTAAACCAGCCCTGCAAGGAATTTTAAGGGGAACTCTCTGAGGGGAGAAAGGATGAAACAAAACAAAATAGACCAAAAGCAACAAAGACTGGAAAGGACCAGAGAACATCACCAGAAACTCCAAACTCTACAGGCAACACAATGGCAATAGATTCATATCTTTCAGTAGTCACTCTAAATGTCAATGAACTAAACGCTCCAATTAAAAGAAACAGGGTATCAGAATGGATAAGAAAACAAGATCCATCTATAGGCTGCTTACAAGAGATCCATTTTATTTTTTTTTCAATTTCTTTAATGTTTATTTATTTTTGCCAGAGAGAAAGAGAGAGAGAGCATGAGCGGGGGAGGGGCAGAGAGAGCGAGGGAGACACAGAATCCAAAGCAGGCTCCAAGCTCTGAGCTGTCAGCACAGAGCCCGACGCAGGGCTCGAACTCACAGACCGCGAGATCATGATCTGAGCTGAAGTCGGACGCTCAACTGACTGAGTCACCCAGGTGCCCCACAAGAGATCCATTTTAGACCCAAAGCCACCTTCAGATGGAAAGTAAGGGAATGGAGAACCATCTATCATGCTAATGGTCGCCAAAGGAACCCAGAGTAGCCGTACTTATATCAGACAAACTAGATTTTAAAATAAAGACTGTAACAAGACATGAAGAAGGGCATTATATCATAGTGAAGGTGCCTATCCACCAAGAAGATCTCACAATTTTAAACATTTATACCGCCAGTTTGGGAGCACCCAAATATATAAATCAAATAATCACAAGCATAATGAAACTCACTGATAATAAGGCCATAATAGTAGGGGACTTCAACACCCCACTTACAACAATGGACAGATCATCTAAGCATAAAATCAACAAGGAAACAATATCTTTGAATGACACATGGGACCAGATGTACTTAACAGATATATTCAGAACATTTCGTCCTAAAGCAGCAGAATATACGTTCTTCTCCAGTGCACATGGAACATTCTCCAGAAGACATCACATACTGGGATACAAATCAGCCCTCAACAAGTACAAAGAGATCGAGACCATACGGTGTGTATTTTCAGACCACAATGATATGAAACTTGAAATCAACCACAAGAAAACATTTGGAAAGGCCACAAATACTCGGAGATTAATGAACATCCTACTGAAGAATGAATGGGTTAACCAAGAAATTAAAGAGGAAATTAAAAAGTACATGGAAGCCGGGGTGTCTGGGTGGCTCAGTCGGTTACGTGACCGTCTCAGGTCCGTGAGTTTGAGCCCTGTGTCGGGCTTGGTGCTGATAGCTCAGAGCCTGGACCCTGCTTGGGATTCTGTCTCCCCCTCTGTCTCTGCCCCTCTCCCACTCGCACTCTCTCTCAAAAATAAACAAACAGTTTTAAAAAGTACATGGAAGCCAATGAAAATTATAACACGACAGCCCAAAACCTCTGGGATGCAGCAAAGGCAGTCATAAGAGGTAAGTATACAGCAATCCAGGCCTTCCTAAAGAAGGAAGAAAGGTCTCAGCTACACAATCTAATCTGCCACCTTAAAGAGCTGGAAAAAGAACAGCAAACAAAGCCCCAAACCAGCAGAAGATGGGAAAGAATACAGATTAGAGCAGAAATCAATGATATCGAGTGAAAAAAAACAACGAAAACAAAACCCAGTAGAACGGATCAATGAAACCAGGAGCTGGTTTTTTGAAAGAATTAACAAGTTGACAAACCCGTAGCCAGATTGATCAAAAAGAATAAGGACCCAGATAAATAAAATCTCGAGTGAAAGAGGAGAGATCACAACCAACACTGCAGAAATACAAACAAAAGTAAGAGAATATCATGAGCAGTTATATGCCAGTAAATTGGGCAATCCAGAAGAAGTGGACAAATTCCTAGGAATATCTAAGTGACCAACACTGAAACAGAAA
The DNA here is from genome assembly GCF_018350195.1 of Panthera tigris. Classification (NCBI taxonomy): domain Eukaryota; kingdom Metazoa; phylum Chordata; class Mammalia; order Carnivora; family Felidae; genus Panthera; species Panthera tigris. The sequence continues at coordinate 415,535 of NC_056663.1, read as the reverse complement.
GAAATAGAAAGTTTGAACAGACCCATAACCAGTAATGAAATTGAATTAGTAATCAAAAATCTCCCAAAAATCGAGTCCAGGGCCAGATGGCTTTCCAGGGGAATTCGACCAAACATTTAAAGAAGAGTTAACCCTTATTCTTTTGAAGCTGTTCCAACAAATAGAAATGGAAGGAAAACTTCCAATCTCATTCTACAACACCAGCATTACCTTGTTTCCAAAACCAGACAAAGACCCCACTAAAAAGGAGAACTACAGTCCAATATCCACGATGGACATGGATGCAAAAGTTCTCAACAAGATACTAGCCAACCGGATCCAACAGGCATTCAAAGAATTATTCACCAGGATCAAGTGGGATTTATACCTGGGATGCAGGGCTGGTTCAATGTCCACAAATCAATCAATGTGATACATCACATTAATAAAAGAAATAATAAGAACCACATGATCCTCTCAATAGATGCAGAGAAAGCATTTGACAAAGTACAGCATCCTTTCTTGACAAAAAAAAAAAAAAAACCCTCAAGAAAGTAGGGATAGAAGGATCATACCTCAAGATCATAAAAGCCATATACGAAAGGCCCACCGCTAATATTACCCTCATGGGAGAAAAACTGACAGCTTTCCCCCTAAGGTCAGGAAGGCGACAGAAACGCTTTCTCCCTAAGGTCTCGCCACTGTTATTCAACATAGAGTTGGAAGTCCTAGCCTCAGCAATCAGACAACACAAAGAAATAAAAGCCATCCAAATCAGCAAGGAGGAAGTCAAATTTTCACTCTTCACCGACAACAGGATACTCTATGTGGAAAACCCAAAAGACTGCACCAAAAACCTGCTACAACGGATCCATGAATTCCGCAAAGTCGCAGGATTTAAAATCTTGGGGAAATAGATTCTATTTACGTAATGGGATAGAAAAATGCTTAGGGAGGGAAGCCACCACCACGGGGCGAAAACGCCCGAGGTTAGCTAGTGAGATACTGTAATGGGATCACGAAGGAAACTTGTTATATCACCTGAAGGAAATTACTTTCCATCTGGTGCCAATGTACCTTGATCACAAACTCCACATGCCCCCCAGACCCTTTGCTTCTTACTCACACAAGTTAATGATTACTATGTGACTGTTTGCTCTGTGTTCACGTGTGTAAGATCTTGTTTTCTTCACGTTCACTACACGGGTAATATCTCGTGAGCTCAATAAATATGGAGACGAAACCCCTGCTTGGGGCTCTCGTCTCCTCCTGGACATTAGCCTCTCTTGTATTCACTTCTGTGTCCACTCTTCTGCTGCACAAGAGAGAACTCCAGACTCATAGTCCATGACAAAAATCAATGCACAGAAATCGGTTGCACTTCTAGACACTAATAATGAAGCAGCAGAAAGAGAAAGCAAGGAATCAATCCCATTTACAACTGCACCAAACCCCATAAAATACCTAGGAATAAACCTAACCAAACAGGTGAAAAATCTATACACAGAAAACTATAGAAAGCTTATGAAAGAAATAGAAGACACACACACACACACACACACACACACACAGGAAGAACATTCCATGGACATGGATTGGAAGAACAAACATTGTTAAAATGTTGATATTACCCAAGGCAATCTACATATTCAGTGCAATCCCTATCAAAATAACACCAGCATTCTTCACAGAGCTAGAACAAACAATTTGTATGGAAGCAGAAAAGACCTAATAGTCAAAAACAATCCTGAAAAAGAAAACCAAACCTAGAGGCATCACAATTCCAGACCAGAAGATGTATTGCAAAGCTGTAATCATCAAGAAAATATGGTACTGGCACAAAAATAGACACTCAGATCAATGGAACAGAATAGAGAACCCTGAAATGGACCCGCAAACGTATGGCCAACTAATCTTTGACAAAGCTGAAAAGAACATCCAATGGAATAAAGACAGTCTCTTCAGCAAATGGTGTTGGGAAAACTGGACAGCGACATGCAGAAGAATGAACCTGGGCCACTTTCTTAACACCATACACAAAAATAAACTCAAAGTGGACAAAAGATCTAAACGTGAGACAGGAAGTCATCAAAACCCTAGAGGAGAAGACAGTCAACAACCTCTTTGACCTTGGCCGCACCAACTTCTTACTCAACTTGACTCCGGAGGCAAAGGAACCAAAAGCAAAAATGAGCTATTGGACCCTCATCAAGATCAAAAGCTTCTGCAAGGCAAAGGAAACAATCAGCAAAACTAGAAGACAACCGACGGAATGAGAGAAGATATTTGCAAATGACATATCAGATAAAGGGTTAGTATCCAAAATCTATAAAGAACTTCTCAAACTCAAGACCCAACAACTAATCCAGTGAAGAGATGGGCAGAGGACATGAATAGACACTTTTTCAAAGAAGACATCCACATGGGTAACAGACACATGAAAAAATGCTCAACGTCACTCATCATCAAGGAAGTACAAATCAAAACCACAAGGAGATGCCACCTCACACCTGTCAGAATGGCTGAAATTAACAACTCACGAAACAACAGGTGCAGGTGCTGGCACAGAGGTGGAGAACCGGGAACCCTTTTGCATCATTGAAAGGAAAGCCAACTGTCAGCTCCTGTGGAAAACCCTATGGAGGCTCCTCAAAAAAGTTAAAAAATAGAGCCACCCTACAACCCAGCAGTTGCACTACTAGGTATTCAAACAGTACAAAAGTGCTGATTCTAAGGGGAACATGCACCCCAATGTTTATAGCCGCACTATCAAGAATAGCCAAATTATGGAAAGAGCTCAAAGGTCCATCGACTGATGAGCGGATAAAAGAGAAGTTGGTGTGTACACACACACACACACACACACACACACACACACACACGCTGGAATACTACTCGGCAATCAAAAGGAATGAAATCTTGCCATTTGGAACAACGTGGATGGAACTAGAGTGTATTATGCTAAGCGAAATAAGTCATCAGAGAAACACAAACATCATATAATTTCACTCATATGTGGAATTTATGAAACCAAACAGGTATGCCTAGGGACAGGAAATAAAAGATAAAAACAGAGAGGGAAGCAAACCATAAGAGAATCTTTTTAAAGTTTATTTTTGACAGGGAGAGAGAGACAGAGCATGGGTGGGGGGAGGAGCAGAGAGAGGGAGACACAGAATCCGAAGCAGGCTCCAGGCTCTGCTGACAGCACAGAGCCCGATGCGGGGCTCGAACTGACGGACCGTGAGATCATGACCTGAGCCGAAGTCAGACGCTCAACTGACTGAGCCACCCAGGCGCCCCTAGAGAATCTTAAATAAAGAGAACAAACTGAGGATGAATGGAGGGACGTGGGTGGGGGGTTGGGCTAGATGGGTGACAGGCATTAAGGAGGGCACTTGTGTTGAGCACTGGCTGTTGTATGTAAGTGATGAATCACTAAATTCTGTCCCTGAAACCTGTACTGCACTATATGTCAACTAACTTGAATCTAAATAATCATGTAAAAAAATCATCATCTCTTCTAGTGACAGGCTGTATACTGTTTGGCAAAACTCGTAGCGCAGAAAGAAGCTATGAAAATCTGATTTTTCTCAACAGCCATGAATCCCCAAATCACTAAATGGGAATGAGTCCCGTATTAGTCCCTCCCATAAATACATGTAGAAGTCCGAGATGAGAGAGAGAGAGAGAGAGAGAGAGAGAGAGAGAGAGGGCTTCTCCTCTTTCAGGAGGACAAGGCAGTAACTGGCTCCTACTGTTCATTTAGAAATGACTAATATCCCTCTTTCATATGTGGGAACACTGAGAATCTAATTATCCTGTGCTTTTTGAAGGGTATTACAATGTCTTTCTCAGTTCCCCCACTTTATCTCTTGGGCTTTTGTGTGAATATTTCATATAAACATCCACGAGTTCACTAATTTGGTTTTCTATTTTTTTTTTAACTTTTTGAAAGTTATTTTGAGGGAGAGAGAGAGAGCATAAGCAGAGAAGGGACAGAGAAAGGCAGAGAGACAGAGAAAGAGACAGACAGAATCCCGAGTAGGTTCTGCGCCATCAGCCCGAACTGTGAGTCATGACCTGAGCCAAAACCGAGTTGGGCACTTAACTGACTGAGCCACCATGCGCCCCACTACTTTGGTTTTCTATGTAAAGCCTGTTAACCTCCTCCATTAATTTCACTTATAGACCAGAGTTCGCTAAAACCAGAGCCATTGCACTTGTCTCTATTTAAATATATTTTTATTACTTTACTCTATTTAACATAATTATTGTAAATTCCTTTCTTTGTGACACCAATCTAAAAATATGCATGGGTTTTTTGGTCTTGTCTATATTTGTCCTTTACTCCCACCTCCCATCACGTTTCCTTACTTTTTTCTTGTATACCTGAGATTTTCTTCTTCCTCTTCTTCTCCTCCTCCTCCTTCTCCTTTTTCTCCTTCTTTTTGAAGACTTTACTCTTAAGTAATCTTGATTTCCAACATGGGGCTTGAACTCACAACCCCGAGATCAAGAGTTGCATGCTCCACCGACTGAGCCGGCAGGGCGCTGCTCTGAGATCTTCTAAAAGGGAGACGCTGGCACTGATGTTGTTTTACATAGAGATGGTGACTATCCCCTTCCTTAGGCAGATAGAATTGGGACACATCACATTTTCCCCATTCTGTAATCGGAATGCGCTCTGCCTGTGTTGCCACTTTGATTTGGAGTGAATCTGACCTTCATGCCTTCAGGTTCATTCTTCTAAAATCACTGCGGATGTCTTCCTGCTGTTGGAAGTAATCTCCCAAAACCATGGGATTGTATTACACCACCTTTCTTGCCAGTCCCGACCTAATAGCCTGTAAAGAAAAGCAGCCCCGTTTGGGGGGACTCTTGCTGATTTCAAGCTGCCACGACAGTCTATGTGCCTATCAGCTTGTTTTTATTCCCTGGTGATGTCTTTCTCCCTGAGACTGTCAGTGTCCATACTAAGCAATTTCTTCAGGTGTGGAAATGTCTGGTGATCTCACCTCCACTAACGAAGGCTTTTCCCCGGGTGGAATCTCAGTTCAGGTAATCCTTTCTGGTTCCACAACGTTTTAGACTTTAACAAATACACCTTTTAAGTGAATATTTAATTTCTACTGTTATTCCACCTCTACTCACACCTTATCTGGAAGCAAAAGCCCCAATATTTTGCATGCACAAAATTCAAACTTATTTCTACCAAGCCCAGAAAGGCTCCATCTTTTTTCCTGGAATTTCATTCTCCCACCCCGCTAATTTTCAATTGCCTCAGTAGAAAATCCAGTGTGGATGTGCCAATCATCTCATTGGATTTCCCTAGTCTCATGGATTGTACCTCAAAAACTCCTGTTTAAACAGGTAACATGACAAATCTTCAAAGATCTGTATATTTTAATCAGGTTTTGATGTTGCTTTTTATGGGTAAGACCAATAAAATCTACTCAGTCATGGCAGAAACTGAACTTCTTTTACTCCAAATATTTTTTATTTCTATTTAATTTTTTTAACGTTTATTCATTTGTGAGAGACAGAGCACAAGTGGGGGTGGGGCAGAGAGAGAGGGAGACGCAGAATTCAAAGCAGGCTGCAGGCTTCAGGCTCTGAGTTGTCAGTGGGGCTCGAACTCATGAACCGTGAGATCATGACCTGAGCCGAAGTCGGACGCTTGACCGACTTAGTCACCCAGGCACGCCAAATATTTTATTTTTTTAAATTTACTTTTGGGAGAGAGAGAGAGCGAGCAAGCCTGCACAAGCAGGCGAGGGGTAGAGAGAGGGAGACACAGAATCCGAAGCAGATTCCAGGCTCCAAACTGCCAGTGCAGAGCCCAATGTGAGGCTCGAACCCACTAACTGTGAGATCATGACCTGAGCCAAAGTTGGACACTTAACCGACTGAGCCATCCAGGTTACCCCTACTTGAAATATTTTAACGCAAAGAATGCTTCAGTGTTTATATGTATACAACATTTATATGCAAGTTTTAAGAGCAATATGAATCTTCTGAGGAAAAATCCTCAGCTGACAGTTTGGACTCATACTGAATCCTTCATGCATTCTCACGGGACCCTGGCTAAATTTTCTGCATTTTTTTCTACCAAAAAATTTTTTTTTGGCTGGTATGTTTGTATCAAACACTTAGTATGCAGATCCTTAGGCTCCACCTGCCTCTTACACAATATACCAAGAACGAGCACTGCCAGGCTCTGATGGGCATCAGCACACATTCTGTGCCTTGAGCCTCTCCCCTCTAAGCCCTGGGTTGTCATGTTGATGGCAACATGTGAAACGCCTCAACACCAAAACACACATGCACAGCCAGATTCCCTTTATATGATGACTATATGTGTGTCACCAATTCTATGTGGTCAGAAAGTATATAGTCATATGATCTGTACACAGTTGTGTGTCCCTGCGTTGTCTGACTGTGGGGGTGTCGGCCATTATTGTGTCTGTTGAGAGTGTGGTCAGGGTGGAAGGTCTACATGTCATTGTCAGAACATGTTATCAGATTGTGTGTGTGTGTCGAGGGCGTTTTTTTCACCGTGGGATCAGTGCATGCAGGAGGTGAAAAGCAAGGTCTGCCTGGCAACAGTCAAACCCCGGAGCACCAGCGAGTCCACTACAGGCCCACAGGCCACTGGGGAGCCTGGGAGAAGGGAAAGTAGCATCGTGGCATCAGGCCTGTGAGACTTGTTAGGGCCGTGGTGAAGGAAAGGCCAGATCCTGACCAGTGTGAAACTGGAATCCAGGGTCTGAATGGTTCAGAGATGGGGAAATCTGTGTGCACCAGTGATGGGGGCTGTGAGTGGCAGAGTTGTTGAGTTCGAACACACCGGTGCGGGGCAGTCATCAAAACATGTAATGGAGGGGCGCCTGGGTGGCTCAGTCGAGTGAGCATCTGACTCTTGATTTTGGCTTAGGTCATGATCTCAGTTCGTGAGTTTGAGCCTCACATCGGGCTCTGCATTGACAGCGCAGAGCCTGGCTTGGATTTTCTCTCTCCCCCTCTTGTCCCTCCCCTGCTCATGCTCTCTCTCCTTCTCCCTCTCCAAAATAAATAAATATTAAAAGTTTTTTTAAAACTATTATTTTTCTTCAATCGTTTGGTGGCCTATGATGGCACGTTTTGAGGCAGTGGCAGAGTGATCACACTCATTCTGGAGCTGCGGGTTGGATCCTGAAAACTGGGAGAGCCAGAATAGAGAGTTCCTTCCAAAGTCAGCTCTCCCAGGTCACGCTCTGTAGCGCCTGGCCAAGAAAGGAAAAGAAACATTACTTGTCCCCATTGCCACCTGAAAACAAGAGCTGCAACGAGAGGCAGATGAGTGTTTACTTGGGATTAAAGATTTGCAGTTTGGGGAGCACCGATTCCAGCAGTAAACAGAAAAGTGTCCTATCTGTGGGGTGAAAGCAAGGGCTTTATAGGAGAACGAGGAAGAGGGGCAATTACATGGCTTGGGTAAAAGAGAAAAAAAAATTACTGATTGCTACTAACAGGCAGTAACTATGACCAATTCTGGAGAATGTCTCATGGAAACTTGCCAAGAGTATGTTATTCTGCTGCTTTGGGATGAAGTGTGCGGTGTACCTCTGTGAAGTCCATCTCATCTAACGTGTCACTTATGTTAGATGTTATCTGATTTTTGTCCGAATGATTCGTTCATTGATGAAAGTGTGTATTAACATCCCCCTTCTACTGCATAACTGTCTCTCCCTTGACATCTGTTTGTATTTGTTTTATATATGTAGGTGCTCCTATGTTGAGCGCATAAATATTTACAGATGTTATATCCTGTTGTTGAATGGACCCCCTTATTGTTAGGTAATACCATTCTTTGTTTCAATAATGGCATTTTGAAATGAAAATTTATAGAGGGTTCAGTCACAAACTATATAAGAATCTTTAATTCATCATCACGACCTACATACGTGGTTAACAATATGTAGTAATGACGCATCATCTTGTGTTCTATGTTTTTCAGTTAATATTCAAAGACACTTTTTAGTTGAATCCAATCATCATAGTTACTATTGCTGCATGAAAAATAGGACCCTGACCAACATAATGGCTTTTTAAGCAACAACTTTGCTTCATATGCAGTTCCAGGAACCAAAAAAAAAAAAAAAGTTACAAAATTCCGAATTTAGAACTGCCAGATGATGTCACAATGCTACCCTTCTTACATTTTTATAATAATAGGCTGTTAGGCAGAATTATAAATTAATGTCTAAATTGTGTGCTAGGACTTTCTTGATAAATGTTTCTCCTACTCAGGGATTTCTAATGCAAAGTCTAACCTTTCATCTGATTTTAGTAATGCTATATATACAGTGTGAGAAACTACATGTTGACTAAGGAATTAAAAATCACTTAGGCTGCCATTCGTTTACTATAATACAGAGTGTGAAGCTTCACTTGCCTACAACAGATTTTCTACTAGTCAAGTTTTTTTCCATGCATGTAACAATGAATAACTTCTCCAGCATTAATTTTTCTGTTATTCTCCAACAGTGACCTCCATCTGTAAAGATTTTCCTGTGTAAATTCCCACTTAAAAATTCCCACTAATCTAATACTTAGATTAGTATTCATACTGGATGTTCTTGTGCTACCTATGACCAGAGACCAGCTAATGTGTCTTCCTCCTTGATTATAAATATAGGGTTCATCCAAATGTAGTTCACTCATGTTGTGTAAGGAGGAGTTAAAAATGAAGGCATTTCTGTAATGAATATGACCATGGAACTTCCCCCACCTGAGTCCTCTGGCTGGTTTCACATTAGTAATGTGGCTGAAGGCACTTCCATATTCATTCACTAGAATTAGAGTGAATTCCATTATGGTCTCTAAGATCAGAGCTTATATCAAAGACTTTTCCACATAGATGACATGTTTATGGTTTCTCTCTAGTGTGTTTTCTCATGTGTTCTAAACCAAGAGCTTTGAACAAAGGCTTTTTCACACAGAAGACAATGATATGTCTTCTCACCAGTGTGTTCTCTCATGTTTTCGAAGATTAGAGCCTTGAACAAAGGCTTTTCCACATAGATGACATGTATATGGTTTCTCACCACTGTGAGTTTTCTCGTGTCTTCTAAGACAAGAGGTATGATCAAAGGCTTTTCCACATAGACGACATGTATATGGTTTCTGTCCAGTGTGAGTTTTCTTGTGTTTACTAAGATCAGAGTTTGTAACAAAGGCTTTTCCACACAGATGACATGTATATGGGTTCTCTCCAATGTGAATTCTCTCATGTCTTCTAAGACAAGAGCTTCGAACAAAGGCTTTCCCACATAGATGACATTTATATGGTTTCTCTCCAGTGTGAGTTCTCTCATGTTCTCGAAGGTAAGAGTTTTGAACAAAGGATTTTCCACATAGATGACATGTATATGGTTTCTCACCAGTGTGAGTTTTCTCATGTTTTCTAAGACAAGAGCTTTGAACAAAGGCTTTTCCACACAGATGACATTTATATGGTTTCTCGCCAGTGTGAGTCCTCTCGTGGTCTCGAAGGTTAGAGCTTGTAACAAAGGCTTTTCCACATAGATGACATTTATATGGTTTCTCTCCACTGTGAGTTCTCTCATGTTTTCTAAGACAAGAGCTTTGAACAAAGGCTTTTCCACAATGATGACATGTATATGGTTTCTCTCCACTGTGAGTTCTCTCATGTTCTCGAAGATTAGACCTTGTAACGAAGCCTTTTCCACATAGAGGACATGTATATGGTTTCTCGCCAGTGTGTGTTCTCTGATGTTGTTTAAGGGAACTACGAACAAAGGCTTTCCCACATAGATGACATTCATAAGGCTTCTCTCCAGTATGAATTCGCTTATGTCTAGTTAAAGATGAAAAATACCTGAAGTGCCTCCCACATTGATTACAAACAAATGGATTCTCTCCTGTGTGACTTATTTTGTGGGTATGAAGGTTGGCGTTTCGGGTGAAGTGTTTTCCACATTCATTACACTTATAGGGTTTGTGTCCAGTGTCAGTTAAGATATGTTGCGTAAGTGTGTAGGTGTGAATGAAAACTTCATACCCACTATATACAGAGAGGTCTTCTCCTGCATGACGTTTCTGCTGTTGGGAAAGAGATGAGAGACTGTTATAGGACTTCTCCCAAACATGAATACACCCAGTTCTCTACCTACGAATTCCAGGCTGGCCATTCAGTGGTAATCTCCAACTAAAACCTTCCCCAGATCACTTACATGCACACGGGGTGTTCATCACTGACATGCACAAACATTTTTACCCTTGGTAGCATCTTTATTGGAGGGCTGAGTGTTTTTGAAGATACCATTATGTGTCATGCCAATAAACCATGGTTATGCAATTATCCATTTCTCAGAACAATTATAGCTTAAATCCAGGCTAATTTCTTCCCCAGATTTAAACTGTCAATCACATTCTGTGAGAAGGTACTTATACTAATTGTTATGTGATTCTACAACTGATGACTTAGGCTCCACCCAGGTCTTTGAACATGAATAGGCAAGGTTCCTCCTCATGACACTTACTATTGTCCAGCAGTTAGGTGGGTCCTTCAGGTAGATATCTTGCATAGATATTATTTCTTGCTTGTTATGGCTTTTTTTCATGCCTAAAATAATCGAGGAAAAAAAGAAATAAACCTGAGAAACACCTTGAGTAGACTAGGGGAATTAAAGTGTTGACAAGCTCACAAGACCAGGTAAGCACACATGACCAAATAATGTGAAATTGAGGAAAATACTGGTGAATAGACATACATTTTAGAACAGTATCAGTTAGAACAAAACTCAATGTTTAAGTGAAAGAAAAATAAAATAATGATGGGCTGTTGCAGAGAATATCAGAGTGGAAATCCTAAAAGAAAGACACTAGAAATCATGACACAGAACACAATGTGAAATTTCACCTCCAACGACGACAGGAACATTGCTTGCCTGAGGCGAAATGTAAGTACAGGTACATGAAGAGAAACTGATGTGGGAGAAATAATGACACAATCTGAGGAATGCTGTCTCACTGGCCACTCACAGTTTCTGAAGCTGTCGTTCACTCAAGGAAATCTGCACTGACATCAATAAGACCCTGCTTACTCACTAGCCTTCTCACACTGAGCGCATGTCTGCAGCTCACCTGGACTCCAGCCTTGGGGAGGTCCTCTTTCTTCCCTCCACAGCTCCCCTCTTTGCTCCCACGGGGAGATCACATCTGATCTGAAGAAATGACACCCTATATCAATGGAGAATGGTGTGTGAATTTGCAGTTCCGTGTCGAGAACAGCACCTGATATTCTACTGTACAGGCAGCTGAGGAAGAACATGAGTGTGGAAGAACAGCCCAGAGAATAACACCTTGAACACTAAAAACATTGATAAAGGCTCTCAGCCTGACACTGCACCCAAAGACAGTATGATCTCTGGTTGCTGATGCTCCTGCCCAAGCTGAGAGAGAGCAGAAGGCTTAGTGTTTGCATCCAGAAGGAATGAAATGTTCTCACAAGGGGATTACTATTTTCAAAGGAATACAATACACATAAGCTCCACCAGAATATTCTGTGGAGTTTTATGTGGAAAGTGATACAAGATGTTATATTTTCTACCGTGCTCACCATTCCCACACTGCTTAGGACAGAAAAATATTTAGGATGTTTATTCATTCAAAAAATATGCACTGTATTCCCAGCATTGTTCTGGGTCTTGGAGAAAGTGCAGTAGATACACACTCGTGGCCAAGAAGTCTGTATTCAAATTATCATGTAACACACATGATGAAAGTAAAGAAAGTTACAAATTCCATCTAGTATTCAGAAATGCTACAAAAAAAAAAAAATCAGTTAGAGCAGACAGCTGTATTAGAATATGTGGAAGCTCTCCTGGATACAAGGTTAATAAACAAAAAGATGGATAGATGTATGGAAGGATGGATGAATGAACAGATGTGACCGACTCACCCACAGAGACCAGATGACTAATGTTTTCCAGCGTCACATCTCTGTACAGCGTTCTCTGGGATGTGTCCATCAGGGCCCACTCTTCCTGGGTAAAGTCTACAGCTACATCTTTGTAGGTCACAGATTCCTAAAATATCAGATATTGTTTCAGTAGGGCCAGGCTGAACAATCCCTAGGGGCAGCTGTCACATGATAGTGATAGCAGATGGGGGAGCTGTATGTATAGAAAACTGACTCCATTTGTGGTTCAAATCAAATGTTCTACTGTGCCGATCTGCCTCCTGCCCTTCAGACACATTCAAACAGAAATACACACACAATTACTTTATCATAAAGGAATGTCAATAGGAAATAACCTGGAAATTTTCCAGTAAGATGGCAATTTTGATGTCCTGGGTGGCAATTATAACCTAGGTTAAATAGTAAATAGTAGTGAGAAGCACCTGGCTGGCTCAGTTGGAAGAGCATGTGACTCTTGGCCTCAGGGTCATGAGTGTGTGCCCCATGTTCGCTGTAGAAATTACTAAAAAAAGAAAAAAATATATTTGTGTGTATATGCATATGTAAGTGTATATGTATATATATGTATATATATATATACATATATATATGTATATATATATACACACGCAGATATACATGCACACACACCCATATATATATATATATATATATATATATATATATACACACTGAGAGTTCCAATGAGCTAATGTGCAGTTGCTTCTTTTACAGCAAACACTTCATATGTACAAGTGTAGGTATATAAACATTAAAGGTAGACACCTATGAAGCAATGCCCAGCATTCTGCAGGATGAACAACTCTCATGCAGAATTTGGAGTCAACAAGTCACACCTCTGATCTTAAAAACTCACTTGTTCTTTATAAGGTATCCGGGCAGACAGGTCCTGCGGTCCGGTTAGGGGCTCCTGAGATGGCTCGTCCGAAGGATGGCCCCACAGTGATCTCTCCTGCAGTGAGCTCTCCATTCTTAACAACAATGATGACTGCATCAATCCTCCGTATGGTAATCCTGTTTTTTCTGTTGAAAGGCAATAGAATCCTCTCGATTACTTGTAGCCTCTCTAATCCTTCTAAAATTGCAACAGGATTCTAAATTTGACTCTAGTTTTATCCACATTCTGCCAAATACAGAGTTAATTTTTTGAAAAATACTCCCTAGGCACTGTTTTCAGATTTCCAATTTTAAAAAGTTTAATTTGGGGCGCCTGGGTGGCTCAGTCGGTTGAGTGGCCGACTTCAGCTCAGGTCATGATCTCGCGGTCCGTGAGTTCGAGCCCCGCGTCAGGCTCTGGGCTGATGGCTTGGAGCCTGGAGCCTGCTTCCGATTCTGTGTCTCCCTCTCTCTCTGCCCCTCCCCCGTTCATGCTCTGTCTCTCTCTGTCTCAAAAATAAATAAAACGTTAAAAAAAAAAAAAATAAAAAAATAAAAAGTTTAATTATAACGGGGAAAATGGGTGAAAAGGGATAAGGGTAGTAAAGAGGATTTAGTCATCTTTGGAAGTTTCCAGATTAGTCAAGTGTATGTTACCAAACCTTTAGTAAGCTTAAAACTGAGGGGAAAAGAAATGATGGCTGATTTCCTCTCTCACACAAAAGTTTCTTGTACTCTCTGGAAAACTGCAGAGCTGACCTGCTCAAAGGCCCGCCTCCTCAGTGGAGTGTAAACTGCTGGTCCTGCTCATCTCTAGCACCTGTCACCACGTGCCGAGGTCACCGCAGCCACTACCATGGCCCACGGGTAAATCACCCCCCAACCAAGCCCATACACTGCACGAGGAAGGAAAACTCTGCGTATTTCTTTTCTGCAAGGACATCCTTAAGGAGCATGAGATGCAGTGGTGTAAATGCTGGAAAGGAGACTTCTTCCTGATCCATCCCTGACCAACAAAAAGTATCTGCGCGTCCTGGCAACAATGAACTAGAACCCAGACCCTTGAAAGCTGCCTGGATGCACTTCGAAGACTTGGGCCAAGAGAAGCCTTCCCAGCCACAGGCAACAGAGGCATCATTCAGGAGAAGGATCGCGTATCCACCCACCTGCAGGTGCATCATCAAGGGTTCGGCCACCACGTCTCTTCCTCCGGATTTCCACTCACAGAGAGTGCAAACCATATGCAGGAAAAGCTGGGCAAGGAGAGAGAAGCCAAGAGACTCCAGTCTCACCCACAATTCCCAGACCCCCTGGTCATGAATCCCTGATGCGCCTGCATGCAACCCCCCAGCTCCCCCTACAAGAACACGCCACATGCCCTGAGACAATTGCGGGAGCTCTCACTTCTGCTTGGGTCAGAGTGACAAGGCTTTGGCTACTGCTGCTCGTCAATAAGATAGGAATATTCTTTTTTATTTTCAGACGAGGCAATGAAAATTATTATTTCTAAGTTAACTGCCAACTTTTCATAGGGATATTTAATTCCCTCCCTGAACCCCAAACCTAAAAGTGCCTGACTTAGAAAACGTACAATGCAGAGGTTTTGTTTTATGAGGGAATATATTTGTTCAATCTGACATTTTAGTAAAGTTGTCACTGGAATATTGTCGTATATCAGTCATCACCACAAATGAGACCCCAGCATTTCATAAATCGTATATTTAAACATATTGGTAAAGTCTGAATTCTTACCAAAATTTTGTTTGTACTTAAATGTATTTCACGGAAAAATGATATTGTATCACAAACAAAAGTAGACAAAACTCACCTCCTTACACCCGGAGTCCAAAAAATAAGGAAGACAAATTCAAAGTTTAATAGTAGGACTCTCTGCTTGGAAACTTAAGAACATTCACTTAACTAATCCTCAGAATAGATCCTGCTGTTTTCAGTACAGTCACTGTTATGGACCGGATGGCAGTGTCCCCTCCAGCCTCACCCAAGTCCGTATGTCAAAGCCCTAACTCCCCATGTGATGGTACCTGGAGGTGGGGCGTTCTGAGAGGTAATTAGGTTTAGATGAGGTCTTGAGAGGAGGTCCCCGATGAAGGGACTGGAGTAATTCTTAGAGGAACACACCACAGCGCTCTCTCTCTCTCTCTCTCTCTCTCCCAAGTTAGGACCCAGTGAGAAGGCAGGCACAGCAAGGATACTGAATCTGCTGACACCTTGGTCTTGGGAGTTCCCAGGCTCCAGAACTGTGAAAAACAAATGTCGGTTGTTTAAGCCACCAATGTGTGGTATTTTATTATTGCAGCCCAGAATGACATGGACACGTGACACAGTTTCAGGAAACTTTAGCAAGATGAGGAAAGTACATGGCTAACGAATGATACAGCTAGGATTTCAGTTGTGTTTCCCAAACTCAGATTTCTAAACATGGTCCTCTTAAGAGGTATAGCCCCCTGCCAGGTCTTACCAGGAATGCCCTGTATGAAGATGAAGAACCGGAGATCCCTCCAGCAATCAGAGCCTCTCTCTTTCCAGCTCAACCACTGACACCACTTAAAGTCTATCAGCCCCTAATTCCATCCCTTTTACTGCCCACCTCAATCCCCATGCACTCTTTTCTGCATGCATGCAGGACAAAAAAAAAAAAAAAGCAACTTTATTCCAACTGCATACACGGGACCTATCCCAATGCCTGGTTACATGGCTCGTGCTCAATAACATCTGAGACAAAAAAGCCTGTTTTGTTAGTTCTGCCTTCTTACCTCCCTTATACGTCCATTTCTTCCACCCACTTACCGACCAACACCCTGTGACAGACAACAGTCATGGATTGCTCAAAATCTAAAAATTCGTATAAATAGTTTTCTTCACCCCAACAACTAATGTTCTGACATTGCCTGGGTGTCCAAGGATTCAGTTCATTCTGACACCATCTTCCTGGAGTCAGCATCAGATTCCGCAAGTTCAAAGTCTTAGCCCCATGAGACTTCCTCTACTTCAGATGCCAACCATAAATGTAGTGCCCAGACCGCCCACATTTTCTGCCGAGAGCATTGTGGATTCAAGGGTTCCCACAATCCCTCAAATTAGGCTTGGCAATTTTCTAGAATGACTCCTAGAATTTAGGAAAACACTTTACTCAGTTTTACTGGTTTATTACAAGGATGAACAGTCAGATGAAGAGGTACACGGGTGAGGTCCAGAAGGGTCCCCAGGGCAGGATCCATCAGTCCCCATGGAGGTGGGCAGGATTACCCTCCAGCAGATGGAAGCTCTCACCAGCCTGCAGGTTGGTCTCCAGTGTTCAAGAGTGTTTCTAGAGCTCAACCTCCAGCAACCACTCCCCTCTCCAGAGGCTGCTGGGTGGGGCTAATATCACTTACAAGCACACATTTCATTCCTAACACTCTCCAGCTTTAACTTCTTCCCTGCTTTCTCACTGGCCTTACAAGTAGGACCTTTAGACCTGCCATCATCTTCAGAAATCCACTAGCCTGCCTCCCCGTCCAGTCCACCCAACTCACCTGACTGTAGTTTGCTCTCAGCCCCTGGGACACAAATGGTTTGGCTTCTCTCAGCAATTTTACACAAGTTCTGTTACCAGGGGAGGGGGGAAAGTCTCTAATAGTGCTCCTGCCTACCTCCAGGGGGAGTCCTAAGGCTTTGCTCAAATAAGTTTTTAGGAAACTGACTAAAACATCTGTATTTTCTACTACAAGTTTTCCTAAAAGATATATCCTTTGAGATTCTGTACACAAAGTTTTCTTGTTTTTTAAAAATTTCTTTAAATGATCTCTTCTAAATGAGCCCTTAAACAACGCAGGATCTGACCACGTATCCTTTTTACTCTCTAATAGAGCTCCACTCTCTGTGTGGCACAAGCCTGGTCCACAGTCTCCTACCGCAGACACTCCTTTCTGATGAGCAGAAGCCCTCATTGCCTCAAGGATGGTGCAGTGTGACGAGGCTGGCAAGACAGGAATGTGTCCGAGAACCAGGGAAACGAGAACCTGATTACCTTAAATTCCCGCTGTAAAAATTATGCTCCCTTTTGAGAGTTACTATAGGTTCACTTTTATATTTGATACAAACACATTAAGAAGAAAAAAAGGACAAACTGTTCTTTTGGGAACCAAATGCCTGTGCCTGAAATGAAAATACATTGCCTGATCTTCCTTCACAAGTAATTTATTCTTTTATATATGAAGACAGATCCTAAGACGTATATACTTTTTCGTATTATTCAAAAATAGTTGAAACACATCCTATGTATGGGGAAATGAACATTGAAGGTATAATTTATTCATGGAACCTATCATATTTTGTGCGTGTAGAGCATGGCAGTCGGTAGCATGTCAACTAAATCTGACTTGGAGAAGAGGAAGGGTCTGCTCTAGGATTTCATTTGCTTGCCTGGAGATGAAGAGGAGGGGGCTGCTGAAGGTGGTGGCCTGGGCCCAGAAGAATAGAGAACCTCTTCTCCTCCAGGTCTTAACTACAGGCAGGCACACTTTGTTGTATTGTGCTTTACAGATACTGCTTTTCACAAAGGTGTGTGGCAACGCCATGTTGCTCGGTGCCATTTTTCCAAGGGCAATTGCTCACATTATCTCTGTGTCACAGTTTGGGAATTCTCACAATATTTAAAACATTTTCATTATCATATTTGTTACTGTGGTCTGTGCTCAGTGATCTTTGATGTTACTATTGCAATTGTTTTGGGGTGCCACGAGCCGTGCCCATAGGTGTGGGCTACCTTAATCAGTAAGTGTTGTGTGTATTCTGACTGCTCCACCTACCAGCTGTCCCCCTCCTCCTCTCCTGGGGCCTCTTTTCCATGAGACAGCCCTACACCAGCCTCCTAAGTGTTCAAGGTCTGTCACGTTAAATCAAGAGCTAGAAATGAATGAGCTTCGTGAGAAAGGCACGCTGAAAGTAGAGACAGGCTGAAAGCTAGGTGTCTTGTGCCAAAAAGTCAGCCAAGCTGTGAATGCAAAGGAAGAGTCCTTGAAGGAAATTAAAAGTGCAACTCCAGTGAACACATGGGTGATAAGAATGTGAAGTGAGGGGAGCCTGGGTGGCTCAGTCGGTTAAGCGTCCGACTTCGGCTCAGGTCACGATCTCACGGTTCATGGGATCCGGCCCCGTGTCGGGCTCTGTGCTGACAGCTCAGAGTCTGGAGCCTGCTTAGGATTTTGTGTGTGTGTCTCTCTCTCTGCCCCTCCTCTGCTCGTGCTCTGTCTCTATCTCAAAAATAAATACACATTAAAAAAAAGACAGTGAACTGAAACAGACCTATTGTAGATATGGAGAAGGTTTGTGTGGTCTGTATAGAAGGTCACCATTCCCTGAAGCCAAAGCCTAATCCAGAGCAAGGTCCTAACTCTCTTCAATTAATTCTCTGAAGGATGAGGAAGGTGAAGAAACTTCAGAAAAACATCTGATGCGAGCAGAGGATGGTTGGTGGGAGTAAGGAAAGAAGTCGCCTCCATAACATAAAACTGCAGGGTGAGGCAGCGAGTGTTGATACAGAAGCTGCAGCCAGTTATCCAGAGGATCTGGCTGAGACAAATTCATGCTGGTGGCTGCACCGACCTACAGCTTTTAAGTTGGAAAATCTACTGGAAGCCTTCTGTTAGAAGATGCCATCCAGGACTTTCATAGCCAGAGAGAAGTCAGCGGCTGGTTTCAAAGCTGCAAAGGACAGACTGACTCTCTTGTTAGGAGCTAATGCGGCTGGTGACTAAGTTGAAGCCAACACCCATGTACCATCCTGAAAATCCTGGGGCCCTTAAGAATTATACTAAATCTACCCTGGCTGAACTCCATCAACAGACAACAAAGGCTGGATGATAGCACATCTCTTTACAACGTAGTTTGCTGAGTATTTAAGCCCACTGTTGAGACCTACTGCTCAGAAAAAAAATCCTTTTCAAAATATCACTGCTCATTGACAATGCATTTGGTCACCCAAGAGTTCTGATGGAAATGGACAATAAGATTACTGTAGTTTTCATGCCTGCTAACACATCCATTCTGCAGAATGGCAGGGGCAGTGGGGTCACACATATGGATTCAAGACCCAGAATGTTGATAAATTATACAGGAATAAAAACTTACAAAGATTTCTATAAGAAAATAAATCCAAAAACAGATAGAAGATTTTCCCCTCTTTAACTTGTAGGCACAGTTCTTTTTTTTTTTTTTTTTTTTTTGTTAATGTGTATTTATTTGTGAAAGAGAGAGAAAGAGAGAGGGCGGGCAGGGAGAGAGGGAGACACAGAATTGGAAGAGGCTCCAGGCTCTGAGCGGTCAGCACACAGCCCAACATGGGGTTTGAACTCACAGACTGTGAGATCATGACCTGAGCTGAAGTCAGACACTTAACTGGCTTAGCCACCCAGGGGGCCCGAGGCACAGTTGTAAATATGGCATAGTTGAATAAATCCTGAAAATATCTGTTGTTAGAAAACAAAAGTTGTTTTAAAAACGTGTTCAGAGAATGTGGTTCTGAGAAAGTAGAGAAATGATAGTGGCAATCATTCATGAGGAGATCAGAGGAAGAGTCATACAGAGAAAAACAGACAAGTGCAAATGCCCTGAGGTGGGACAAGCCAAACAGGACTGTAATTAGCAAGTGGATGTTGGCACTGGGATAGAGAGTCACAGTAACCCCCCTTGGGTGACAGGTAAAAGGTAAGTGTTAATATTATCATTTGTTTTGTGCTGTATTCATCACTGGCAAAAAGTATTAGAATCAGTTTGTGTAATTTTTAGGAAACAAAAGACAATATGGAAGCTTGTTTTGAAAGGAAAATGGATAGAAGCATTAATATACAATTACTGAGACAGAGCTCCTTATATGCCTGGTTGGCATTTATCCCAATACAATGATACCTGAGGCAGAGTGGAGAAGGCAGGCACGAATCTTAAAGTTAAAAGACTGACATACTTAAATTGGGTCTGATAGTTGGCTTCCTAGTGCTGGTTCCTTCTATCCCTTTTAATATTATTATTATTATTATTAATATTACTATTTAATGATTTGTTTATTTTGAGAGAGAGAGAGTGGGACCAGGGTAAGGGCAGAGACACAGAATCCAAAGCAGGCTTCAGGGTCCAAGCTGTCAGCACAGAGCCCAACATGGGGTTCATACTCACAAACCATGAGATCTTGACCTGAGCCAAAGTGGCATGCTCAATTGACTGAGCCACCCAGGAGCCGGTGGTTCCTTCTGCCCTTTTAAATTTTTTTTTTTAACGTTTATTTATTTTTGAGACAGAGAGAGACAGAGCGTGAACAGGGGAGGGGCAGAGAGAGAGGGAGACAGAGAATCCGAAACAGGCTCCAGGCTCTGAGCTGTCAGCACACAGCCGGACGCGGGGCTCGAACTCACAGACCGCGAGATCATGACCTGAGCCGAAGTCGGACACTTAACCGACCGAGCCACCCAGGCGCCCCCCTTCTGCCCTTTAACTCAGCAGTGCAAGATAATTAGTGTTTATCAGACAGAACATGAGCAGCGTTCAACCTGGAAAACAAAAAGAGAATATCAAATCCCTAGGCTCTGCCCTGTTGATATATAATTCGCAACGATTTCCCAGGATATCCTAGTTCTTATGTTGCAATGTTTTATGCATCTTTGATACGTACAGGGCTTCTAATGGAAAAGGCAAGCTTCCTTGATGGAAGCTCAATGTGACTGAGAGACAGCTGCTATGTCCCGGTGTCAGGAAGAGGCAGAGTGGCTCAAGGTTTCAATACAGGGGTGGTGGGTCATTTGAAGTTCTGACATCCTGATTTTTGTCTCAGTTATGCAGTCGAGTGTTAACATTCAGTCACAGGACAATGGTCATTCAGGTGAGAGAGGAGATGCTATCTTCAACCTATCAGGTTCAGTCATCCTTTTGAGTCTTTACAGATCACCAATGTGATTTGTCATGTGTTGAGTCAGCTGACATCACTCATCATTGTTCTCCATGCCATTAAAGCATCAATAATCAATATTAATCAATAATATTGATCAATAATCAATAAAGCTCCAGGCCTGACCAGCTACTACATTTCAGCAAACGCTACCAGTGGTTTGTGTGTGTATGCTCTGTAGCCATGTGTTCAGAGCTCTTTCTTCAGAGAGTTTTGATAACATGCAGATTCACACATGAAAAAGCCAATGCACAAGTCAAAATTCACATAGTTATGTGAAATAATTTTTTAAAAAGGTCGTAACATTTATTTTTGAGAGACAGAGTGTGAGTGGGGGAGGGGCAGAGAGAGAGGGAGACAGAATTGGAAGCAGGCTCCAGGCTCTGAGCTGTCAGCAGAGCCCGATGCAGGACTTGAACTTGTGAACCACGAGATCATGACCTGATCCAAAGTCACACACTCAACCAACTGAGCTACCCAGGTGCCCCGTGAAATAATTTGTAACCTTAATGAAAAGTGGTTTAAGAATATTTCCATTATAATAAACAATACTTATTCATGTAGGGTTGAATTTTCTCCTGGAAAAAAAGGGACACAAGATAACAGAGACTCAAAGACATTGTGTATACAGTTTGCTTTACTCAAGATACCTACCTTATGGGCTCAGCTTCTCATAGGGATATGTGCTCCACATAGACCCAAGAAAACTCACTCCATCTAATGTGGGGACTCTCAAGTACATATTATGTAAACACCTAAACATTGAAGATTTGACGGAGAAGGTGGTCTGCAGGCTGGATGGGTCACAGACAGAATTGTATCACTGGACTCCTAGGTAAGCAGAGAGGGATAAAGAAAAGCAAACAGAGAGTCCAACTGTCAAGGCCACTTAGCCACCAATGGTGTAAAGTCCTGGCTGCTTAATCAGAGTCCACTTCCCAGCAGGTCTGAGTGGAGTAAGCTGAGCTCGGGGGAATGGAGATTTGGAGACTTGGAGGAGCACTGGGTCCCGTTTTTTAAGGAACTCCATAGTGGTTACTGTTCTGTTACCTAAAAGAAATATGTCTTCCAAATTCTGAATTGATTTGAGTTCAAATACTAATATTAAATCAACCTAAAAGTTTTGAGAAAGAGGGCACCTGGGTGGCTCAGTTGGTTAAGCATCTGACTTCGGGTCAGGTCATGATCTCATGTTTCCTGAGGTTAAGCCCCACGTTGGGCTCTCTGATGTCAGCATGGAGCCTGCTTTGCATCCTGTCTGTCTTTCTCTCTGTCCCTCCCCTGTGGCTCACTCTCAAAAATAAACATTAAAACAATTAAAAAAAAAGTTTTAAGAAAGCCAGAAGAGTGTCTTCTCTTGTAAATAATCTTTGAGAAGTCATGCAGCATGAGTAGTTGGAATCAGGTATTGCCAAATTCCAACCAGGATCACATTTCCAAAGGAAATATAAAAAAGAGATGTTAACGCTTTCATGTTAAACTTTCATGTTAAAGTTTATGGAGTGTACATTGGGGCATGTGGAGGGCTCAGTGGTTTGAGCATCCAAGTCCTGATTTCTTGGCTCAGATCATGATCTCACAGTTCATGATGAGTTCGAGACCCACATTGGGTTCTGTGCTGACATAGCAGAGCCTGCGTGGGATTCTGTTTCCCTCTCTCTGCTCATGCTTTCTCTCAAAATAAATAAATAAAAACTTTAAAAAGGTATAAATGAAGATACTGAAATTTGAAGATCTAATTTCCTTACTGATTTTTAATGCTTATGGTGTGAAACCTAGTAATAGGAAACCTCCGTAAAATGGAGTGGGCAGATGTGGCAGGGAAAACTTTCACACTCTAGAACACACAGTCAATTGCAGACCCAACAGGAAGAGGGACTGGACCCTTCAGGGACTTGGCCTTGCACGTGGATACTACTCAACAAGTCCAGCAGGAGGAAGAGACCTTTTCCTCAGCCCCCAGAACAACAGTTCAGCCAGTGAGAAGCCACCACACTTCAAACTCTGTTTACTCCAGTGGACTTTTAGTTCACAGCAACCTTCCCAAATTACCCCTTTTCTCCTTAAAAAAGCAAGCCTCCCCTTGGTTCCCATGGTTCCCTACAGTTTTTCTAAAGCCTGTTTGTCCAGGATTGCAATTCTCTTTTATTCATTCCCAAATAACCCCATCAGTTGCTGCTAAAATAACAGGCAGTTCTACTTTTTTTTTTTTTTTTTTTTTTTAAGACAGAGGGAGAAAGAGAACGAGCGAGCATTCGCTCTCGCGCAGGGGAGGGTAGAGGGGCACAGGGAGAGAGAGAATCCAAGCAATCTCCACGCTCATCGTGGAGCCTGATCTGTGGCTAAATCCCATGACCCTAGTAGCATCAAGGCCTGAGCTGAAATCCAGGGTCCGACACTCACTGACTGAGCCACCCAGGTGCCCCGTGGCAGTTTTGTTGTTAAGGTTAACAATGGCAAACAAGAAACATCCCTCAGATATCCAATGTCCTCACATATTGAAAAATTACTTTTTCATTAGTTGAAAGCAAAATACGCTTCCTAAATGGTACCAATTATACAAGCCTCATTAATTATCCCAACGACTTAAAACATTAAAATAAAAACAGTGATTAGAATATACACCTCGGGGCGCCTGGGTGGTTCAGAGGGTTGAGCATCAGACTCTTGACTTTGACTTAGGTCATCATCCCAGGGTCTGGCATCCAGAGCTGCATAGTTCGGCGCTGGATGTGCAGCCTCCTTGGGATTCTGTCCCTCCCTCTGCCCCTCCCCCGCTTGCACTCTCTAAATACAACAAAAAGAAAAGAATATCCCATACTTCTCAAAAAAAAAAAAAAAATCTTCAGATAATTCTGGAAGTCGCCCAAGAAAACGTGAAGCTGCAGTACAACGACGACTTAACGACCTAAGGCGATTCTCGGTGACAACCACGCTTCTCCCCAAGTCCCGTACACTCAGCCTCCCGTTGAGCACCCTCTGCTCTGGGCCACGTCCAGCCTATCCCGCCGGATCTCCGCCACTAGCATAGACCCTGCCTGCCCTGCTCGGTCCATTATCCCGCGCCAAGTGAGGCCGCCGCGGCCGCCGTGGTCCCGCGAGACCCGCGCTCGCAGCCCGGTGCGTCCAGCCAACAGGGGATATGCACACACTTGTCACCCTAACGGGGACACATCGGCGCGTTCAGTGCAAGAGGCTCCAGGGCTCGGAGTCTCACCTGGAACTGCTCGAAACAGTCATGGCAGTTAGGGAAGTAACAGCCAGCTCCCTCGGACCGGAAACACCCCCAAACCGAGAGGTGCAACCAACCTACTGGCGTGTGGGATGGAAGGAGGGGCGGGTCCGGAGGGTTGGGCGGAGCGGGGGTGGGGGGTGACCCCTCCCCCAACAGCCCGGACGCTCCTCGCCTTCCAAGACCCCGCCCCAATGGGGACATGTCCAGCACTGGCCTCGCCCCTCAGATGACGTGCCTTTCCCGCTCTTCGCACACCTTCCCTAAGCCCCGCCCCATGCTGGACACGTTTTACGCCGGCCCGGCCCCTTGGCAAACGCTCCTTCCCCGCTCTTTCTCCCTAGGCCCCGCCCCACGCTGGCTACGTCCTACACCGGCCGCCCCGTTCCCCTGCGGTACCCTCTCTGCTTACCTTCCCTGCGACCCGCCCAACGCTGGCCACGTCGGTGGCCGGCGTCGCCCCGCTGCTGACGCCCCGTCCCCGCTCAACTTCACAAGGCCGCGCCCCACGCTGGACAGGTCCTAGACACGCCCCGCCCCTCCGCTGACGCCCTGGTTCCTCTAACCCTCCCTTAGGCCCCTCCTCGCTCTGCCCGCCTCTTGCATTGGCTCCGCCCCTCCGCTTAGATCCTCTTCTGGTCTCTGTTCAACCTCCTTAGTCCCCGCCTCACGCTGCTCACGTCCTCCCCGGCCCTACCCCTCGGCTTTTGTCCCGTTCCCGCTCACCCTCCCTATGCCCCGCCCCACGTTCGTCACGTCGTACGGCAGCCCCGCCCCTCAGTGGACGACTCCGTCCCCTCCCTCTGCTCACCTCCTTAGGCCCTGGCCCGCGCTAGCCACGCCCCAAGATGGCCCCTTCCTTTAGCTGACGCCCATTCTGGTCTTTGCCCCCGTTCTTAAATCACGCGACACGCTGGTTACGCCCTGACCGGCCCCGCCCCTCCGCTGACGTCTCCTCCTGGTCTCTGCTCACCCTCCCTAGTCCCCGCCCACGCCATGTCCTCCCTCGGACCTGGGTTCTTGCTCTTCACGTTCCCCCCACGCCCTGCTACCCCCGGGGCCGCCGCCTCCGCCCCTGGCCCTGATATTGGCCTGACCCCATTCCTCTCCCAGACCCACCTCCGAGCCATTCTCATCCTCCTGCAGTGAGGCCCTGCCGTGGCCAGGCCTTCCATTCGCGGTCACCTTGTGGGCGAGGCCCCTGGGCCCCGGGCTGGGGGAGGGGACGACCCCGTTGTGTGACACCTCGTGCTGTTCTGTCCCCAAACCTGTTCCCCCGGCCGTACCTGCCAGAGTGTGCCTACATTCCCGATATCCCACTGGAAAGTGAGCTGCTAGGACGTAGACGGCATCCGTTCCGTCGCCGAGTGCCGAGTGGGCGGCGACTTGAGGGAAGAAAGACCGGGAGGGAGACGCCGGGCGACCGCGAAGGGAGAGTGAGTAAAATGAGCAGCCTAGAGGATGCCACGTGGGGGGTCCTGTGCACTGCGGGAAACGGTCCTAGTGGACGGGAGTGCCCGGGCTCGACCCAGCGGGAGCAGCGGAGGGCTGGCGGAGGGGCGGGGGTGGGGTGGGGTGGGTAGCAGGGGGCACATCCCAAATGCATTCCCTTTTAACCGTATTGTGTGAGGGTCATGCTAGAGGTCTCCGTGCTTTCCCAGCCTTCGTTACATTTTGAAAATATTGTTGGGTCCTAAGTAATTTTACACCAATTCATGTGCACTCCGTGAGGATACTGATCATTTGTTACATTAACAGAACTAGTCTAACAGCTTCCCGTCGTTCTTGTCATCTTTTGACTGAGCTGGCCGTGAGCTAAGGTTTCCAACTGTATTTTCAAGTTTCCTGTGTCCTTTTTGTACAAATGTTCAGGGATGGTACAAGTTGTTCCCTGCCTCCCCCTCCCTCCCCTCAGGACTTATAAAATTTATTGTCGTTTTTCAGTGTGCTCACCACCTTCTCAGCGGCTTCTAGTCCTGCAGCAGCCTTTCCAGGCAGGCCTAGAAAGCTTCCCTTGAGAGTCCCATTTGGGGCAGTGGCATTTCCCGTGCTCCTGAAGTAACCTAGGAAGTTCTGGATAGGAATTCAGTAGCATAGACACCGTCTCCCACCTTTCCAGGCAGACACTAGTGGCTCTTGGGTCCTCATGGCCACTTAGAATATTTCCAGAGTCAGGCAGAGCATAGGTGAAGTTCGCGGGGGTCCACAGTAACCACAGAAAGTGGTTCCTGGCTTGACTTAGATCCTCCCCCCTTCCCCCGTGGCTCTGATGGGTCAAAATGCCCTGGCTGCTGTTTTCACTGTTCCCGTGGCCCACTGGAAAAAGAAGCTGAAATACAGGATGTAGGTTGTCTAATGGACCTGGAAAGACGGAGTAAGTGAAAGGGAGTGATGAATATCCTATTTTGGTATTCAGTTTTTGCTATGGTACCACACATACAATATCCATTTTTTTCTTCAGATGTGTTTTTCATATGGTACGACTGCAGGGAGCTTGTTTCAGTATTTTTAGAATGGAAATACAAATATGAAATTTATGAGGCTTCTTTTCAAGAAGTGATATCTATGAAGTGTGTACTATGTGTGAGATATGAAAGACCAACAGGCCAACAGTCAGGACAAAGTTTTTATGTTACACATAATGTGTCATGTGTCATGGAAACCTTATTAGATAATACTTATACCTTATTTAGCATCATTCATTAGAAACAGTTACTTAGGGGCAGCAAGAACTCACTTTC
The DNA here is from genome assembly GCF_018350195.1 of Panthera tigris. Classification (NCBI taxonomy): domain Eukaryota; kingdom Metazoa; phylum Chordata; class Mammalia; order Carnivora; family Felidae; genus Panthera; species Panthera tigris. The sequence continues at coordinate 388,779 of NC_056663.1, read as the reverse complement.
ATAGAGCTCATGGTTTTTGTCATCACTAGGTCAAGTGATGCATGGAAACTATGAAACTTAATGTAAAAAAAGTACTCATGGGTTTTATTTCCTTATGATGTGGTTTCCAAATGGCACATTACATGTTTACTATAAGTTGTGTTTATATCAAGAAGGATGTTTTAGAATGATGATCATACTTATTTCTTATGTAATCCAACTCATATCCTACTGAGAGGGAAAGCCGGTAAGAGCAGATAATAAAAAAAGGGCCAGCTCAATGTCTGAGCCTGGATAGTTCCTTGTATGCTTTTGGCTTCTGCAGCCTTGCTTGTCTCTTGCATCAGTCAGCAGCCAGGAATCAGAAGCTTGACTATACTAGTCCTGTCCAATCTGGAAGCAGATATGTATAAAAGATCAGTAGGACACAAGCCGGGTACTCAGCCTTTGGAGGTGGTACCACTGGGCCAGCACCGGTGTGAAATAAACAGTCTCTTCTGATTCCCTGAGCGCATGTCACTTGTCTCTTCCTGGGTGGCGAGTATTTGCTGTAACATTTTTGGTGCATTGGCCAGGAAGCCGACAGCCATACTGGCCCCTTCAGTCACCATTGTGGGAGGCCAGTGGAGAGGCCACTCATTGTGGACCCCTGTGATGGAAAGGAAGGCACACTGCTGGGGATTTCACTGGACCCCAACCCCCGCCGGGCCTGACAATAGTTGGCCATCACTTCGCTTGAATGGAATCCTGGAGGAATCAGAAAATTCTGCCAGGATGGGACATGGATCAGGTAAATGTCCCCAGGGACCCAGGGCCAAATTCAGCCCTGCCCTAGAGGCAGAGGGGGAGCTTGATCACCTCCCAGGCTACACACTTGCCACATAGGACAGGGAAGTCCTGGGTGTAAGTCTGCGATCTGTCTGAATGTATGTGTGAGTGCCTGTGCTCCACAGTCTCAACTACGGAGCCTGAGTGGGTCCTACACTGCAATTCCATGATGACCTCATACGACTCAAGGCAGAATCAGGTCCGCAGAGGCCTGATCCGAGTCAGGGGTTTATATTGACCTGCCTGCCAATGCTAAGAACTGTCTAAATCCCCGTGAGGGGAGCGGCCAGGTAGATGAAGCAACCTCTTTCCTCGTGTATGTCCTGTGACACCATACATTGGGAGTTACCCATCTAGGATACCAGGACAGATGGGGAGAAAATTTCACAACCAACTGTTTTGGAGTGTATGATTAAGAATTTTTTTTCTTATCATTTTACTTGATTTATTTTTTAAATTTACATCCAAATTAGTATATAGTGCGACAATGATTTTAAGAGTAGATTCCTTAATGCCCCTTACCCATTTAGCTCATTCCCCTTCCCACAACCCCTCCAGTAACCCTCTGTTTGCTTTCTCTTTTTAAAAGTCTCTTATGTTTTGTCCCCCTCCCTGTTTTTATGTTATTTTTGCTTCCCTTTTCTTATGTTCATCTTGTTTTGTATCTTAAAGTCCTCATGAGTGAAGTCATATATATGTGTTTCTCTGACTAATTTCACTTAGCATAACACCCTCTAGTTCCATCCATATAGTAGCAAATGGCAAGATTTCATTCTTTTTGATTGCTCAGTAATACTTCATTGTATATATATACCACATCTTCTTTGTCCGTTCATCCATCAATGGACATTTGGGCTCTTTCCATACTTTTGCTATTGTCGATAGTGCTGCTATAAACATTGGGGTGCATGTGCCCCTTCGAAACAGCATACCTGTATCCCTTGGATAAATACCTAGTAGTGCAATTACTAGGTCATAGGGTAGTTCTATTTTTAATTTTTTGAGGAACCTCCATACTGTTTTCCAGAGTGGCTGCACCAGTTTGCATTCCTACCAGCAGTGCAAAAGAGATCCTCTTTCTCCGCATCCTCACCAACATCTGTTGTTGCCTGAGTTGTTAATGTTAGTCATTCTGACAGGTGTCAGGTGGTATCTCCTTGTGGTTTTGATTTGTATTTCCCTGATGATGAGTGATGTTGAGCATTTTTCATGTGTCGGTTGGCCATTTGGATGTCTTCTTTGGAGAAATGTCCATTCATGTCTTTTGCCCATTTCTTCCCGGATTATTTGTTTTTTTGGGTGTTGAGTTTGATAAGTTCTTTATAGATTTTGGATACTAACCCTTTATCTGATATGTCGTTTGCAAATATCTTCTCCCATTCCATTGGTTGCCTTTTAGTTTTGTTGATTGTCCTTCGCTGTGCAGAAGCCTTTTATTTTGATGAGGTCCCAATAGTTCACTTTTGCTTTTGTTTCCCTTGCCTTTGGAGACATGTTGAGTAAGAAGTTGCTGCGGCCAAGGTCAAAGAGATTTTTTTGCCTGCTTTCTCCTTGAGGATTTTGATGGCTTCCTGTCTTACGTTTAGGTCTTTCATCCATTTTGAGTTTATTTTTGTGTACGGTGTAAGAAAGTGGTCCAGGTTCATTCTTCTGCATGTCGCTGTCCAGTTTTCCCTTCACCACTTGCTGAAGTGCAAGTGTCTTTATTCCATTGGATATTCTTTCTTGCTTTGTCAAAGATTAGTTGGCTATATATTTGTGGGTCTATTTCAGGGTTCTCTATTCTGTTCCATTGATCTGAGTGTCTGTTTTTGTGCCAGTGGCTAAGAATTTTAAAAAGGTGGGGAACACCTGAGTGGCTCAGTCAGTTAAGCATCCGACTTTGGCTCAGGTCATGATGTCACGGTTCATGAATTCGAGCCCTGCATCGGGCTTTGTGCGGACAGCTCAGAGCCTGGAGCCTGCTTCAGATTCTGTCTCTTCCTTTCTCTTTGCTCCTCCCCTGCTTGTGCTCTCTTTCTCTCTCTCTCTCAAAAATGAACATGAAAAAAAAAAAAAAGAATTTTTAAAAGGGATTTTCAGGGGACTATGGGGTCAGATTGACCCCTGGGAATTATGCACCTTCTCTGAATTAGAATGGCCTACGTTTGGTGTAGGCTGGCCTGCTGAGGACACCCTAGATGTCCCCACAGTCCGAGCTGTTTTTAAAGTAATTACTGGAGACCCCGGCCACCTGGATCAATTCTCATACATTGATCAGTGGTTGGAAATAGCCTAAGCCCAAGGAGGGTCCAGTTCTGCCTTAATAGTAATGGACAATGTAAAGTCTTGTGGCACAGCCTAAGAAGAAGACCTCACAGCAGAAAAAACCGCCCTCATCCTCCAAAAAAATTCAGAAGAAGTCCTTCCATTTCCACCACGAAATGCCCCAAGCGGCCCATCAATGGAGGGAGGGGAACCTTACCTGCCTGACAGTCCACCCCTGTCGGTCACACCTTCGCTAGCAGCCAGTCTGCCCTAACCAGGGACACTTGAACTGGTAGGAAGGTGCCTTAGATCTGCAGCTCAAGGTACAAGGCCCCCAAGGTCAATGCAGATGCCATTGTGGGAGACTAGGGGTCTCCATAGAATAGGCCCCAGTGGGACCCTACAAGAGGGGGATTGGTTTTCTACTGCCAACTGTTCTCCACTACTGACCTCCTCAACTGGAAACACCACACCCGCCCTACTCTGCACGGCTGCAGGCAATGATATATCTCTTAGAATCCATATTCCAGACTCACCGCCCTGCCTGGGTCGATTGTAAGCAGCTTCTGTTCACCCTTTTCAATATAGAAGAGCACTGATGAATTCTCACCAAAGTCAGAAAATGTATACAGACTCAGGCACCAGATGGGCAACTAGACATTGATGCTTGGACACGGGAGCCTATATGCCCAAAGAGGAGCCCCGCTAGGACCCCAACACAGAAGCGGGAAGGGCCAGGTTAGAAAGATACCAACTCCCCTTCCTCCAAGGGGTAAAAAAAGCAGGGGCCAAAAAGCCACCGATATTGCAAAGGTATCTGAAGTCCTACAAAAGCCAGAAGAGAGCCCAGGTGACTTCTATGAAAGATTATGTGAAGCCTTTAGAGTTTACACTCCATTCGACCCAGAAGCCCTGGAAAACCAGCACATGGGCAATGTTTCCTTCGTGGGACAGACCCAAAGTGACATTAGACAGAAGCTCCAAAAATTGGAAGAATTCGCTGGACAGAACGTGATGAAACTATTGGAAATTGCCAACAAGGTTTTTGTAAATTGGAATCGAGCTGCCAGAAAGGAGACAGACTGAAGAATGAAACAAAAGGCAGTTCTCCTGGCTGGGGCCTTGGGGTGACTGTCCCCTCCAGAAGGGCCCCCACGGAAACCACGTGGGATTCAAGAACAAAAAAGAAGGGTGCCAGGACAGGATCAGTGTTCCTACTGCAAAGAATTTAGACACTGGAAAAATGAGTGCCCCAATCTCCAAATGAGAAAACCAAAAACTTCCGCTCCACCCAACTGCTACCAACCAGAACCACCTGAGGCTGACCTGATAGGACTGGCAGGTGTGGACTGTGATTAGGAAAGACTGGGCTCTATCCAACTGGGCCCTCATGAGCCCACGGTCAAAATGAAGGTAGGGGGCCAGGCAATAGACTTAATAGTCAACACTGGGGCCGGACACTGTGGTGACACACAAGGTGGTACCTCTATCAGGTCGAGAAGTCATCATTGCAGGAGCCACTGGGATGCAAACCCAAAGGCCATTTTGTGTTCCCAGACAATGCCAGCTGGTGGGGCTTACCAAGTAGTTAATGAATTCCTATATTTACCTGACTGCTCAGACTCACTGTTAGGTAGAGACCTCCTAGCCAAGCTGGGTGCAGAAATAGCCTTCACTTCGGATGGACAGATGCAATTGCGTCTAAATAAAAAGGCCCAACCCATGATTTTGTCCCTGACAATACCACAGGAAGAGGAATGGAGATTATATACTTCCCCTCCTGGTGAGCCAACTGTGGCCCCTGAGCTAGAAGCTGAATTCCCTTCAGTTTGGGCAGAAGGAAACCCCCCTGGTCTGGCAAAAAAACCACCCCCCAATATTAATTGGCCTAAAGCCTGGGGCTCAACCTGTTAAAATATGCCAATATATGGTCCCATGGGAGGCATGCCTGGGGATCCAGATACACTTGGACAGACTACTCAAATGGGGACTTCTAAAACGATGCAAGTCCCCATGGAATACTCCTTGCTGCCTGTGAAAAACCCTGGAACAGATGATTACTGCCCTTACAGGACCTAAGAGCCATTAATGAAGCAGTCATCACGCAGCATTCAGCATTGCCTAACCTATACACTCTACTAGGACTCATACTCTCTGAAGCAGGATGGTTCACATGTCTGGATTTAAAGAATGCCTTCTTCTGTCTCCAGCTAGTGCCTAATAGCCAACCCTTATTTGCCTTTGAATGGGAAAACCCTACCACAGGGGCAAAGGAACAATTCACTTGGACTAGACTACCGCAAGAATTCAAAAATTCACCAACCTTATTCAATGAGGTGCTGGCATCCGACTTAGCCAGTTTTCTGGGACAGGACCTAAGATGTGTCCTTCTCCAATATGTGGATGATTTCCTGCTGGTCAGTCCCATGCAGACCCAATGCTGGGAGGGAACCAGAGCCCTACTCAGGCTGCTAGCAGAGGTGGGATACTGGGTGTCAAAGAAAGAGGCACAGATTTGCCAAGGAAGTTAAATACTGGGCTTCAGAATTACCCAAGACAAACAGATGCTGGGAGCCAAAGGGAAACTGGCAGTTTGTGCCATTTCAGTTTCCACTACCCACCGGCAGGTCTGAGAGTTTCTGGGAGTAGCAGGATTCTGACAGATATGGATCGCAGCGTTCTTGGAATTGGCCACACCTCTTTATAAGGCACTAAAGGAGGAAGAAAGGGCACCCCTTTTCTGGGGTGCTAACCGAGAAAAGGCATTTGAAACCATAAAGACAAAACTCACAGAGGCACTGGCCTTGGGACTCCCAGATGTATCATGAGATTTCAACCTGTTCATACATGAGAACAATGGGGTGGCCCTGGAGGTTCTTACCCAGGAATTTGGACCTTGGCAAAGACCAGTGGCATACATTTTAAAGCAATTTGACTCAGTTGCGGCAGGATGGCCCCCTGAGGGCCCTGGCAATCACCACACTTTTAATCAAGGAAGCAGACAAACTCACGTTAGGGCAAAACCTAAACATTAGGGTTCCCCCATTCTGTTATTACCTTGATGGATGCCAGAGGGCAACACTGGCTAACTCATGCTCAGATGACACAATATCAGGACTACTATGTGAAAACCCATGAATAAGATTGGAAGGCATAAAAACCCTAAATCCTACCGCTTTCTTGCCTGCAGGGGTGTGGCCCCCAGAGCATGATTGTGTAGGGGTACTTGATGAAGTCTATTCTAGTCGACCTGACCTATCAGACAAGCCCTTACAAAATCCAGACCTCATGCTGTACACTGATAGCAGCAGCTTCATGAACGATGGCAAGAGGTATGCTGGTTATGCAGTAGTCTCTGATTTTGATGTCATAGAAGCAAAGGTCCTTCCACATGCATGGTCATCCCAAAGAGCGGAACTGTGGGCCCTAATGAGAGCGCTAGAACTCAGTAAAGACAAAAGAGCCAACATATACACTGACTCGCGCTTTGCCTTCACCACTGTACATATACATGGGGCTCTATATAAGGAGAGAGGACTTTTGACTGCAGGGGGAAAAGAAAAAATCGAGAAGAAATCCTAAAACTATTAAGGGCAGTCTGGGAACTGAGGGGGGTAACAGTCATCCACTGCAATGGGCACCAAAGAGGAAAAGACTCAGTGTTGGAAGGTAACTGATGGGCAGACACCGCAGCTAAACAAACAGCAGAACAAACAACATCCCCAAAAATCATGCTGGCTCTGGAACTGCCAACTTCCCCAAGGTACACAACCCAAGAAACAAAATGGGCACAACAGGAAAAGGGAAGCAGACAAAAGAAGGATGGTGGGTACTTCCAGATCAAAGAGTCTATATACTGGAACAGCTAGCCCACCAGGTGATTCTCCCAACAGCATGAGCTCACCCACCTAGGAAAAACTGCCCTTGAAACCTTAGTAAGTTGTTACTGTGTAATTGCTTGGCTCCCATCCCTCTGTGCCTTGATCTTTTAATGCTGCCTCCTCTGTGCTCAAAATAATGCCAAATAAGGCGCCCTGGGCCCATGGGGATCTAAATGCTATGGTTAGGCACCTTTCGAAGATTTGGAGGTAGACTTTACCAAAATAAGACCCAGTGGAGGATACAAATTTCATCTGGTATTCATCTGCACGTTTTTTGGCTAGGTTGAGGCCTACCCCACACGCACCAAAAAGGCAAGAGAAGTAACTAAGGCTCTGTCAAGGGATATCATCCCCAGACATGGAATGCCATTAACCATGGGCTCAGACAGTGGCCTGGCTTTTGTGGCTGAGGTGGTGGAAAAAGTAGCCAAAACCGTAGGCATCCAATGGAACTTACACTCAGCCTACCAACCCCAGAGTTCAGGGTAGGTGGAACGTATGAACTGGACCCTTAAGTCAGCCATGGCAAAACTATGTCAGGAAACTAACTTGTCCTGGCCAGATATACTACCCCTACCTCTTCTCCAAGTATGCTGCACACCCCAGACAAAAATAGGATTATCCCCATTTGAGATCCTATATGGAAGGTCCCCTCCACTAGTCAAATTCAGGGGAGACCTGACACAGCTAGGGAATTTGGAAATAAAAAAACAACTACAAGGATTAGGGAAAACTATATTTGAGATACATAGATGGGTGACAGGCTACCCATTTCTCTAGGAATAATTGTACACCCCCACAAACCTGGGATCAGGTTTGGATAAAAGATTGGAAAAAGGAACCACTCAAACCCACCTGGAAGGGACCCTATTTAGTTGTGCTAACCACACCCAGCCCTCAATGTTGCAGGACTAACTGCCTGGATCCACCATTCTCAAGTAAAGGCAGGCCATCTGTCACCTGACAACCACTTGGAATGGAAAGTAACTGCTAACCAGAATAATCCTCTACAGATCACCCTTAAGAAAAGAGCAGATGATACGCAGCCTGCAGCCAACACGTAAGAACTCTCTGTAACCAGAAGCTTGAGGAAATCACCAAATGACTTAAATGAACTATAGCAAATTGTTCTCTCGAATTTCAATGTCATCCCCTACCTATTTCTCTTTCCATACTTGTTATACTCTTTGCTGTATGGCTTACCCAAGTTTCTTCTGCAGATTTGTGTCTCAGTCACAAACTCTTGTTAGCCTCCTTCTACTTACTAATGTCAGGATGTCTTATGCTCCTTAGATTTATATGATCTGAGTTGTGATTGACGTCCTTCACTGCATATTGTTCTCTGTCTTTATTACCTGTCTCCTACCCCAGGATGGAATTGCCCTATCTCCTGTCCTTGTTGCACATATTCCTGTTCCTAACCTGCTCAAAAGGAGTCTTCTCACTCACGCCATGCAAATGCATGATTTATCATTCCCCCCCTTGTCCCTCGAGGCCTGAGGAGCCACTCTGTGCTCCCCACCGCTGGACCCCATCTACTGTCTTCATGAGGGACAAACTTATGTTACAGGCGCACAGGTTGCACTGCCTGCTACCCCATTCGGCCTCCTAAAGAGACCATTCCTCTCCCTGTGCCCTTCCTGACTCTTGCTCCAACCCCTCCCCTTGTACCAATTCCTTCCCCTGCTCCTCTGGTCCACACAGGTAAAACAACACTACCACCATGCCCCTGTGCCACCGTGTACACCTGCATGCTGAAAAGATGTTTCGATACCAGGAGAGTCACTCCTTGTACCAGAAATGGGACAACTTATTGGACAGGAAAAATGAAAATAAAACGTTACTGGGGGACCTGCCCTGATGTTCCTCATGCCTGTTGTGTCACTTCTGACCTAACCCTTCAACCTCTGGCGTAACATAAATCAGGTAGACCACCTGTCTTAGATCCCTGTCTGGACCAAGTGTTAAATGCAATTCATCACCTCCTCAATGATATCAATCCCAGCCTGGCCAGAGCCTGCTGGCTCTGCTTGTCCACAGGACACCCGCTATGCAGCTACTCTGATAACATAGGCAACTGTAAGTGTTACCCTGTTAACTGAAGACCCAGACCCCCACATGGTGAGACCTGTACTAACTGGAGTCTAACTGTCCCAAATGGCTCCCAGGTGCCTGGCAAACACAATGGGAACAGAGCCAGTTGGCAATCTGACCATTGGCCAGTGCAATCAAACTCTTGACAGTCAGGAACTCACTCATTTCCCCACAACCCATCCCTGGTGTCAACCCCTCCCAGGGCTTCTCTTTGTATGTGGGACAGATGCCTACCTATGTCTACTGGTCGATTGTGTGGACATCTGTACATGGCCTTCCTCACTCCTCAGAAAAACATTTTTCCCAACAATCGGTCTCTTATAGTACCCTTGGCAGCATATACTCAATCAAAAAGAGCCATTCAAGTCATACCCCTGCTGATTGCCTTAGGAATAACGGCAGGGATGGGCACTGGAATAGGAGGAATAGTCTCCTCAACCACTTATTGTCATAAATTATCTAAGGACCTAACAGATGACGTAGAATGGGTTATCAAATCTCTGGTGGTTTTACAAGACCAAATAAACTCCCTAGCAGCGGTAATCTTGAAGAACAGAAGAGGGCTGGACCTGCTAACTGCCGAAAGGGGAGGATTATGTCTCTTCCTAAATGAAGAATGTTGCTTCTGTGTCAACCAATCAGGGGTAGTTGGAGATACGGTCCAGCAGCTAAGGGAGTGAATCAACAAACGGAGGCAGGAATTAGCAGACTCATGGAACTCTTGGAGCAACATATGGAATTAGGCATCCTGGCTCCTCACTTTAGCTGGTCTTCTCCTAATGCTTTTCATAGCCCTCCTGTTTGATCCTTGTATTCTTAATATGCTAACCAGGTTTGTTTCCTCTTGCCTAGAAGCTGTCAAACTCCAGATGATGGTCTAGTTGGACCATTCTAGCTGTCACTACTCTCCTTCGGATGGCAAAGAATCCTAGCTGTCACATTCCTCTCTTCGACATCCCTGTCCAGCGGGAAGAAGCCAGAATGGTCTTCGCTCCTCCTCCTGTGGCAGCAAAGGGTTTCCTGCCCCCACAAAATGATTTTCTCTAAGTCTTCTACAGCAGCTTGAGAATCAAGAGGCAGGAATGAGAAGGAACGCTGGTAAGAGCATATTCAAAAAAAAAAAAAAAAAAAAATGGCCAGCTAGATGTCTTGCATGCTTTTGTCTTTCAGGAACCAGAATCTTCACTATCCTAGTCCCGCCCAACCCGGAAGCACATATGTATAAAGGATCAGTAAAACATGAGCTGGGTGCTCAGCTTTTGAAGGTGACTCGATGGGGCCAGCACTGGTGCAAAAGTCTCTTCTGATTCCCCGAGTGCACGCTGCTTGTCTCTTCCTGGGCGCCGAGTGTTTGCTGTAACACTAGGAGCGAAATTCATTTTACTTCTCTCTTATAAAAATATTAGATTACTATTTGTGTTGATTTTTCCAAAATGCTGAAAATAGAAATTCACTAAATAGGATGGGGCATGAAAATTCATCTGAAAACAATCTGTCATTCAGAGACAATTCTTATTTTGGCTCATATAAATGTGTTCATGCATGTGTTTTCCAGGGAAGCTGGACTTAGGATCCATTTCTGCCTCTCTCCAAAGCCCTGCCTATACCAAACATCAGGCCACAGCCCTGTCTCCATGCTGACTGATTGCCTTTCTGCACTTCCTGCAGCCACCCTCATGTCTGGACTTCTGGGTTTGTGTTCTTTATCTGGGGCTGTTGATGGACCACGAGGAGGTCCTTGGGTATCCTCTCTGTTTCCCAGCTACTAGAGGATGACTTGTGACGGCATCCCAGGTTCTGGCACATACTTAGAAAATTCTACACAGGCACCAGCAGGTAGACACCAATGTGGAAATGAATTCTTTCCAACCCAATGGCCAAGAAAGATTTTTTTTTTTAATTTTTAATGTTCATTTTTGAGCGTGAGAGACAGAGCATGAGTGTGGAAGGGGCAGAGAGAGAGAGAGAGAGACAGAATCCGAAGCAGGTACAGGCTCTGAGCCGTCAGCACAGAGCCTGATGTGGGGCTTGAACCCACAAACCACAAGATCATGACCTGAGCCAAAGTCAGATGCTTAATGGACTGAGCCACCCAGGTGCCCCAAATAAAGAAAGAATTCTTGAGACATTTTTGGTACAAAAAAAAAAGTGGTTTTATTAAAGCGCAGGAACAGGACCCATGGGCAGAAAGCATTGCACTGAGATTATGAAGACTGACTACTAGAAGGTTTTCCATTCTATAGAGGGGAGGGTGACCTTAGGGCTCCAGGAATTTGAGTCTATAGGTTCCTTGAGGTCTATTATTATTATTTCTTTTAAAGATTAAAATTTTTTTTTAACGTTTATTTACTTTTGAGACAGAGAGAGACAGAGCATGAATGGGGGAAGGGCAGAGAGAGAGGGAGACACAGAATCGGAAGCAGGCTCCAGGCTCTGAGCCATCAGCCCAGAGCCCGACGCAGGGCTCGAACTCACGGACTGTGAGATCGTGACCTGAGCTGAAGTCGGACGCTTAACCCACCGAGCCACCCAGGCGCCCCTTGAGGTCTATTATTAACATGGTGTGTTTCTTGTAAATCATTAAGACAGTTACAATCTGGCTGCCTGGGTGGCTCAGTTGGTTGAGCGTCTGGCTCTTGATTTTGGCTCATGTCATGGTGCCAGGGTCATGAGATGGAACCATGTGTCGGGATCCTGGCTGAGCGCAGAGCCTGCTTAAGATTCTGTCTCTCTCTGCCCCTCTGCCTTGCTCACACTGTCTCTTAAAAAAAAAAAAGGACAGTTACAAACTCTAGTGGTTTCATGTCCAGCATGACTGTAATTGATGTGACTTGATCTGGGGTCTGGGAAGGAATTCTTGAGATGTTTTTGGTGCAAGAAGAAGGTGTTTTTATTAAAGCACAAGGACAGGACTCTTGGGCAGAAAGAGCTGCACTGGGGTTGTGATTGGTTATATGCTTTTAAGTGGAGGAATGTACAAATCAGTTTCCAAAGGGATATTCACATGTTAAAGATGACATAGGATCCAGGAGCCCTGGCTATTATTGTCAAGATAAGGTGGTTTTTTTGCCTCTAGCAAAGCATTAAGATTGGGAGTTCCTGGAGGAATGTCATACTCTGCAGATCTCAAGTATTTGTCAATGGGCTGCAAGTTATAAGGAGATTTAATGTTATCTACATTTCCTTTTGCCTTTGTTTTCCACATCAGCTAACCGTTTCTTTTCTCCCTGCCTATGTTCTCAGGCAGTCACCAGTACCTGAGGAATGTTTTACTCATCCCACCTTAACTGGGGGACATTTGGAGGGTGTCTGCTCAGTGTAACTCACACATTCTGTACAATGTAGTCTCCCAAGTCTCCCAGAGTCTAGATTAGAAAAATGAATGCAGGGTGCAACAAATTCATGTTTAATTTAGACACCCCGTTTTTTTTTTTCTTCAGCTGTACAGTTTCTTGCAAGGTAAGAAATGCAAAGCCATGTGAAGATATGGATTGTCATGTGTTTTTGTTTTGAGCAATGTAAACTTACTTTCCTAAAATATTTTACATGAGGGAAAGTTAAACTCAAAATATCAGCCATCATGTTGAATAAAATATGAGATGGGACTAAGTAACATTTTACAGAGACCTGGTTTACTCTTTACTAGAAAAACACACTTCTACAATGTAGAGGATGATGACATGCAGGAGGTTTTCCTTGTTGTTCACCTTTTACCTGGCAGTAAACCTGTATTACATCATTTTGTTTAAAAAAATGGATATGGTCTAGGTTAGGTAATTATCAATTGGCAACATGATATTGATATAAAACTGCTCTTGGCCAGATACAATAATGGACAATTATGACAACCATAGATAAAGGGAGAAGTTATGTCCCTTTCCCAAAATCACTGTGCCAAATCTGTGTTCAGCTCACAATTTCAAGTCTTTAAAACTTCCATTTCTATAAATATAAATAGAATAACCTTTAAAAATAGGGTACAAGGTATACATTTTTTTTCTAACTCAGCAAACACATGGAATATTCTCATTTCTGTTCTATAAACTACCTATAAACACATAGATACACACATGTTACAGCAAATGCTCAGCGCCCAGGAAGAGACAAGTGGCACACCCTCGGGGAACCAAAAACTGTATTTATCACCGGTGCTGGCCCAGCAGAGTCACCTCCAAAGGCTGAGCATCTGGCTTAGCATGGGTTTTACTGATCTTTCATGCCTATGTGCTTCCGGGTTGAATGGGACTACTAGTCAAGCTTCTGGTTCCTGGTTTCTGGCTGATGGAAGAGGCAAGCAAGATTACAGAGGCCAAAAACATTCAAGGGGAGTATCCAACCTTGGACATCGGGCTGGCCCTTTTTACTTGTGTTTACCAGCTTTCCTTCTCACACAGGGCACCGAGATTGAATGCTACTAGAACAATTTCCTCATAAATTACCATTTTACCAAGTACTAACATACATAATCTCTGAAGAGGAAGTACAGTGCTGAAATCAAAACCATTTTTAAACGCAAATTATCAATGTGATACATTATTTTGAACAAAGGAGAAACTGGCAACATATGAAGTTGTGTGCTATTAGAAGGCCTGTCCCCTTGCTTAAAACAAATGAGAGAAAGTGACTTTGAAAGCTGGTTAGATATATGTGAAGCTTTAAAAGAACTTAGAAATACACTTTCTGAATTTGGAAAAAAAGGTAAGGTACTGGAATACTTCTGTTTGGGGTGTAAATAAAATTTTGGAATTTCAAATATGTTAGTACACCTGTTTTTTCAACTACTTTATATAGAGTTATAAGGAAATGAAACATTAAAAAGCAGTAGAAGCATGTACATAGGGGCCCCATTTCCCCTTGGTGTGCTAAAAAAACTGCATTCAACCCTGTCAATTTGAAGATCCAATTGGCTTTATTAAACGGTTTGTGGGTGGGGGTACATTGCATCCGGCAAGAGAGGCTCCTCTGAGTGAAATAGGAAAAGGTTTTTAAAGGCCAAAGGCGGGGATTAAAAAGAAAAAGTGTACTAGCAAGGAATGCGTGTTCAGGCAAAGTTGCCTCTGGGTGGAGGCTGGCGTCCATCTGACCTGCTCAGACTGCCCCGGAAGTTCCACTTTGGCCTCGCAGACTCCCGTGGTGGCTGTCCTTTGAGAGTCCCCCTAAAGCGGCACTGCGAAGGCGGAGAGTGGCCCACGCGGGGACACCCTGGAGCGAGGCTCTGCGTTCCCTGCCTGAGAGGAGCCTCCAGGAGGGGGGCGCAGCCCCTCCCCAGCCCATAGCCGTCAGTGCGCGTGTCTCCCCCGTCCCCCCCACCCCAACCATGGTGGAAAGCTCACGCGCCCCTCTCCCCCCAGAAAGGGCAGGTTTGCGCGCCACCTGCTGGCCGCCGGGAGCAGCGCAGGGGCTCAGAGCCTCCCGTTTAGTGTTGTCTGGCACCCCAGCTGGGGTGGGACGTCAAAGCCAAGAACCTAGAAGGGTTAAAGGAAAATTATTTTTCTTCGGGGCACCTGGGTGGGCACAGTCCATTGAGCATCTGAATTCACCTCACGTCCTGATCTCATGGTTAATGGGCTCAGGCCCCAAAATGGGCTTTGTGAGGACACGGCAGAGCCGGCTAGGATTCTCTCCCTCCCTCAAAAATATTAAAAGATTTTAACAATTATTTTCCTTCAATAGTTTGGTGGTCTATGGTGGCACCTTTTGAGGCAGTGGCAGAGTGAGCACACTCACTCTGGAGCTGCGGGTGGGATCCTGAAAACTGGGAGAGCCAGAATAGAGTAAGACTTCCTTCCAAAGTCATCTCTCCCAGATAGTGCCTGGCCAAGAAAGGAAAAGAAACATTTCTTGTCCCCTCTGCCAACCTGAAAACGAGCTACAATGAAAGGCAGGTAAGTGTTTATTTGGGATTAAAGAATTGCAGTTTGGGGAGCACCAATTCCAGCAGTAACCAGAAAAGTGTCCCATCTGTGGGGTGAAAGCAAGGGGTTTTCAGGAGAGGAAGAGGGGCAATTACATGGCTTGGATAAAATAGGAAGAAAATACCCACTGGTACTAACAGGCAGTAACTATGACCAATTCTGGAGAATATCTCATGGGCACTTGCAAAGAGTGTTTTTCTGCTGCTTTTGGATGAAGTATGCGTGTGCAGTGTACCTCTCTGAAGTCCATCTCATCTAACGTGTCACTCACGGTTGATGTTTTCTGATTTTGTCTGAATGTTTCATTCATTGTTGGAAGGGTGTATTAACGCCCCCCTTCTATTACATAACTCTCTCTCCCTTAACATCTGTTCATATTTGTTTTATACATGTAGGTGCTCTTATGTTGAGTGAATAAATATTTACACACTATATCCTATTGTTGAATGGACCCCTTATTGTTAGGTAATACCCTTCTTTGTCTCAATAATGGCATTTTATTCTTTTTAATCTTTACATTCGTTTATTTTTGAGAGACAGTGGGGGAGGGGCAGAGAAAGAATGAGACAGAATCTCAAGCAGGCTCCAGGCTCTGAGCTGTCAGCACAGAGCCCAAACGTGGGGCTCGAATTCAGCTGTGAGATCATGACCTGAATCAAAGTCGAATGCTTAACCGACTGAGCCACCCAGATGTCCCTCAATAATGGCATTTTAAAATGAAAATTTATACAGAATTCAGTCACAAGTTATCTATGTAACAATCTTTAGTTCATCACTACGACCCACATACATGGTTGACAATATGTAGTCATGACGCATCATCTTGTGTTGTTTTTCGGTTAATATTCAAAGACACTTTCTAGTTGAATCCAGTCATCATAACTACTATTGATGCATGAAAAATAGGCCCTGACCAACACAATGGATTTTTCAGCAACAACTTTGCTTCATATGCAGTTCCAAGAACTATTCTAAAAAACAAAAGTTACGAAATTCTGAATTTAGAATTCCCAGATGATGTCACAATCCTACCTTTCTTATATTTTTATAATAGGCCATTAGGCAAAATTATAAATTAATATCTAAATTGTGTGTTAAGACTTTCTTGATAAATGTTTTTCCTAGTCAGGGATTTCTAATGCAAAGTCTAACCTTTTATCTGATTTTAGCAATGCTATATGTACAGTGTGAGAAACTACATGTTGACTAAGGAATTAAAAATCACTTTAGACTGCCATTCGTTCACTATTATACAGAGTGTGAAACTTCACATGCCTACAATGGTTTTTCTACTAGTCAAGTTTTTTTCCATGCATGTAACAATGAATAACTTCTCCAGCATTAATTTTTCTGTTATTCTCCTACAGTGACCTCTTTCTGTAAAGATTTTCTTGTCATTTCCCATTTAAGGAGATTAGACTGTTATTCACTGGATTTTCTTGTGCACCCTATGACCAGAGGCCAGCTAATGTCTCTTCCCCTTTGTACATATAGGGTTCCTCCAAATGCAGTTCACTCACGTTGTGTAAGGAGAAGTTAGAAATGAAGGCATTTCCATAATGAATATGACCATGGAACTTCCCCCACCTGAGTCCTCTGGCTGGTTTCACATTAGCGCTGTGGCTGAAGGCACTTCCATGTTCATTCACTAGAATTAGAGTGAGTTCCCTCATGGTGTCTAAGATCAGAGTTTGTAACAAAGGCTTTTCCACATAGAAGACATGTATATGGTTTCTCTGCAGTGTGAGTTCCCTCATGGTCTCTCAGATCAGAGCTTGTAACAAATGCTTTTCCACATAGATGACATGCATATGGTTTCTCTCCAATGTGAATTCTTTCATGTTCTAGAAGATCAGACGTTGTAACAAAGCCTTTTCCACATAGATGACATATATATGGTTTCTTGCCAGTGTGAGTTTTCTCGTGTTTTCTAAGATGAGAGCTTGTAACAAAGGCTTTTCCACACTGATGACATGTATATGGTTTCTCTCCAGTGTGAGTTTTCTCGTGTCTTTTAAGACAAGACCGTCGAACAAAGGCTTTTCCACATAGAAGACATTTATATGGTTTCTCACCGGTGTGAGTTCTCTCATGTTCTCGAAGGTAAGAGTTTTGAAGAAAGGCTTTTCCACATAGATGACAGGTATATGGTTTCTCCCCAGTGTGGATTCTTTCATGTTCTCGAAGACTGGACCTTATAACGAAGCCTTTTCCACATAGATGACATGTAAATGGCTTCTCACCAGTGTGAGTTTTCTCATGTTTTCTAAGATTAGAGCTTGTAACAAATGCTTTTCCACATAGATGACATGTATATGGTTCCTCACCAGTGTGCGTTCTCTCATGTTCTCGGAGATAAGAGCTTTGAACAAAGTCTTTTCCACATAGATGACATGTATAAGGTTTTTCTCCACTGTGAGTTCTCTCATGTTCTCGAAGATTACAGCTTTGAAGAAAGGCTTTCCCACACAGGTGACATTTATACGGTTTCTCTCCAGTGTGAATTCTCTCATGTTGTCGAAGATTCGATCTTGTGACAAAGCCTTTTCCACATAGGTGACATGTATATGGTTTCTCCCCAGTGTGAGTTTTCTCATGTTTTCTAAGACAAGAGCTTTGAACAAAGGCTTTTCCACATAGATGACATATATATGGTTTCTCACCGGTGTGAGTTCTCTCATGTTCCCGAAGATTAGAGCTTTGAGTAAAGGCTTTTCCACAAAGATGACATGTATATGGTTTCTCTCCAGTGTGAGTTTTCTCATGTTTTCTAAGATTAGAGCTTGTAACAAATGCTTTTCCACACTGATGACATGTATATGGTTTCTCGTCAGGGAGAGTTTTCTCGTGTTTTCTAAGACAAGAGCATTCAACACAGGCTTTTCCACATAGATGACATGTATAGGATTCCCCTCCAGTGTGAGTTTTCTCGTGTTTTCTAAGATCAGAGCTTGTAACAAAGGCTTTCCCACACTGATGACACGTACATGGTTTCTCACCAGGCTGAGTTTCCTCGTGTTTTCTAAGACAAGAGCTTTGAACAAAAGATTTTCCAAACAGATAACCTGTATATGATTCTCCTCCAGTGTGAGTTTTCTCGTGTTTTCCAAGATCAGAACTTGTAACAAAGGCTTTTCCACACTGATGACATTTATATGGTTTCTCTCCAGTGTGAGTTTTCTCGTGTTTTCTAAGACAAGAACTTTGAACAAAGGATTTTCCACATAGATGACATTTATATGGTTTCTCTCCAGTATGAGTTCTCTCATGTTTTCTAAGACAAGAGCTTTGAACAAAAGCTTTTCCACATAGATGACATTTATATGGTTTCTCTCCACTGTGAGTTCTCTCATGTTCTCGAAGATTAGACCTTGTAACGAAGCCTTTTCCACATAGAGGACATGTATATGGTTTCTCGCCAGTGTGAATTCTCTGATGTTGTTTAAGGGAACTACGAACAAAGGCTTTCCCACATAGATGACATTCATAAGGCTTCTCTCCAGTATGAATTCGCTTATGTCTAGTTAAAGATGAAAAATACCTGAAGCGCCTCCCACACTGATTACAAGCAAATGGATTCTCTCCTGTGTGACTTATTTTATGGGTATGAAGGTTGGCGTTTCGGGTGAAGTGTTTTCCACATTCATTGCATCTATAGAGTTTCTGTCTAGTGTGAGTTAAGACATGTTGTGTCAATGTGTAGGTGTGAATGAAAACTTCATACCCACTATATACAGAGAGGTCTTCTCCTGCATGACGTTTCTGCTGTTGGGAAAGAGATGAGAGACTGTTATAGGACTTCTCCCAAACATGAATACACCCAGTTCTCTACCTACGAATTCCAGGCTGGCCATTCAGTGGTAATCTCCAACTAAAACCTTCCCCAGATCACTTACATGCACACGGGGTGTTCATCACTGACATGCACAAACATTTTTACCCTTGGTAGCATCTTTATTGGAGGGCTGAGTGTTTTTGAAGATATCATTATGTGTCATGCCAATAAACCATGGTTATGCAATTATCCATTTCTCAGAACAATTATAGCTTAAATCCAGGCTAATTTCTTCCCCAGATTTAAACTGTCAATCACATTCTGTGAGAAGGTACTTATACTAATTGTTATGTGATTCTACAACTGATGACTTAGGCTCCACCCAGGTCTTTGAACATGAATAGGCAAGGTTCCTCCTCATGACACTTACTATTGTCCAGCAGTTAGGTGGGTCCTTCAGGTAGATATCTTGCATAGATATTATTTCTTGCTTGTTATGGCTTTTTTTCATGCCTAAAATAATCGAGGAAAAAAAGAAATAAACCTGAGAAACACCTTGAGTAGACTAGGGGAATTAAAGTGTTGACAAGCTCACAAGACCAGGTAAGCACACATGACCAAATAATGTGAAATTGAGGAAAATACTGGTGAATAGACATACATTTTAGAACAGTATCAGTTAGAACAAAACTCAATGTTTAAGTGAAAGAAAAATAAAATAATGATGGGCTGTTGCAGAGAATATCAGAGTGGAAATCCTAAAAGAAGGACACTAGAAATCATGACACAGAACACAATGTGAAATTTCACCTCCAACGAGGACAGGAACATTGCTTGCCTGAGGTGAAATGTTAAGTACAGGTATATGAAGAGAAACTGATGTGGGAGAAATAATAACACAATCTGAGGAATGCTGTCTCACTGGCCACTCACAGTTTCTGAAGCTGTCGTTCACTCAAGGAAATCCACACTGACATCAATAAGACCCTGCTTACTCACTAGCCTTCTCACACTGAGCGCATGTCTGCAGCTCACCTGGACTCCAGCCTTGGGGAGGTCCTCTTTCTTCCCTCCACAGCTCCCCTCTTTGCTCCCACGGGGAGATCACATCTGATCTGAAGAAATGACACCCTATATCAATGGAGAATGGTGTGTGAATTTGCAGTTCCGTGTCGAGAACAGCACCTGATATTCTACTGTACAGGCAGCTGAGGAAGAACATGAGTGTGGAAGAACAGCCCAGAGAATAACACCTTGAACACTAAAAACATTGATAAAGGCTCTCAGCCTGACACTGCACCCAAAGACAGTATGATCTCTGGTTGCTGATGCTCCTGCCCAAGCTGAGAGAGCAGAAGGCTTAGTGTTTGCAGCCAGAAGGAATTAAATGTTCTCACAAGGGGATTACTATTTTCAAAGGGATACAATACACATAAGCTCCACCAGAATATTCTGTGGAGTTTTATGTGGAAAGTGATACAAGATGTTATATTTTCTACCGTGCTCACCATTCCCACACTGCTTAGGACAGAAAAATATTTAGGATGTTTATGTATTCATTCAAAAAATATGCACTGTATTCCCAGCATTGTTCTGGGTCTTGGAGAAAGTGCAGTAGATACACACTCGTGGCCAAGAAGTCTGTATTCAAATTATCATGTAACACACATGATGAAAGTAAAGAAAGTTACAAATTCCATCTAGTATTCAGAAATGCTACAAAAGTATATGAATTAGGGCAGACAGCTATATTAGAATATGTGGAAGCTCTCCTGGATACAAGGTTAATAAACAAAAAGATGGATGGATGGAAGAATGAATAGATGGCGACAGACTCACCCACAGAGACCAGATGACTAATGTTCTCCAGCATCACATCTCTGTACAGCGTTCTCTGGGATGTGTCCATCAGGGCCCACTCTTCCTGGGTAAAGTCTACAGCTATATCTTTGAGGGTCACAGATTCCTAAAATATCAGATATTGTTTCAGTAGGGCCAGGCTGAACAATCCCTAGGGGACAGCTGTCAACATGATAGTGATAGCAGAGTGAGGAACTGTATGTATAGAAACCTCATTCCATTTGTGATTCATGTCAAATATTCTCCCATGCTGATCTGCTTTTTGCCTTTCAGACACATTAAAAAAAGACACAATTACTTCATCATAAAGGAATCTCAATAGGAAATAACCTGGCAACATTCTAATAAGCTGGCAATTTTGACTTTCTGGGTGGTAATTATAACCTAGGTTAAATAGTACTATTGAGAAGTGCCTGGCTGGCTCAGTTGGAAGAGCATGTGACTCTTGGCCTCACGGTCATGAGTTTAAGCCCCATGCTTGCTGTAGAAATTACTTAAAAAAGAAAATATATATATATATACACATATATATGAATCGTGGTACTGAGAGTTCCAATGAGCTAATGTGCAGATGCGTCTTTTACAGCAAACACTTCATACGTACAAGTGTAGGTATATAAACATTAAAGGTAGACACCTATGAAGCAATGCCCAGCATTCTGCAGGATGAACAACTCTCATGCAGAATTTGGGGTCAACAAGTCACACCTCTCATCTTAAAAACTCACTTGTTCTTTATAAGGTATCAGGGCAGACAGGTCCTGCGGACCGGTTAGGGGCTCCTGAGATGGCTCGTCCGAAGGATGGCCCCACAGTGATCTCTCCTGCAGTGAGCTCTCCATTCTTAACAACAATGATGACTGCATCAATCCTCCGTATGGTAATCCTGTTTTTTCTGTTGAAAGGCAATAGAATCCTCTCGATTACTTGTAGCCTCTCTAATCCTTCTAAAATTGCAACAGGATTCTAAATTTGACTCTAGTTTTATCCACATTCTGCCAAATACAGAGTTAATTTTTTGAAAAATACTCCCTAGGCACTGTTTTCAGATTTCCAATTTTAAAAAGTTTAATTATAACGGGGAAAATGGGTGAAAAGGGATAAGGGTAGTAAAGAGGATTTAGTCATCTTTGGAAGTTTCCAGATTAGTCAAGTGTATGTTACCAAACCTTTAGTAAGCTTAAAACTGAGGGGAAAAGAAATGATGGCTGATTTCCTCTCTCACACAAAAGTTTCTTGTACTCTCTGGAAAACTGCAGAGCTGACCTGCTCAAAGGCCCGCCTCCTCAGTGGAGTGTAAACTGCTGGTCCTGCTCATCTCTAGCACCTGTCACCACGTGCCGAGGTCACCGCAGCCACTACCATGGCCCACGGGTAAATCACCCCCCAACCAAGCCCATACACTGCATGAGGAAGGAAAACTCTACATATTTCTTTTCTGCAAGGACATCCTTAAGGAGCATGAGATGCACTGGTGTAAATGCTGGAAAGGAGACTTCTTCCTGATCCATCCCTGACCAACAAAAAGTATCTGCGCGTCCTGGCAACAATGAACTAGAACCCAGACCCTTGAAAGCTGCCTGGATGCACTTCGAAGACTTGGGCCAAGAGAAGCCTTCCCAGCCACAGGCAACAGAGGCATCATTCAGGAGAAGGATCGCGTATCCACCCACCTGCAGGTGCATCATCAAGGGTTCGGCCACCACGTCTCTTCCTCTGGATTTCCACTCACAGAGAATGCAAACCGTATGCAGGAAAAGCTGGGCAAGGAGAGAGAAGCCAAGAGACTCCAGTCTTACCCACAATGCCCAGACCCCCTGGTCATGAATCCCTGATGCGCCTGCATGCAACCCCCCAGCTCCCCCTACAAGAACACGCCACATGCCCTGAGACAATTGCGGGAGCTCTCACTTCTGCTTGGGTCAGAGTGACAAGGCTTTGGCTACTGCTGCTCGTCAATAAGATAGGAATATTCTTTTTTATTTTCAGACGAGGCAATGAAAATCATTATTTCTAAGTTAACTGCCAACTTTTCATAGGGATATTTAATTCCCTCCCTGAACCCCAAACCTAAAAGTGCCTGACTTAGAAAACGTACAATGCAGAGGTTTTGTTTTATGAGGGAATATATTTGTTCAATCTGACATTTTAGTAAAGTTGTCACTGGAATATTGTCGTATATCAGTCATCACCACAAATGAGACCCCAGCATTTCATAAATCGTATATTTAAACATATTGGTAAAGTCTGAATTCTTACCAAAATTTTGTTTGTACTTAAATGTATTTCACGGAAAAATGATATTGTATCACAAACAAAAGTAGACAAAACTCACCTCCTTACACCCGGAGTCCAAAAAATAAGGAAGACAAATTCAAAGTTTAACAATAGGACTCTCTGCTTGGAAACTTAAGAACATTCACTTAACTAATCCTCAGAATAGATCCTGCTGTTTTCAGTACAGTCACTGTTATGGACCGGATGGCAGTGTCCCCTCCAGCCTCACCCAAGTCCGTATGTCAAAGCCCTAACTCCCCATGTGATGGTACCTGGAGGTGGGGCGTTCTGAGAGGTAATTAGGTTTAGATGAGGTCTTGAGAGGAGGTCCCCGATGAAGGGACTGGAGTAATTCTTAGAGGAACACACCACAGCTCTCTCTCTCTCTCTCTCTACCAAGTTAGGACCCAGTGAGAAGGCAGGCACAGCAAGGATACTGAATCTGCTGACACCTTGGTCTTGGGAGTTCCCAGGCTCCAGAACTGTGAAAAACAAATGTCGGTTGTTTAAGCCACCAATGTGTGGTATTTTATTATTGCAGCCCAGAATGACATGGACACGTGACACAGTTTCAGGAAACTTTAGCAAGATGAGGAAAGTACATGGCTAACGAATGATACAGCTAGGATTTCAGTTGTGTTTCCCAAACTCAGATTTCTAAACATGGTCCTCTTAAGAGGTATAGCCCCCTGCCAGGTCTTACCAGGAATGCCCTGTCAGATGAAGAACCGGAGATCCCTCCAGCAATCAGAGCCTCTCTCTTTCCAGCTCATCCACTGACACCACTTAAAGTCTATCAGCCCCTAATTCCATCCCTTTTACTACCCACCTCAATCCCCATGCACTCTTTTCTGCATGCATGCAGGACCAAAAAAAAAAAAAAAAAAAGCAACTTTATTCCAACTGCATACACGGGACCTATCCCAATGCCTGGTTACATGGCTCGTGCTCAATAACATCTGAGACAAAAAAGCCTGTTTTGTTAGTTCTGCCTTCTTACCTCCCTTATACGTCCATTTCTTCCACCCACTTACCGACCAACACCCTGTGACAGACAACAGTCATGGATTGCTCAAAATCTAAAAATTCGTATAAATAGTTTTCTTCACCCCAACAACTAATGTTCTGACATTGCCTGGGTGTCCAAGGATTCAGTTCATTCTGGATACCATCTTCCTGGAGTCAGCATCAGATCCCGCAAGTTCAAAGTCTTAGCCCCATGAGACTTCCTCTACTTCAGATGCCAACCATAAATGTAGTGCCCAGACCGCCCACATTTTCTGCCGAGAGCATTGTGGATTCAAGGGTTCCCACAATCCCTCAAATTAGGCTTGGCAATTTTCTAGAATGACTCCTAGAATTTAGGAAAACACTTTACTCAGTTTTACTGGTTTATTACAAGGATGAACAGTCAGATGAAGAGGTACACGGGTGAGGTCCAGAAGGGTCCCCAGGGCAGGATCCATCAGTCCCCATGGAGGTGGGCAGGATTACCCTCCAGCAGATGGAAGCTCTCACCAGCCTGCAGGTTGGTCTCCGGTGTTCAAGAGTGTTTCTAGAGCTCAACCTCCAGCAACCACTCCCCTCTCCAGAGGCTGCTGGGTGGGGCTAATATCACTTACAAGCACACATTTCATTCCTAACACTCTCCAGCTTTAACTTCTTCCCTGCTTTCTCACTGGCCTTACAAGTAGGACCTTTAGACCTGCCATCATCTTCAGAAATCCACTAGCCTGCCTCCCCGTCCAGTCCACCCAACTCACCCGACTGTAGTTTGCTCTCAGCCCCTGGGACACAAATGGTTTGGCTTCTCTCAGCAATTTTACACAAGTTCTGTTACCAGGGGAGGGGGGAAAGTCTCTAATAGTGCTCCTGCCTACCTCCAGGGGGAGTCCTAAGGCTTTGCTCAAATAAGTTTTTAGGAAACTGACTAAAACATCTGTATTTTCTACTACAAGTTTTCCTAAAAGATATATCCTTTGAGATTCTGTACACAAAGTTTCCTTGTTTTTTAAAAATTTCTTTAAATGATCTCTTCTAAATGAGCCTTTAAACAATGCAGGATCTGACCACGTATCCTTTTTACTCTCTAATAGAGCTCCACTCTCTGTGTGGCACAAGCCTGGTCCACAGTCTCCTACCGCAGACACTCCTTTCTGATGAGCAGAAGCCCTCATTGCCTCAAGGATGGTGCAGTTGACGAGGCTGGCAAGACAGGAACGTGTCAGAGAACCAGGGAAACGAGAACCTGATTACCTTAAATTCCCGCTGTAAAAATTATGCTCCCTTTTGAGAGTTACTATAGGTTCACTTTTATATTTGATACAAACACATTAAGAAGAAAAAAAGGACAAACTGTTCTTTTGGGAACCAAATGCCTGTGCCTGAAATGAAAATACATTGCCTGATTTTCCTTCACAAGTAATTTATTCTTTTATATATGAAGACAGATCCTAAGACGTATATACTTTTTCGTATTATTCAAAAATAGTTGAAACACATCCTATGTATGGGGAAATGAACATTGAAGGTATAATTTATTCATGGAACCTATCATATTTTGTGCGTGTAGAGCATGGCAGTCGGTAGCATGTCAACTAAATCTGACTTGGAGAAGAGGAAGGGTCTGCTCTAGGATTTCATTTGCTTGCCTGGAGATGAAGAGGAGGGGGCTGCTGAAGGTGGTGGCCTGGGCCCAGAAGAATAGAGAACCTCTTCTCCTCCAGGTCTTAACTACAGGCAGGCACACTTTGTTGTATTGTGCTTTACAGATACTGCTTTTCACAAAGGTGTGTGGCAACGCCATGTTGCTCGGTGCCATTTTTCCAAGGGCAATTGCTCACATTATCTCTGTGTCACAGTTTGGGAATTCTCACAATATTTAAAACATTTTCATTATCATATTTGTTACTGTGGTCTGTGCTCAGTGATCTTTGATGTTACTATTGCAATTGTTTTGGGGTGCCACGAGCCGTGCCCATAAGTGTGGGCTACCTTAATCAGTAAGTGTTGTGTGTATTCTGACTGCTCCACCTACCAGCTGTCCCCCTCCTCCTCTCCTGGGGCCTCTTTTCCATGAGACAGCCCTACACCGGCCTCCTAAGTGTTCAAGGTCTGTCACGTTAAATCAAGAGCTAGAAATGAATGAGCTTCGTGAGAAAGGCACGCTGAAAGCAGAGACAGGCTGAAAGCTAGGTGTCTTGTGCCAAAAAGTCAGCCAAGCTGTGAATGCAAAGGAAGAGTCCTTGAAGGAAATTAAAAGTGCAACTCCAGTGAACACATGGGTGATAAGAATGTGAAGTGAGGGGAGCCTGGGTGGCTCAGTCGGTTAAGCGTCCGACTTCGGCTCAGGTCACGATCTCACGGTTCGTGGGATCCGGCCCCGTGTCGGGCTCTGTGCTGACAGCTCAGAGTCTGGAGCCTGCTTAGGATTTTGTTTGTGTCTCTCTCTCTGCCCCTCCTCTGCTCATGCTCTGTCTCTATCTCAAAAATAAATACACATTAAAAAAAAGAAAGTGAACTGAAACAGACCTATTGTAGATATGGAGAAGGTTTGTGTGGTCTGTATAGAAGGTCACCATTCCCTGAAGCCAAAGCCTAATCCAGAGCAAGGCCCTGACTCTCTTCAATTAATTCTCTGAAGGATGAGGCAGGTGAAGAAACTTCAGAAAAACATCTGATGCGAGCAGAGGATGGTTGGTGGGAGTAAGGAAAAGAAGTCGTCTCCATAACGTAAAACTGCAAGGTGAGGCAGTGAGTGTTGATACAGAAGCTGCAGCCAGTTATCCAGAGGATCTGGCTGAGACAATTCATGCTGGTGGCTGCACCGACCAACAGCTTTTAAGTTGGAAAATCTACTGGAAGCCTTCTGTTGGAAGAAGATGCCATCCAGGACTTTCATAGCCAGAAAGAAGTCAGTGGCTGGCTTCAAAGGTGCAAAGGACAGACTGACTCTCTTGTTAGGAGCTAATGCGGCTGGTGACTAAGTTGAATCTAATGCCCATGTACCATCCTGAAATCCTGGAGCCCTTAAGAATTATACTAAATCTACCCTGGCTGAACTCCATCAACAGACAACAAAGGCTGGATGATAGCGCATCTCATTACAATGTGGTTTGCTGAGTATTTTAAGCCCACTGTTGAGACCTACTGCTCAGAAAAAAAATCCTTTTCAAAATATCACTGCTCATTGACAATGCATTTGGTCACCCAAGAGCTCTGATGGAAATGGACAATAAGATTACTGTAGTTTTCATGCCTGCTAACACGACATCCATTCTGCAGAATGGCAGGGGCAGTGGGGTCAGACATATGGATTCAAGACCCTGAATGTTGATAAATTATACAGGAATAAAAACTTACAAAGATTTCTATAAGAAAATAAATCCAAAAACAGATAGAAGATTTTCCCCTCTTTAACTTGTAGGCACAGTTCTTTTTTTTTTTTTTAATGTGTATTTATTTGTGAAAGAAAGAGAAAGAGAGAGGGCGGGCAGGGAGAGAGGGAGACACAGAATTGGAAGAGGCTCCAGGCTCTGAGCGGTCAGCACACAGCCCAACATGGGGTTTGAACTCACAGACTGTGAGATCATGACCTGAGCTGAAGTCAGACACTTAACTGGCTTAGCCACCCAGGGGCCCCGGGGCACAGTTGTAAATATGGCATAGTTGAATAAATCCTGAAAATATTTGTTGTTAGAAAACAGAAGTTGTTTTAAAAACATGCGTTCAGAGAATGTGGTTCTGAGAAAGTAGAGAAATGATAGTGGCAATTATTCATGAGGAGATCAGAGGAAGAGTCATACAGAGAAAAACAGACAAGTGCAAATGCCCGAGGTGGGACAAGCCAAACAGGACTGTGAATTAGCAAGTGGGTGTAGGCACTGGGTTAGAGAGTCATAGTAACACCCCTTGGGTGACAGCTAAAAGCTAAGTTTTAATATTTATTAAATATCATTTGTGCTGTTTTCATCGCTGGCAAAAAGTATGAGAATCAATTTGTAATTTTTAGGAAAACAAAAGACAATATGGAAGCTTTTTTGAAAGGAAAATGGATAGAAGCATTAATATACAATTACTGAGACAGAGCTCCTTATATTTATCCCAATACAGTGATATCTGATGCAGAGTGGAGAAGGCAGACACAGACCTCAAAGGAATAAGATAGAGATACTTAAATTGGGTCTGAGATAGTTGGCTTCCTAGTGCTGGTTCCTTCTATCCTTTTTAGTATTAATATTATTTAATCTTTCATGTATGTGCTTATTTTGAGAGAGAGAGTGGGACTGGGGTACGGGCAGAGAGAGAGAGGGGATACACAGAACCTGAAACAGGCTCCAGGGTCCAAGCTGTCAGCACAGAGCCTGACGTGGGGTTTGAAGCCATGAACGGTGAGATCATGACCGGAGCCAAAGTTAGATGCTCAATCGACTGAGCCGCCTAGGAGCCCCTGGTTCCTACTACCCTTTAACTTAGGAGCACAAGAAAATTAGTTTATCAGACAGAACATAAGCAGTCTTTATTCCAGAAAATAAGAGCATATCAAATCCCTAGGCTCTTCCCTGTTGATACATAATTCCCAAAGATTTCCCAGGGTATCCTAGTCCTTATGTTGTAAATTTTTATGCATCTCTGATTTCTAACAAGCTTAGAAAATGCAAGATTCCTTGATGGAAGCTCAAGACGATTGAGAGACAGCTGTTATGTCTAGGTGCTAGGAAGGTCTTTGTGGAGTAAGGTGAGCTCAGGGCAATGGAGATTCAGAGACTTGGAGGAGTACTGGGACCTCTTCTTTATAGGAACTCCATAGTGGTTACTGTTCTGTTGCCTAACAGAAACATATCTTCCAATTTCTGAGGTGATTTGAGTTCAAATATTAAATCAACTCGAAGTTTTGAGAAAGAGGGCACCTGGCTAACTCAGTTGGTTAAGCGTGCTTTGGGTCAGGTCACGATCTCAGGTTTCATGAGTTTGAGCCCCATTTTGGCCTCTCTGCTGTCAGCATGGAGCCCACTTTGGACCCGTGTCTCCCTCTCTCTGTTCCTCCCCTGTGGCTCACTCTCTCTCAAAAATAAATAAACATTAAACAGAAAAACCATTAAAAAAAAGTTGTAAGAAAGCCAGAAGCATGTCTTCTCTTGTAAACAATCCTTGAGAAGTTATGCAGCATGAGTGGCTGGAATCAGGTATTGCCAAATTCCAACCGGGATTAGATTTTCCAAAGGAAATATAAAAAAGAGATGTTAACTTACGTTTTCATGTTAAGGTTTATTAAGGGTATATTGGGGCACCTGGGGTTTCGGTGGGTTGAGTGTCTGACTCCTGATTTTGGTTCAGGTCATGATCTCACAGTTCAGGAGTTTGAGCACCATATCTGGGTCTGTGCTGACGGTGCGGAGCCTGCCTGGGATTTTCTGTCTCCCTCTCTCTCTGTCCCTTCCCTGTTCATGCTCTCAAAATAAATAAATAAAACTTTGAAAAAGGTATAAATGAAGCCACTGAAATTTGACAGCTAATTTTTAATGTTTATGGTGTGAAACTTAGTAATAGGAAACCTCCCTAAAATGGAGTGGGGAGATGTGGCAGGGAAAACTTTCACACCCTAGAACACACAGTCAGTTGTAGACCCAACAGGAAGAGGGACTGCACCCTTTGGGGACTTGGCCTTGCACGTGGATACTACTCAACAACTCCAGCAGGAGGAAGAGACCTTTTCCTCAGCCCCCAGAACAACAGTTCAGCCAGTGAGAAGCCACCACACTTCAAACTCTCAGTTCACTCCCGTGGACTTTTAGCTCCCAGCAACCTTCCCAAATTACCCCTTTTCTCCTTAAAAAAGCAAGCCTTCCCTTGTTCCCATGCTTCCCTACAGTTTTTCTAAAGCTTGTTGTCCCGGATTGCTATTCTCTTTTACACATTCCCAAATAACCCCATCGTCTGTTGTTGCTAAAATAACAGGCAGTTCTACTTTTTTTTTTTTTTAAGAGAGAGAGAGAGAGAACGTGCTTTCACACAGGGGAGGGAAGAGGGACACAGGGAGAGACAGCAACCAAGCAGTCTCCATGCTCAGCTTGGTGTCCGGTTTGGGGCCCCCTGGCAGTTTTGTTTTTAAGGTTAACAATGGCAAACAAGAAACATCCCTATCAAATGTTCCCAGATATTGAAAAATCAATTTTTCATCAATTAAAAGCAAAATCCACATATTCCCAAATGGTATCCATTTTACAAACCTCATTCATTGTCCCAACTTGACATAAAACATTAAGAAATAGAAAACAAAAGCAATGATCATAATATCCCACACTTGGGGCACCTGGGTGGTTCAGTCGGTTGAGTCCGACTTCGCTCAGGTCTTGATCTCACGATCTGTGGGTTCGAGCCGCAAGGGGCTTTCGGGGCCAGGAGCTTGCTTCTGATTCTGTGTTTTCTCTCTGCCCCTCCCCCGCTAGCACTCTTTCTCCGTCTCTCAAAAAATGAATAAGCACAAAAAAAATTAAAGGCAAAAAAACCCCCACAAAAAACAATATCCCACACTTATCGGGGGCGTGGGTGGCTCAGACGGTTGAGCATCAGACTCTCGATTTTCACTCAGATCGTCCCAGGGTCTGGGATCCAGCGCTGTATTGGCTTGGCTCAGGGTTGCAGCCTGCCTTGGATTCTGTCCCTCCCTCTGCCCCTCCGCCGCTAGCCCTCTCTCTAAATACATAAAAGAAAACAAATAAAAGAATATCCCATGCTTCTCAAAAAAAAAAAAAATCTTCAGATAGCTCTGGGAGTCGCCCCAGGAAAACGTAAAGCTGCAACACCGAGGACCTAACGACACAAAGCGATTTTCGGTGGCACCCATGCTTCTCCCCCAAGTCCCAGACACTCAGCCTCCCTGTGAGCACCCCCTGCTCTGGGCCACGTCCCGCCGATCCCTCCGGCTCTCCGCCACTAGCACAGATCCCGCCTGCCCTGCCCGGTCAACTAACCCGCGCGCCAAGGGCAGCCGCTGGGGTCCCGCGAGATCCGCAACCCCAGCCCGGCGTGTCCAGCCAATGGGGCTGTGCACACACCTGTCACCCTAACCGGGGCACATCGGCGCGTTCAGGGCAAAAGGCCCAGGGCTCTGAGTCTCACCTGGAATTCCCTGAAACAGTCACGGCAGCTAGGGAAGCAACAGCCAGCTCCCCAGACACCAAGCACCCCCAAACCCACTAAGAGCGGCCAGTCCGCTGGCGCGTGGGACGCAAGGAGGAGCGGGACCGGAAAGGCGGGGGCGGAAGGGGGCGTGGCCCGCGCCGCAAACCGGCCCGCCCCCGCTCGTCCTCCTAGGCCCCGCCCCTCCGTGGCGACGTCCAGTCTGGCTCCCCGCCTCAGGTGACAAGTCGTTCCCGGTCTACACTCACCTTCCCTCGACCCGCCGGTCGTTGATTCCACGTCTGGGCGCTCTGCTCACCTTCCTTAGGCTCCGCCTCACGGTGACCACGTATTACGCCCGTCCCGCCCCTCGCCTGACACCCACTCCCCGCTCATCCTCCCTAGGCCGCGCCACATGGCTGGCCACGTCCTACACCGGCCCTGCCCCTCGGCTTTTGTGCGGTTCCCGCTCACCCTCCCTAGGCCCCTCCCCACGTTCGCGACGTCCTATACCAACCCCGCTCCTCAGCGGACGTCCCGGCCCCAAAATCCGCTCACTCTCCCTAGGCCCAGTCCCGCTCTAGCCACGCCCCAAGCCGGCCCTGTCCTTCAGCTGACGTTCAGTCCTGGTCTCTGCTCACCTTCCCTAAGCCGCGCCCCACACTGGTTACACCTCCCACCGGCTCCGCCCCTCCGCTGACGCCCCGTTCCCCCTAACCCTCCCTTAGGCCCCTCCTCGCTCTGCCCCACCTCTTGCATTGGCTCCGCCCCTCCGCTTAGGTCCCCTTCTGGTCTCTGTTCAACCTCCTTAGTCCCCGCCTCACGCTGCTCACGTCCTCCCCGGCCCTACCCCTCGGCTTTTGTCCCGTTCCCGCTCACCCTCCCTATGCCCCGCCCCACGTTCGTCACGTCGTACGGCAGCCCCGCCCCTCAGTGGACGACTCCGTCCCCTCCCTCTGCTCACCTCCTTAGGCCCTGGCCCGCGCTAGCCACGCCCCAAGATGGCCCCTTCCTTTAGCTGACGCCCATTCTGGTCTTTGCCCCCGTTCTTAAATCACGCGACACGCTGGTTACGCCCTGACCGGCCCCGCCCCTCCGCTGACGTCTCCTCCTGGTCTCTGCTCACCCTCCCTAGTCCCCGCCCACGCCATGTCCTCCCTCGGACCTGGGTTCTTGCTCTTCACGTTCCCCCCACGCCCTGCTACCCCCGGGGCCGCCGCCTCCGCCCCTGGCCCTGATATTGGCCTGACCCCATTCCTCTCCCAGACCCACCTCCGAGCCATTCTCATCCTCCTGCAGTGAGGCCCTGCCGTGGCCAGGCCTTCCATTCGCGGTCACCTTGTGGGCGAGGCCCCTGGGCCCCGGGCTGGGGGAGGGGACGACCCCGTTGTGTGACACCTCGTGCTGTTCTGTCCCCAAACCTGTTCCCCCGGCCGTACCTGCCAGAGTGTGCCTACATTCCCGATATCCCACTGGAAAGTGAGCTGCTAGGACGTAGACGGCATCCGTTCCGTCGCCGAGTGCCGAGTGGGCGGCGACTTGAGGGAAGAAAGACCGGGAGGGAGACGCCGGGCGACCGCGAAGGGAGAGTGAGTAAAATGAGCAGCCTAGAGGATGCCACGTGGGGGGTCCTGTGCACTGCGGGAAACGGTCCTAGTGGACGGGAGTGCCCGGGCTCGACCCAGCGGGAGCAGCGGAGGGCTGGCGGAGGGGCGGGGGTGGGGTGGGGTGGGTAGCAGGGGGCACATCCCAAATGCATTCCCTTTTAACCGTATTGTGTGAGGGTCATGCTAGAGGTCTCCGTGCTTTCCCAGCCTTCGTTACATTTTGAAAATATTGTTGGGTCCTAAGTAATTTTACACCAATTCATGTGCACTCCGTGAGGATACTGATCATTTGTTACATTAACAGAACTAGTCTAACAGCTTCCCGTCGTTCTTGTCATCTTTTGACTGAGCTGGCCGTGAGCTAAGGTTTCCAACTGTATTTTCAAGTTTCCTGTGTCCTTTTTGTACAAATGTTCAGGGATGGTACAAGTTGTTCCCTGCCTCCCCCTCCCTCCCCTCAGGACTTAGAAAATTTATTGTCGTTTTTCAGTGTGCTCACCACCTTCTCAGCGGCTTCTAGTCCTGCAGCAGCCTTTCCAGGCAGGCCTAGAAAGCTTCCCTTGAGAGTCCCATTTGGGGCAGTGGCATTTCCCGTGCTCCTGAAGTAACCTAGGAAGTTCTGGATAGGAATTCAGTAGCATAGACACCGTCTCCCACCTTTCCAGGCAGACACTAGTGGCTCTTGGGTCCTCATGGCCACTTAGAATATTTCCAGAGTCAGGCAGAGCATAGGTGAAGTTCGCGGGGGTCCACAGTAACCACAGAAAGTGGTTCCTGGCTTGACTTAGATCCTCCCCCCTTCCCCCGTGGCTCTGATGGGTCAAAATGCCCTGGCTGCTGTTTTCACTGTTCCCGTGGCCCACTGGAAAAAGAAGCTGAAATACAGGATGTAGGTTGTCTAATGGACCTGGAAAGACGGAGTAAGTGAAAGGGAGTGATGAATATCCTATTTTGGTATTCAGTTTTTGCTATGGTACCACACATACAATATCCATTTTTTTCTTCAGATGTGTTTTTCATATGGTACGACTGCAGGGAGCTTGTTTCAGTATTTTTAGAATGGAAATACAAATATGAAATTTATGAGGCTTCTTTTCAAGAAGTGATATCTATGAAGTGTGTACCATGTGTGAGATATGAAAGACCAACAGGCCAACAGTCAGGACAAAGTTTTTATGTTACACATAATGTGTCATGTGTCGTGGAAACCTTATTAGATAATACTTATACCTTATTTAGCATCATTCATTAGAAACAGTTACTTAGGGGCAGCAAGAACTCACTTTCATAGAGCTCATGGTTTTTGTCATCACTAGGTCAAGTGATGCATGGAAACTATGAAACTTAATGTAAAAAAAGTACTCATGGGTTTTATTTCCTTATGATGTGGTTTCCAAATGGCACATTGTATGTTTAGCATAAGGTCCTAGAATAGATTGTCATCCTTATTTCTTATATAATCCAATTCATATCCTAGGAGCAATATTCATTTTTCTTCTCTCTTCTAAAAATACCAGATTACTATTTATATGTGTTCATTTTTCCAAAATGCTGAAAATAGAAATTCACAGACTAGGATAGGGCATGAAAATTCGTCTGAAAACAATCTGTCATTCAGAGACAATTCTTATTTTGGTTTGTGCATGTGTTTTCCAGGGAAGCTGGACTTAGGATCCATTTCTGCCTGTCTCCAAAGCCCTGCCTATACCAAACATCAGGCCACAGCCCTGTCTCCGTGCTGACTGCCTTTCTGCACTTCCTGCCAGCCACCCTCATGTCTGGACTTCTGGGTTTGTGTTCTTTGTCTGGGGCTGTTGATGGACCACCAGGAGGTCCCTGGGTATCCTTTCAGTGTTTCCCAGGCACTAGAGGATGACTTGGGATGGCATCCCAGTTCTGACACGTACTTAGAAAATTCTGCACAGGCAGCAGCAGGTAGGCACCGATGTTGAAATGAATTCTTTCCAAGCTGACGGCCAAGAAGGAATTCTTGAGATGTTTTTGGTGCAAAAAAAAAGTGGTTTTGTTAAAGCATGGGAACAGAACCTGTGGGCAGAAAGCACTGCACTGAGATTATGAAGACTGACTACTAGAAGGTTTTCCATCCTGTAGAGGGGAGGGTGACCTTAAGGCTCCAGGAAATTGAGCCTATAGGTTCCTGGAGGTCTATTGTTAACATGGTGTTTTTCTTGTAAATCATTAAGACAGTTAGAAACTGGGCGCCTGGGTGGCTCAGTTGTTTGAGTGCCTGGCTCTTGATTTTGGCTCAGGTCGTGATGCCAGGGTCATGGGATTGATCCCTGCCTCGGGGTGCTGGCTGAGCATGGAGCCTGCTTAAGATTCTCTCTCCCTCTGCCCCTGTCCTCTGCTCACGCTCTCTTTCTTAAAAAACAAACAAACAAAAAAGACAGTTACAAACCCTAGTGGAAGTTTCATACCCAACATGACTGTAAATGATGTTATCTGCATTTCTTTTTGCTTTTGTTTTCCACATCAACTAACTATTTCTTTTCTCCCTGCCTCTGTTCTCAGGCAGTCACCAGTACCTGAGGAAGAGTCTACACATCCCACCCTAACTGGGGGATGTTTGTAGCTTGTCTGCTCAGTGTAACTCCTCTCGCATTCTGTACAACGCAGTTTCCCAGAGTCTAGATTAGGAAAGTGAATACAGTGGGGCGCCTGGGTGGCTCAGTTGGTTAAGTGTCTGACTTCAGCCTAGGTCATGATCTTGCTGTTCCCGAGTTTGAGCCCCATGTCCAGCTCTGTGCTGACAGCTCAGAGTCTGGAGCCTATTTCAGATCTGTGTCTTCCTCTCTCTCTACCCCTCCCCAACTCATGTTCAGTTTCTCTCTCTCAAAAGTAAATAAACATTAAAAAAATGAATGCAGGTGCAACAGAAATTAGCATTAAACTTTTTACACCCCTCCTTTTTTTTTTGTTTTTTGTTTTTTGTTTTTTGTTTTTGTTTTTTGCTTCAGCTATACAGTTTCTTGCAAGGTAAGAAAGAAATGCAAAGCCGTGTTAGGACATAGGTTGTCATGTGTTTTTGTCTTGAGCAATGTAAAGTTAAATTACTTACCTAAAATATTTTACATGAGGGAAAGTTAAACACAGAATATCAGCCATCATGTTAAATAAAATATGAGATAGGACTAAATAACATTTTACAGAGACCTGGTTTACTCTTTAGAAGAGAAACACACTTCTACAATGTAGAGAGTAACGACGTGCAGGAGGTTTTCCTAGTTCACTTTTTACCTTGCACTGAACCTGTATTACATCATTTTGCTTTAAAAAAATGGAAATGGACTAGGTTAGGTAATTATTAATTGGCAACATGATACTGATATAAAACTGCTTTTGGCCAGAGATACGATAATGGTCAATTTTGGCAACCTAGATAAAGGGAGAAGTTATTATGTCCCCTTCGCAAAATCATTGTGCCAATCTGTGTTCAGCTCACGATCTCAAGTATTTAAAACTTCCGTTTCTATAAATATAAATAGAATAACCTTTTAAAATAGGGTACAAAGTATAAATCCATTTTTTTTCTAATTCAGCAAGCACATGGGATATTCTCATTTCTTTTCAGAAGACTACCTGTAGACACACAGATAGACACGGGGCACCAAGTCTGAATGCTACCGGAACAATTTCCTCACAAATTAACATTTTACCAAGTACTAATATACATAATGTCAAAAGAGGAAGTGCACACAGCTGAAATCAAAACCGTTTTTAAAATGCAAATTATCAGTGTGATACATTATTTTGAACAAAGGAGAAACTGGCAATATATGAAGTTGTGTGCTATTAGAAGGCCTGTCCCCTTGCTTAAAACAAATGAGAGAAAGTGTCTTTGGAAGCCTGTTAGATGTACGTGAAACTTTAAAAGAACTTAGAAATACACTTTCTGAATTTGGAAAAAAAGGTAAGGTACTGGAATACTTCCGTTTGGGGTGTAAATAAAATTTTGGAATTTCAAATATGTTAGTACATCTGTTTTTTTTCAGCTACTTTATAGAGTTATAAGGAAATAAAACATTAAAAGCCAGTGGAAGCATGTACATAGGGGCCCCATTTCCCCTTGGTGTTCTAAAAAAAACTGCATCCAACCCTGTCAATTTGAAGATCTAATTGGCTTTGTTAAATGGTTTGTGGGTGGGGGGGCACATCGCATCAGGCAAGGAGAGGGGGCTTCTCTGAGCGAAACAGGAAAAGGTTTTTAAAGGCCAAAGGAGGGGATTAAAAAGAAAAAGTGTACTAGCAAGGAATGCGTGTTCAGGCAAAGTTGCCTCTGGGTGGAGGCTGGGGTCCATCTGGACCTGCTCAGACTGCCCCGGAAGTTCCACTTTGGCCTCGCAGACTCCCGCGGTGGCTGTCCTTTGAGCGCCGGCGCCGAGTCCCCCTAAAGCGGCACTGCGAAGGCGGAGAGTGGCCCACGCGGGGACACCCTGGAGCGAGGCTCTGCGTTCCCTGCCTGAGAGGAGCCTCCAGGAGGGGGGCGCAGCCCCTCCCCAGCCCATAGCCGTCAGTGCGCGTGTCCCCGGTGGTCGCTCTCCAGGGTCCCCCGGCTGGCGCAAAGTGCACGCGCCCCCTGCTGGCCGCAGGGAGCAGCGCAGGGGCTCAGAGCTTCCCGTTTAGTGCTGCCTGGCACCCCTCCTGGTCTTCGTGGGTGTGGATGTTAATGAAATGCACCCGCCGCTCCTGGCTTTGACTGCAATGCACTCACAGACCAGGAATCAAAGCATAAAGTCAGCTTATTGAGGCCAACTGCTTTCCCACCCACTAATAATTAACGGTTGGAATTTGAACATTTAAAAATGCCATTTTTAATAGCCATTTGGCAACCTTCAAATTGAAGTTCCTTTGGCATGAACCGAACGACATATGTAAAAATCTGCATTCAGAAGCATCATAACCCTGCTGAAAGGTCGCAAATAAAACGGAAATGCGGAGATGTTAGTTTTTCATGATCCACAGACTCAATATTCTTAAAATGACGATTCTTCCTAATTTGATGTACAGATTCAGCTAAGTCCCAATCAAAATGTGAGCAAAGGGATGTGCTAGAATACACAACATAGGACTGAGGAACAAAGCTAAAGAACTCACACACCCACATTCCAAGACTTACATAAGTATACATAATGAAGTGAGTGATCTTGGCGAGGAACTAGATGCAGACGATGAAGTTTTGGGTGATGGTGGGGTGGTCCAGAGCCGATGGCCAAGAAAGAATTCCTGAAGATGTCTTTGGTGCAAAAAGGCAATTTTGTTAAAGCATGGGGACAGGACCCATGGGCAGGAAGAGCTGTTTGGGGTCGTGAGGAGTAACTCATTCTATACCCTCAGGTTGGGAGGGGGGCAGGGATAGAGTAAGTCTCTAAGGTATATTGGAAGCAAGGTTTCCAGGGCCTTGAGGGGCTAGCTGT
This sequence comes from Panthera tigris, assembly GCF_018350195.1. Classification (NCBI taxonomy): domain Eukaryota; kingdom Metazoa; phylum Chordata; class Mammalia; order Carnivora; family Felidae; genus Panthera; species Panthera tigris. Next base: position 350,760 of record NC_056663.1, on the reverse strand, counting down.
TGCTAGGGAAATGCCATTTGTTACCGTTTAATAAAACCCCAGTCATGAGACCCTTCAGATGTATATGGGGGGGGCCATACGCTTGGAGTATGATTGCCAGCATATATCTTGGGGGACTTGAGATAAAGAAAATAGACTTACAGGAGCCTCGAGGTTGGGATCATGTTAAGCTAAGGTTCTCTTTTGCCCCCAGCAAAGTGTCGTCATGGAGGCAGGTGAGCCCCTAGAGGGAGGTCACTCTGCTGGTTCCAAGGACTTGTCAATGGGCTGTAGGCAGTTAGGGAATTTAATTTTTCATTTGCCTTAGTTTCCCACATCATTATGGCAAGCACCTAAACCCTTTTCCTTTGTTCTTGGGTAGGCAGGAGCGTCCTTGGAATACCACGTATTCCGTGTGTGTGTGTGTGTGTGTGTGCCCCAGCATGTATTTTGCCCTCAGCTTGCCCCAAGCTCCCTCATCACAGAGCAAACAGGAACAATGGGAGCCCCCCCAAAAGACCCATATGGGAAAAAGTGAACATTTTATACCAGCCTTACAAACTACACAAAAATGTATTCAAAGTTGTCAATAGACTTAAATTTAAAATGCAAAACTGAAAATTCTGGAGGAAACCACAGAAGAAAAGCTACATGACCTTGGGTTTGGTGATATTTTTATTTACAACAGCAAAAACCAAGCCATGTAAGAAAAAAATTGATTACACGGATTTTAATAAAATAAAAAATGTCTACTCTGTACATGTCAGTCTAAATTTGTCAAAACTCATACAGTATACAATGCCAAGAGTGAATTCTACTGTAAACCGTGAACTGTGGGTGATAATGATGTGTCACTGTTCATGGACCCAACAGATGTACCATCTGGTTGATAACAGGGGAGGCTGTGCATGAGTGAGGCAGGGGGTGTATGGGAAATCTCTGCACCTTTCTCAAGGCGGGGGTCCTGGAGGGGGCTGGGAGTGGGCTGCAGGGCGACCGAGAAAGGGGCTGAAGGGACTGGAAGCAGTATGTGGAGACCAAGAGTGGCACTTGGCAGGTCAGGGTCTGGAGAGGGGCATTGGGGACCAGTACCTGGACTGGGCTTAGGGTGAGGGTTTAGGGTGAGGGTGAGGGTTTATGGTGAGGGTGAGGGTTTAGTGTTTGGGTTAGGAATTAGGGCTCAAGTTAGGCTTCGGGTTCGGATTCACCGTGTGGGTTAGTGTTAGAGTTAGGGGCTAGGGTTAGGAGTTAGGGTTAGTGTCAGGGGTTAGGGGTTAGGGTCAGTGTCAGGGTTAGGGTTAGTGTTAGGGTTAGTGTCAGGTTTAGGGTTTGGGGTTAGCGTAGGCTTAGGGTTAGGGTCAGCGTCAGGGTCAGGGTCAGGATCAGGGTTAGGGTTAGGGTTAAGACCCAGCAGACCCCAGGGGGTGGACCCACAGCAGTGAAGTTGTCTCCTCAAAGGGCTTAGTGGGTGCACAAGGCAGGGTACTGGTCAAGATAAGTGTGTGGGTTCCAAGGCCAGACAGTCGTATGTGCCACTTTTCGGGTAGGCCTTAGGAACCTCTCTTGCCACTGCAGCCAGGCTTAGGAATTGATGTGATGTTCCAAATTCTATGCGGAGTGATCCTGCACTGCTTCTGGACCCCAGGCATGTGGTGTTGTCAGACTTTGGTATTGGGTCCCAATGGGGAGAGAGCCTTAGCTAGGGTTAGGATTCAGTCCAGGTACGTAGCCAGGCCCGACGCGACTCCTGTCTTGATCTTCCTCGAAGGTGAAGTGAGGGCCCATATGACGGTGTGGGTCAAGTTAGAGGTAGGGTTAGAGATAGAGTTAGGGTTCGGTTGAGGGTTATGGTCAGGGTTTCGTTTAGGGTTAGCATCAGGTCCCAGTAGGCTCCAGGGACTGAATCCACAATACTGCAGTTGTCTCCCCGAAAAGCTGAGTGGAGTGCACAAGGGAGTGTGCCAATCAGGATTAGTCTTTGGGTTCCAAGGCCAGACAATTGTATGGACGCTCTTCGGGTAGGCCTCAGAAATCCTCCTTTGTAGCTACAGTCGCGATTTGGAAATGACATGGTGATGTTCCATGTTCCATGCAGAGTATTTCTGCACCAATTCTCAAACCCGTGTGCGTGCTGTTGTCAGTCTTTGGAATTGTGTCCCCATGGGGAGAGAGCCTTAGCTAGGGGTAGGGTTGTCCAGGGACATCGCCAGGGCCGACGCAATCCACTCTCCTGATCTCCCTTGAGGACTGAATTTAGGGACCATGGGAGGGTGCAGGTCAAGATAGGGTTAGGGTTAGAGATAGGGTTAGTTTTAGTTTGAGGGTTATGGTTAGGTTTACGGTTAGGGTTAGCGTTAGGGTTAGGTCCCAGGAATCTCCAGGCACTGGCCCACAGCAGAGCAGTTGTCTCCCTGAAGGGCTGAGTGGAGTACACAAGGGAGGGTGTTGATCAGGATTAGTCTTTGGGTTCCAAGGCAAACAAAGGCATGGGCCACCCTGCCGGTAGGCCTCAGGAATTCTCTGGTGCAGCTGCTGCCGCGCTTTGGAAATGACATGGTATTATTCCACATTCCATGATGAAGTTCCTGCACTGCTTCTGGACCCCATGCGTGGTGTTGTCAGACTTTGGAATTGGGTCCCCAAGGGGAGAGAGACTTAGCTCGGGTTAGGGTTCAGATCAGGGAAGTCGCCAGGGCTGAAGCGACTCCAGTCTCGTGATCTCCCTCAATGCCTGAGGTGAGGGCCCATGCTTGGGTGTGGGTTGGGTGTAGAGTTAGTGTGATAGTTAGTGTTAGGTGTAGGGTCAAGGTTATGATTAGGGTTATGATTAGGGTTAGGGTTAGGTCCCAGGAGGCGTCAGGCACTGACCCCACAGCAGAGTAGTTGTCTCCCGAAGGGCTGAGTGGAGTGCACAAGGGAGGGTGCCGGTCAGGATTAGTCTTTGGGTTCCAAGGTCTGACAAACGTATGGGCCCCCCTTCAGGTAGGCCTCAGGAATCCTATCAGGCAGCTGTTGTGGTGCTTTCGACGTGCTATTTTCAGACTTTGGAATTGGGTCCCCAAGGGGATAGAGCCTTAGCTAGGGTTAGGGTTTTGGACCAGGGACATTGCCAGGGCCGAAGCGTCTCCAGTCTCCTGATCTTCCTCGAGGGAAGAAGTGAGGGCTCATGCGAGGGCACAGGTTAAGTGTAGGGTTAGGGTTAGAGATACGATTAGGTTTTGGTTGATGGTTATGTTTAGGGTTATGGTTAGGCCCCAGGAAGCTGCAGGCACTGAACACACAGCAGTGAAGTTGTCTCCCTGAAGGGCTTAGTGGAGTCCACAAGGAAGGGTGCTGGTCAGGATTAGTCTTTGAATTTCAATGTCAAAGATGTGTATGGGCCACTCTTTGGGTGGCTTCCGGAATCCTCTCTTGCAACTGTAACCAGGCCTTGGAAATGACATGGTGATGTTCCACATTCTATGTCGAGTGATCCTGCACTGCTTCTGGACCCCAGGCGCGTGGTGTTGTCAGACTTTGGAATGGGGCCCCATGGGGAGAGAGTCTTATCTAATGTTAGGGTTTGGTCCAGGGACGTCGCCAAGGCTGAAGCAACGACAGTCTTGTGATATCCCTCGAGGGCTGAAGTGAGGTCCCATGTGAGGGTGTGGATCCAGTGGAGGGTTAGGGTTAGAGATAGGATTAGGTTTCACTTGAGGGTTATCTTTAGAGTTATGGTTATGGTTAGGGTTAGGTCCTAGGAGGCTCCAGGCGCTGAACCCACAGCAATGCAGTTGTCTCCCCAGAGGGCTGATTGGAGTTCACTAGGGAGGGTGCTGGTCAGCCTTAGTGTTTGGGGTCTAAGGTGAGACAACTCTATGGGCCACTCTTCGGGTGGGCCTCAGGAAAGCTCTCCTGCAGCTACATCCTGGACTTCGAAATATTATGGTGATGTTCCATGTTCTATGTTGAGTGATCTGCACCGCTTCTGGACCTCAGGCACGTGGTGTTGTCAGACTTGGTATTGGGTCTCTGTGGGGAGAGAGCCTTAGCTAGGGTTAGGGTTCGGTCCAGGGACGTCACTAGGGCCAAAGTGACTCCAGTCTCGTGATCTCCCTCTAGGGCTGAAGTGAGGGCCCATGCGACAGTGCGGGTCAAGTGTAGGGTTAGGGTTCGAGATAGGGTTAGGTTTCGGTTGAGGGTTCTAGTTAGGGGTAGGGTTAGGGTTAGGGTTAGGTCCAAGGAGGCTCCAGGCGCTCAACCCACAGCAGTGCAGTGGTCTCCCCAAAGGACTGTGTTGAGGGCATAAGGGAGGGTGCCGGCCAGGATTAGTCTTTGGCTTCCAAAGGCACACAATTCAATGGGCCACTGGTCAGGTAGCCTCAGGAATCCTCTTGGGCATCTGTACCCGGGTCTGGGAAACGACATGGTGAGGTTGCATGTTGTATGCCAAGTGATCCTGCATTGCTTCTGGACCCCAGGCGTGTGGTGTTGTCAGACTTTTGTATTGGTTCCCCATAGGGAGAGAGCCTTAGCTAGGGTTAGGGTTCGGTCCAGGGATGTCACCATCAGGGCTTAAGCGACTCCAGTCTTGTGATCTCCCTCGATGGCTGAAGTTAGGGCCCATGCGATGGTGCGGGTCAAGTGTAGGGTTAGGTTTCGAGATACGGTTAGGTTTAGGTTGAGGGTTCTGTTTAGGTGTAGGGTTAGGGTTAGGGTTAGGGTTTTGGTTAGGTAGGTCGCAGGAAGTTCGAGGCACTGAAGCCACAGTAGTGCAGTTGTCTCCGTGAAGGGCTGACTGGAGTGTACAATGAAGTGTGCTTGTCAGGATTAGTGTTTGGGTTACAAGGCCTGAAAACTGTATGGGCAACTCTTTGGGTTGACCTCAGGAATCCTTTCCTGGAGCTGCAGTGGGCTTTCCAAATGACATGGTGATGTCCAACATTCCATGCCAAGTGATCCTGCTCAGCTAGTCGACCCCATGTGTGTGGTGTTGTCAGACTTTGGAAATGGGTCTCCATTGGGAGAGAGCGTTAGCTTGGCTTAGGGTTAGATTCCCGTGCGTCGCCAGGGGTGAAGCGACCTCAGTCTCGTGATCTCCTTTAAGGGCTGAATTCAGGGCGCATGAGAGGCTGTGGGTCATGTGTAGGGTTAGGGTTAGAGATCGGGTTAGGGTTTGGTTGAAGGTTATGTTTAGTGTTAGGGTTAGATTCAAGGGGGCTCCAGGCGCTGAACTCACAGCAGTGCAGTTGTCTCCCCAATGGGTGTGGAGTGCTCATGGGGGTTGCCGGTCAGGATTGTTCTTTCTCTTCCAAAGCAAGACAAGAGTATGGGCCACTAGTAGGGTAGGCCTCAGGAATCCTCTTGTGCAGCTGCAGTGGACTTTGGAAATGACATGGTTATTTTCCAGGCTCTATGCTGAGTGATTCTGCACCGCTTCTGGACCTCATGTGTGTTTTGTTGGCCAATTTTGAAATTGGGTTCCTATGGGAAGAGAGCCTTAGCTCGGGTTAGTGTTCGGTCCAGGGACGTCGCCAAGACCAAAGTGACTCCAGTCTCCTTATCTCCCTCAAGGGCTGAAGTGAGGGCCCAGGCAAGGGTGCGGCTCAAGTGTACGGTTAGGGTTAGAGATAGGGTTAGTTTTGGTTGAGGGTTATGGTTAGGTTTATAGTTAGTGTTAGGTCCCAGGAGGTTCCAGCGCTGAACCCACAGGAGTGCAGTTGTCTCCCCAAAGGGCTGAGTGGAGTGCACAAGGGAGGGTGCCGGTCAGGATTAGTCTTTGGGTTCCAAGGCCACACAACTCTATAGGCCACTGGTCGGGTAGGCCTTAGGAATCCTCTTGGGCTGAGGCAGCCGGGCCTGGGAAATGACATGGTGAGTTTCCAGGTTCTATGCTTAGTGAGCCTGCACCGCTTCTCGACCCCAGGCGCGTGGTGTTGTCAGACATTGGAATTAGGTCCCCTTGGGGAGACAGCCTTAGCTAGGTTAGGGTTCGGTCCAGGGATGTCGCCAGGGCCAAAACGACTCCAGTCTCGTGATCTCCCTCGAGGGCTGAAGTGAGGACCCATGCCACAAGGGTTAGGGTTAGGGTTAGGGTTAGGGTTAGGGTTAGGGTTAGGTTAGGGTTAGGGTTAGGGTTAGGTCCCAGGAGGCTCCAGGCGCCGAACCCACAGCAGGGCAGTGGTCTCCCCGAAGGCCTGAGTTGAGGGCACAAGGGAGGGTGCCGGTCAGGATCCGTCTTTGGCTGCCAAGGCCACACACGTCGATCGGCCCCTAGTCGAAGAGGCCTCTGGAATCCTCTCGGGCAGCTGCAGCCGGGCCTGGGAAACGACATGATGAGCTTCCAGGTTCCATGCCGAGTGACACTGTACCACTTCTGGACCCCATGTGCGTGGTGTTGTCAGACTTTGGTATTCGGTCCCCATGGGGAGAGAGCCTTAGCTAGGGTTAGGGTTTGGTCCAGGGATGTCACCAGGGCTGAAACAACTCCAGTCTTGTGATCTTCCTCGAGGGCTGTAATGAGGGTCTATGAGAGGGTGTGGATGAAGTGTAGGGTTACATTTAGAGATAGGGGTAGCGTTTGGTTGATTTACATTTGGTTACATTTGGTTGATTTACATATGGTTAGGTGTACCTTTAGGGTTAGGGTTAGGTCCCAGGAGGCTCCAGGCTCTGAACCCACAGAAGTGCAAATGTCTCCCCGAAAGGCTGTGGAGTGGACAAGGGAGGGTGCCGGTCAGGATTAGTCTTTGTGTTCCAAGGCAGACAAATGCATGGTTCACTCATCAGATAGGCCTCAGGAATATCCCGTGCAGCTGCAGCCAGGCCTTGGAAATGACATGGTGATGTTCCACGTCTATCCCGAGTGTTCCTGTACCGCTTCTTGACCCCATGTGAGTGATGTTGTCAGACTTTGGAATTAGGCCCCCATGGGGAGAGAGGCTTAGCTAGGGGAGGGTTCGGTCCAAGGATGTGATGGGGCCGTAGTGACACCATTCTCATGAATTCCATGGAGGGCTCAAATGTGGGCACATGCACGGGTGTGGGTCTGGTGTAGAGTTAGTGTGAGTGATAGGGTTAGGTTTAGGTTTAGTGTTAGGGTTAGGGTTCTGGTTAGGGTTAGGATTAGGTCCCAGGACGTTCCAGGCACTGAACCTACAGCAGTGCAGTTGTCTCCCTCCCAATGGCTGACTGGAGTGCAAAAGGGAGGTTCCTGGTCAGGATTAGTCTTTGCATTCCAAGGCCAGACATCTATGGCTGGCACTCTTCGGTAGGCTGCAGGAATCCTCTTGTGCATCGGGAGCCATGATTTGGAAATGATATGGTGATGTTCCATGTTCCATGTTCCATGCTGAATATTTCTGCACCTATTCTCGAACCCTTGTGCGTGCTGTTGTCAGACATTGGAATTGGGTCTCGTGAGGGAGAGCCTTAGCTACAGTTAGGGTTTGGGCCAGGGAAATCTCAAGGGCTGAAGTGACACCAGTCCTGTGATCTCCCTGGATCGATGAAGTGAGGGCCCATGTGCGGTGTGAGTCAGGTGTAGGGTGAGGGTTAAAGATGAGGCGAGGTTTAGGTTCATGTGTATACTCTGGGTCACTGTTAAGATTAGGGTTTGGTCACAGGAGGCTCCTGGCGCTATACCCCCAGTAGGGCAGTGGTCTCCCTGCAGGGCTGAGTTGAGGGGTCTAGGGAGAGTCCCAGTCAGGCTGAATTTTGGGTGCCAGGGCCACTCCTCGGTTAGTCCTCAAGAAGTCCCCTGTGAATCTCCTTCTGGTCTTTGGAAATGACATGGTGATGTTCCAGGTTCCATGGCGAGTAATCCTCCTCTGCTTCTGGGCCCCATGTCCATCGTGTCCTCAGACTTAGGAATTGGGTCCCCATTGGGAGAGAGCTTTAGCCAAGGTTATGGTTTGGTCCAAGGACGTTGCCAGGGCTGAAGCAACACCAGTGCTGTGATCACCCTGGAGGTCTGAATGAGGGTCCGTGAGCGAGTGCGGGTCAAGTGTAGGGTTAGGTTTAGAGTTGGAGTGAGGTTTAGGTTGAGCGGTATGTTGAGTGTCACAGTTAAGGTTAGGGTTAGGTCCCAGGAAGCTCCAAGTGCTGAAACTTCAGCACAGTAGTGGTCTCCCCAGAGGATTGAGTGTAGGCCTCATCGGAGCGGGCTGTTCAGGCTTAGCCTTTTCATGCCAGGGCCAGCCACATGTGTGTGCCATCTTCAGTTGGGACTCATCAACCACCTTGTGAAGCTCCATGCAGACCTTGGAAATGTCATGATGATGTTCCCCGCTCCGTGCCAAGTAATCCTGGACCGCTTTGGGCCCTTTGTGGTGTTCTTAGAGATAGGAATTGGGTCCCTATCCAGAGAGAGCATTAACTAGGGTTAATGCTCTGTCCTGGGACTTCACCAGTGCCGAAGTGACACCATTCCTGTGTGTTGTGGGCATTGGGTTAGGGTTTGGGATTGGGTTTAGTGTTAGGGGTTAGGGTTATGGTTAGGGTTGGTGTTAGGGGTTATCCCATAAATATCCTATTTATGGTTAGGATTAGGTGTTAGGTTTAGGTGTTGTGATTTTGGTTAGTGATAGGGTTAGGGATAGGGCAAGGAGTAGGTCATGCTTGCACCCCCACTTGGAGTGGGACGGTGTTCATGCGTGGACACTGCTTTCTATCTGTGAGGGAGTGCGTTCTTGCTATTGTCCCAGTCTCTCTGCACCAGAGGTCGTTCTCACCTCTCCCAATCCCAGCTTTGTTCTGGAGTGTTTCACACCGTCACCCTGCCCTCTCTTGGTATGGTAGGATTTCATGTACTGCCCCATCCCTTTTTGGTGCGTGGGGTGGGTTCACACATGTGACCCTCCAAGCCTTCTGCATGTGATGGCATCACCCATGTCCTCGCCAATCCTTAGACTGGGATTAGTGATGCCAGTATTAAAACTGATGTTTCTTGAATGGTTCTTTTCACTTTCACAGCTGAAGAAGCAGGCATCTATTAAGGTAAGGGTTATGGTTAGAATTAATTATAGGTGTCCGTGTAAGGTTTAGGTCATGATCGCAATCCCCCCTTAGTGTGCAAGGGCTTCATTAATGTGCCCCATCTGCTCCACTTTATCTGCAATGTAGCAGTGATATTCCTTTTAAATCAGATGTTTTCTTTGACATCTGGGTGGCTCATTGAGTTAAGCGTCCCATTTCGTCTCGGGTCGTGGTCTTTAGGTTGCTGGTTTTGAGCCCTGGGTGGCCTCTGTACTGATGGCTCTGAATCTGGAGCCTGCTTCAGATACTGTCTGTCTCTCTCTCTCTCTGCCCATGCCCCACTTGTGTTCTTTGTCTCTTTCAAAAATTAATGTACCTAAAAGCATTTTTAATCAGATATTTCCTGGATGCCTCTTTTCACTTTCATTCCTGAAGAAGCAGGCGTCTGTCTCATCCATTGTTCTTTTGTTATCTTTGGCATAGCTGACGGCATATACGACATTTCCCCAGCCAGCATCGGGGATGCGCAGCATTTCTTCTTCACCCCCACCACACAACTCCCGCTCCAGAGGCAGCGCCTTTCTACATGCGCACAAACCCCCTCAGCGAGGGAGCGCATTCATGCATGCTTCCTGCCCCCAACTGCAGGAAGCTGTACACACATGCGCACAGCCCCCTCAATGAGGGAAGGCATTTGCACATGCGCCCCCCTCCCCTGGGTGTGGCAGGAGGTTCACGCATGTGCAGAACGCCCACCTCCGTAAGGGAGGTCCTTTGCACATGCGCCCTGCCCCGCTTAGCACAGGAGGTGGTTCAGGCTTCCACCTGGCCCCCTGTCAGCTTGTGAGTCAGTCACCCATGCACAGTGCCAGCCCTCAGGGAGGAAGTAGTGATGTCACTATTAAATGTGATGTTTCATGAATGGTTCTTTTCACTTTCATAGCTGAAGAAACAGGAGTCTCTTAAGGTAATGTTTAGGGTTACCATTACCATCAGGGGTAGGGGTAGGGTTTGATCAAGCTTCCTCTCCCCCTGGGCAAGCATTTCCAAGCATTAGCATGTCCCCCTTTGGCATGGGAGCGTATTCACCCATGCACTGGACCCCACTTTGGTACAGGAGGGTGTTGACCTATGCGCCCTCCCCCATATCGCGGGAGGCTATTCACACATGGGCACTGCAGTCCCTAGGGACAGAAGGGTGTTCATACGTGTGCACAAACCCTCTCATTGTGCGATGGTGTTTGTGCATGCACCCAGCCCTCTCTGCAAGGGAGATGGTTCTCATATGCACCCTGCCCCTGTGTCAAAACAGAGTGTTCACACATGAGAACAAGTCCCGCTCTGTGAGGTGGGTGCTTTCACACATGCGCCCCACAACTGTGTGGCGAGGGAGGGCATTGACATATACTCCCCGCTCCCCTCGCCAGGATGGTGTTCACGCATGTGCAAAGCCTCCCCTCCTGGCGTAAGTGTGGTCAGGCATGCCTACAACCCCTGCTCTGTGAGGTAGACCATTTGTACAGGCGCACAACCTTCCCTCAGCGAGGGAGAGTTCGCACTTGGCCCCACTCACCTTGGCGGGGAAGGGTGTTCACGCATGCACAGAATCCCCATTGGCAATGGAGGGCATTCAAACATGCACCCCACTCCACTTGACACCAGGGGTCTGACGCTTGCAGCCTTTCTGTGCCCCTTCAATGGCCATGTAGATATGTCACGCCTGTGCCCCTTCCTGGGCCATGTAGGGGCGAGCCACCTGTGCCCCTTCATGGGCTATGTAGGCATGAGCCACCTGCAACCTTTCATGGGCCCTGTAGGCGTGTGCCGCCAGCACCCCTTCATGGCCACTATAATATTTGTACTGTCTGTGGTTTCAGGGACCCACCTGGGGTCTCCAGACATATCCCCATGGAAAACGGGGAGCTTCTGTAGTTGTGTTCCTCTGCATTACATCTCTCCACAAGACCCTTGTCTCCAGATAAATGTTACAGGATCAGGAACCACTTTCCTTTGCACTTTCTTCTCAGTGGAAACATCTTACCTTTGCTTAGCACGGCTGCTTTGCCCTCTCCACCATCTCCTGGAAGTTCCCTTACCCTTGCAGTGCTCTTCACGCACTGCTTTTGGGTGTGCTATCTGCCTCCTGTCGCAGTCCTGAACCAATGGTAATTTGTACCATGAGTGGCTGCAGAAAACCGCCTGGAACAGGGACTCTGGGACTGGACTGCTTTTCCAGTAGAAGACATACAAGTAGCTTCGTTGATGGCAGGAGTGGATACTGGTCATTGGTGGTAAGAGGTGATTTCACATTTGCTCACGTCACCACTAATGCTGGTGTGGGGTGATGGAGGACAGCACGCTGGAGGATCGTGGGTGGAGTTGTCACTGTGGCCATGGGGGGCAGTTACAGAGCCTGCCCGGGGTCAGTTTTGGGTGTCTGGGGTATATGCAGGAAATAAGATAAGTCGAAAGCAAGGGAAAAACATCAGAAAACGTATGGCCTCATGAGGTGAGTATCTTGCGTTTGTTGCCAGGAGAAGCTGCTCCCCCTGTCTGAGGACAATGGTCTTACACCACCCCCAGGACCCCTAGAGAAAAGGTTTCAATGGCTTCACCTAAGACAATACTGTCATCACCGAGAGCAGTGATCTTCAGGCTCCATGTCTACCATTCGTGTTTACTTCCTGGAAATAGCGGGATTCCAATGTACTCCAAACGGAGGTGTGGGATCAGGTCCATGCATGGTCAGGTGCCAATGCAGGGAAATTTCAGGGTATTACTACTTTGCACTGGTAGGAGATGGGGGGACGAGTATGGGAGTGGGTTCAAAGAGTATTACACAAAAGAGGGTGACATACGATAGGCCAGACATGGATACACGGTTCTTCCTGCAGGAAATGTAATTTAATGTGTTGCCTGGAGAACTGGGAATGGTCATAATAATGACTCAATAGCTGCCTGCAGTCAACTAGGTTGAAATGCCAGAGCTTCCCTGACTTTCTCAGGGAAAGAAGACTCCAAAGTCCGAGGGAGATGGGAATGGGGACCTATTGTGTGCACACCTGCTCTGTTACCACAAACATGGTGGCTTATGAGACCAAAATCATGTTCTCTCACAGCTCTGGAGGCCAGGAACCCAAAATTCCTTCACTGAGACTAAGGTGTCAGCAGGGCTGTACTCCCTCTGGAGACCCCAGGGCTCCAGGGGACAGTGTATCCCTTCAATCTGGTAGCTCTCGGTGGCCACCAACCTCCCTTGGCTTGGGACCACATCACCCCAGTCTGTCTCTATGGACACAGTGCTTCCTCTATTGTCAAGTCTCCCTTTGCCTCTCTAAGGATGCTCATGATGCCATCTAGGGCTCACTCAGACAACCCAGGACTCAAGATCCTTAACTAGGTCCCATCGATGGGAGTTAGATTCCAGCTATTAGGATTTGCTTTCTTTGAGGGCCATTGCCCAGCCTAGTACAACGTGTCCTTCCATAGGGAGACAGCCAAACCCTGCTATCCCCATGTGGTGGGGTGCTCACAGGTGATCAGTGCCAGGGCACACACTGCTGACAAACACTGCAGCAGGACTGAGTCTCCAGAGAATTATGCCCAGAGGGGAAAAGCGAATCCTAAAAAGGTCACATGCTTTTTTATTCCATTTGTATAATATTCTTGATGTGACAAAATCATAAAAATGGAGAGCAGATCAGGGATTGCCTGGCATCACAGAGGTGATGGGTGCAAGAAGGAGGTGGGAATGTATGCTGTAAGAAGACAACTTGGTACAGCCTTTAATTTAAATTCTAGTTTGTCTGATATAAGTATGGCTACTCCAGCTTTCTTTTGGCTTCCAGTAGCATGATAAATAGTTCTCCATCCCCTCGCTCTCAATCTAAAGGTGTCCTCAGGTCTAAAATGAGTCTCTTGTAGACAGCAAATAGATGGGTCTTGTTTTTTTTTATCCATTCTGATACCCTATGTCTTTTGGTTGGTGCATTTAGTCCATTTACGTTCAGTGTTATTATAGAAAGATACAGGTTTAGAGTCATTGTGATGTCTGTAGGTTTCATGCTTGTAGCGATGTCTCTGGTACTTTGTCTCACAGGATCCCCCTTAGGATCTCTTTTAGGGCTGGTTTAGTGGTGATGAATTCCTTCAGTTTTTGTTTGGGAAGACCTTTACCTCTCCTTCTATTCTGAATGACAGACTTGCTGGATAAAGGATTCTCGGCTGCATATTTTTTCTGTTCATCACATTGAAGATCTCCTGCCAATCCGTTCTGGCCTGCCAAGTTTCAGAACAGAGATCAGTCACGAGTCTTATAGGTCTCCCTTTATATGTTAGGGCATGTTTATCCCTTGCTGCTTTCAGAATTTTCTCTTTATCCTTATATTTTGCCAGTTTCACTATGATATGTCGTGCAGAAGATCGATTCAAGTTACGTCTGAAGGGAGTTCTCTGTGCCTCTTGGATTTCAATGCCTTTTTCCTTCCCCAGTTCAGGGAAGTTCTCAGCTATTATTTCTTCAAGTACACCTTCAGCACCTTTCCCTCTCTCTTCCTCCTCTGGGATACCAATTATGCGTATATTATTTCTTTTTAGTGTATCACTTAGTTCTCTAAATTTCCCCTCATACTCCTGGATTTTTTTATCTCTCTTTTTCTCAGCTTCCTCTTTTTCCATAATTTTATCTTCTAGTTCACCTATTCTCTGCCTCTTCAATCCGAGCCATGGTCGTTTCCATTTTATTCTGCATATCGTTTATAGCGTTTTTCAGCTCCTCCTGACTATTCCTTGGTCCCTTGATCTCTGTAGCAATAGATTCTCTGCTGTCCTCTATACTGTTTTCAAGCCCAGCGATTAATTTTATGGCTATTATTCTAAATTCACTTTCTGTTATATTATTTAAATCCTTTTTGATCAGTTCATTAGCTGTTGTTATTTCCTGGAGATTCTTCTGAGGGGAATTCTTCCGTTTGGTCATTTTGGATAGTCCCTGGAGTGGTGAGGACCTGCAGGGCACTTCCCCTGTGCTGTGGTGTATAACTGGAGTTGGTGGGCGGGGCCACAGTCAGACCTGATGTCTGCTCCCAGCCCACCACTGGGGCCACAGTCAGACTGGTGTGTGCCTTCTCTTCCCCTCTCCTAGGGGCGGGATTCACTGTGGGGTGGCGTGGCCCATCTGGGCTACTTGCACGCTGCCAGGCTTGTGGTGCTGGGGATCTGGCGTATTAGCTGGGGTGGGTAGGCAAGGTGCACGGGGGCAGGAGGGGCAGGCTTAGCTCGCTTCTCCTTCGGTGATCCACTTCAGGAGGGGCCCTGTGGCAGCGGGAGGGAGTCAGACATGCTGCCGGAGGGGTGGCTCTGCAGAAGCACAGCGTTGGGTGTTTGCGCGGAGTGAGCAAGTTCCCTGGCAGGAACTGGTTCCATTTGGGATTTTGGCTAGGGGGTGGGCGAGGGAGATGGTGCTGGCGAGCGCCTTTGTTCCCCGCCAAACTGAGCTCTGTGGTCCCAGGACTCAGCAACTCTCCCTCCCGTTGTCCTCCAGCCTTCCCGCTTTCGGAGCACAGCTGTTAACTTATGACCTCCCAGATGCTAAGTCCCGCTTGCTGTCGGAACACACTCCGTCTGACCCCTCCACTTTTGCAAGCCAGACTCGGGGGCTCTGCTTGGCCGGCAGGCTGCCCCACCACCCCGGCTCCCTCCCGCCAGTCCGTGGAGTGCGCACCGCCTCGCCGCCCTTTCTACCCTCTTCCGTGGGCCTCTCATCTGCACTTGGCTCCGGAGACTCCGTTCTGCTAGTCTTCTGGCGGTTTTCTGGGTTATTTAGGCAGGTGTAGGTGGAATCTAAGTGATCAGCAGGACGCGCGGTGAGCCCAGCGTCCTCCTACGCTGCCATCTTCCCTAGACTCCTGTAAGAAGACAACTTGGGAGTCCCTATGGAGGGCTTGATGCTCTGTTTCTCATGTGCATCAGTATTGAAACGCTGGCCATGATCCCGTTCTACAGGCAGAGAGAACATAGGGCATCTTTATTGTGTTTCCCAATCACACACAGTCCCAGCAATCTCACAGCCGCCCACTTTGCTACATCTATCCCCACGGCTCTGGCTGGGACCCGTTGTCACAGTTGTCCCGCTGTCACAGTTGAGTCCTGTTCCTAAGGGAGGAAGCCATCTCTTGCTAACACACCTCCCACACTGCTTCCCTCTCTCCTGCACACCGGGGGTTTCCTCGGGACCCGGCCATCCTGTGCACGTGCAGCTGTTTCTCCCAGCCCACAGGGAGCAATCACTTCCCATCCAGCACCACCTGTTCTGTCTTCCTATGCCTAGCATTGCACGTGCCAGCGCCTGCAGACCTTCCCTTGTCTCTGTCAGCTGAGTCTGAGTGGGCTTCCTCTCCCACTCGTCCCTAGTTCTCATCTCATTAATGAACGACACTCACATCGCTGAAGCTCACAGTGAAGTCTCAACCCCCAGTATGTGGACTACGTGGCACCATTTTACAGACACATTTGATTACTCCCTTTATTTAAACACTACTTCCTTCCTCCTCCAACCGTCTGGGCCGCTGCTCACCAGTGTCTGTGTTGGCTGGTCCTCGTCTTCTTCCTGCTCCCCATCTGCTTTCTGCCCGTCCTTACTCCGGGGTGATATCAGCCAGCCTCAGGCTCCTATATACCTGCAGCTGGGGCCTCCAAGCCTTTATGCCCTGCTTCCAGCTCTTCATGTCTCCAGACGCCTGACTCCAACTGTCTACCACACAGGTGCTATCCTCCCCAGACTCTGCTACCTCCCTGAAGGCATCTCCTCTTTCCCTCCCGTTGTTTACTAGGCTGCAGTCACACTGACCCCTCACTGCTCCCTGAGCATGTCAGGCACATATTCCTGCTTCAGGTCTTTGCACTCACTTTTCCTCTCTCTGTCCGGAATGTTCTCCCACATGCCAACATGACATACTCCCTCATTTCCATCATATCTTTGCTCTGACATCACCTGCTCAGTGGAGTCTCTGCTAGCTCTCTATCTAAAGCTGAAAACTGCTCCTTCTCCGACCTGAAGACCCGATATCTCTTCCCTGCATTCTTTTTCTTCCCGGCCCTTGGCATCATCTGTTTTTCTTACTTGCTTGCTGTCTGTCACCTGCTTTGGTCCCTGCCAGAATGTTGGCTCCATGGGGTCCAAAGACCAAACTAGCTTTGTTTAGGGCTGTTTCCTTAGGGCCCTAGAACAGTGCCTAACTCCTACAAAGGCTGAAACACCATTCGCTGAGTAAATGTTGGGATTTCGTATTAATTTTCTGGGTCTGCCATCACAAATTACCACAGACTGGGTGGCTTAAGCAACAGAAATTGATTTATTTATTTTCTCACACTTTAGATCAAGGTGTGGCCAGGGTCAGTCTCCTCTCCCCGTGACTGGTGGAAGACCTCATTCCCACTGTCTTTATGTGGTCTTCCTTCTGTGTGTGTAGGTGCCCACTCTCTTTTTATAGGACACCAGTTATCAGAGTAGGGTTCCACCCCCCAAATCAGCTCATTTGACCTCCACTTTATCTTTCAAGATCTGGTATCCACTTATGGTGGTAGTTAGGACTTCAACGTATGGATTTTGGGAGCAAATCCATTCCATAACAGGTTTCTGTCTGTTGTACCTAGCCACTCCTACATGGGTTTTTTTTTTCCTGTATGCCCTTGTCCCCATTATTTGCTCACACAGGGCTAATTCCAGTTTGCCCTTAGCCCAAGTTATAAATCTGTTTATTTATTTGTATAGGCTTGCATCTTCCCTCTACCTCTATACTCCAAGTTCCTGGCTCGCACTGGAATTACATCCTTAGAAGGCGCATCATAACCTCCAGGTGAGGTGAATATGATTACTCTCATTTCTAAAATCAACAATCTGAAGCTCCAAAGAGAGTAGGTCATGTTTCTGAGGTCATAGTACTAGTAAGTGCTGTGTTTTTGATAATTCATTCTAATGGGCTCCAAAGCCCAGTTTCTTTCATCTACCACACTGTCCCCAAGATGAACGGGGAAAAGTCATACTTCAGCCTGATATATTGTAGGCAATGGTACGTGTAAAGCTGGTGTCACATTTCAGAAAATGGGTTTAAGTTTAGAATCTGAGTAATTATACCCACAGTTTGAATTTGAATCTCACATCCTTTTATTTTTCACTGCTGCAATTTCTGTTATCTTTAATGATTATCTAAATGTATTCTTCCCTTGGTAAAATTTAGCCACTAAGAGTACTAAGAGAGTTTGTTTCCTTTGTAAGAGGTCGGAATTATACAATGAATTCATAATGTCAAGGCAATAGCTGTTATTTTATCCTAAAATATAGAGGAAAAGGTCATTGCCCTTGTTGTAAGAGTTTACCATGTGTTATTGATAACATGCCTGAGCTCTATTGGTTAAAAACCGTTGTGGACTTTGAAAGTCAGTTATTTATAATTAAGAGAGTATTGTTCTCTCTTTGGGTGCAGCTGATTGTTTAAAATAGAACTTAGGATTTTTCTGCATAGATTTTATATTTCAGAATGAACTTTGTTTTAAAAGGTATGTTATATTTGCATTCATGCAAGTTGTGCAATCATTAAATTGACAGGAAAGCAGCTGTTAATAGTTGTCATTTGGACATGTAGATGGAAATACTATAGGTCATGGTGTGACTCCTCACACGTGGTGAGCTCTGGTTTCATTTGGCATTTCCAAACCATTGCCCTGAGCTTATGGATGTTGATCAAGTGGCCATGTAATTGTTGTTTTCAATTCATATCAGGGGTATAGAGATGATTCTTACGTTGTGTATGACGAAGTTGCTGGTTTTCTGCTTCTATGTCTGTGTAGCTCCTACAAAATAGAAGACTAGCGCATCTTATCGAAATTAATTTTGTTCAAAGTAAATGCACCTTGTGAATGAGCTGAAGGTTTAGACAATAGTCACTACTTTTGGAGTCTGATATTAATTTGCGAATTCCAAATTTGCATTTTTACACAATAGGGGCATCTGTGTGGCACAGTTGGTTAAGTGTCTGACTTCGGCTCAGGTCATGATCTCACTGCTCATGACTTGGAGCTCCGTGTTGGTCTCTGTGCTGGCGGCTGGGAACCTGGAGCCTGAAGCCTGATTCAGATTCTGTGTCTCCCTCTCTCTTCCCCTCCCCGGCTCATGCTCTTTCTTTCTCTCTCTCTCTCTCTTAAATATAAATTGAAACATAGAAAATGGGTGTAGAATAAATCTGTAGACAGTAACATCCTTATAATTACTGCTGATTAAAACAAAGAAATAGCCTGAAACTCCAAGCAGAAATTACTTTTGTTTCCCTAGGAAACCATCATATATCAGGTTGACCATTAAGCTTAATAAAATCATTAATCTTTTAGTAACTTGGAAAAGATAAGCATACTATCTTACCTAGTAAGTTTTGGTATATATCATTGTGGTAGACCTATTTTCTTTAATGATCAAAAAATTAATTTGAGGTCTCTTTTATTTGGGTATTCAGGATTAAGATAAGTAACCTGAGGCAAATAAATTAAGGCCATTTTAGAAATGAGCTGGAGTTAAAAATCCAGAGACTGGAGTCATGATAAAGATAGTTTGAACATTCCATTTCGTCAATAAAAAAAAATTACAGCTCCCGGATGACAATCATCATGTTGGAGGAGAGTTTCTGGGGTTCCCTCCACAAATGGTACATGATTTTGAGTCAAGGATACAGCCTCACTGACTGTACTTTTACTGACATAATGGTTCAGATACCAACAACGTTGTCTGTTGGAATTGTCTTTTGCAAAACTGATATCCTTTCAGTTTTTGACATGATTAATTTACTAAAAAGAAAAAAAAGTTTCCCTCTTTCTGAACCATAATACCATTTGTATTTAGAGTTATCATTAAAAATAGTATTTGTAAAATTGGTTAATAAATTGGAAGTCAACATAAATTTGCTTGTGCAGTTATCAAATGGAAAACTGTTCCCAAAGAAGTTATTTTACGTTTTATAGGAAAACTAATCTTTTATGTCCTTATTGCATTTATGTTATATCCTCTTCACTTTTGTTTCATGCTATGTGTGTGCGTGTGTGTATGCGTGTGACTAAGTGAAACGTGCAATATTTGGTCATTTAAAAAGTTTCACTAGTTTAGGCAAAGTCAGCCAGAAACAAATGCAATACATTATGTCCAAAGTAATCATGCAGATTTTCCATCATGAGAAATAGTTGATTTATCTCCAATGAATCTTCTTTCCTCTTTTCTTTTCTTTTTAACAAGCCAAGTCATAGGAGAATATTTACCTTCTGCTAACATTGAGGCAGGGAAAGAGCAGATTTGTGTCAGAGCACATTGTCCATATTTATGAGACACTAGGGAAATTAAGAAAGCCACTTAGTTACAAGGTTAGTGGGGACGCATGATTGACTCAGAGTTTTCAAAAAATATTCTGTTGGGAAGTCTTTTATTTACTGGGTTAGTTTTTTTTAATTTTTCCTTTTTTTATTTTTTAAATTCGCATCCAATTTAGTTAGCATAATGTGCAAGAATGATCTCAGGAGTAGATTCCTTAATGTCCCTTATCCATTTAGCACATTATCCCTTCCACAATCCCTCCAGTAACCCTCTTTTTATTCTCCACATTTAAGAGTTTCTTATGTTTTTCCCCTCCCTGTGTTCATATTATTTTTGCTTCCCTTCTCTTATGTTCATCTGTTTTGTATCTTAAAGTCCTGATATGAGTGAAGTCCTATGATATTTGTCTTTCTCTGACTAATTTCGCTTAGCATAATACCCTCTAGTTCAATCCACATAATTTCAAATGGCAAGATTTTATTTTTTTGGATTGCTGAGTAATACTCCATTGTGGATGCATATATACATACATATATATGTACACACACACACACACACATATATATACACATACATATATACATACACTTATATATACCATGTATATATGCATGTATATATATGTATATATGTATATATATGTATGTATGTATATATACCACATCTTCTTTGTCCATTCATCCATTGATGGACATTTGGGATTTTTCCATACTTGAGCTACTGTTGATAGTGCTGCTATAAACTTTGGGGTTCACGTGTCCCTTCAAAATAGCATATCCGTATCCCTTGGATAAATACCTAGTAGTGCAACTTCTGGGTTGTAGGGTAGTCCTCTTTTTAATTTTTTGAGGAACCTACCTACTGTTTTCGAGTGGCTGCACCAGTTTGTGTTCCTACCAGCAGTGCAAGAGTTCCTCTCTCTCCACCTCCTCGCCAACATTTGTTTTTGCCTGAGTTGTTAATGTTAGGCATTCTCACAGGGGTGAGGGGGTATCTCATTGTGGTTTTGATTTGTATTTCTCTGATGATGAGTGATGTTGAGCATTTTTTGATGTGTCGGTTGGCCATCTGGATGTTTTCCTTGGAGAACTGTTTGCTCGTGTCTTTGTCCATTTCTTCACTGGATTACTTGTTTTTTGTGTGTTTAGTTGGATAAGTTCTTTATAGATTTTGGGTACTAATCCTTTATCTGATGTGTCGTTTGCAAATTTCTTCTCCACTTCTGTTGGTTGTCTTTTAGTTTTGCTGTTTGTTTCCTTTGCTGTGCAGAAGCTTTTTATTTTGATGAGGTCCTAATAGTTCATTTTTGCTTTTGTTTCCCTTGCCTCCGGAGACGTGTTGAGTAAGAAGTTGTACAGGTCAACATCAAAGAGGTTTTTGCCTGCTTTCTCCTCGAGGATTTTGATGACTTCCTATCTTACATTTAGGTGTTTCATCCATTTTGAGTTTATTTTTGTGTGAGAAAATGGTCCAGGCTCATTCTTCTGCATATCACTGTCCAGTTTTCCCAGCACACGTGCTGAGGAGACTGTCTTTATTCCATTGGATATTCTCTCCTTCTTTGTCAAAGGTTAGTTGGTGATACATCTGTGGGTCCATTTCTGTGTTCCTATTCTGTTCCATTGATCTGAGTGTCTGTTCGTGTGCCAGTACCATACTGTCTTGATGATTACAGCTTTGTAATATAGCTTGAAGTCCGGGATTGTGATGCCTCCTACTTTGGTTTTCTTTTTCAAGATTGCTTTGGCTATTTGGGGGCTTTTCTGGTTCCATACAAATTGTAGGATTGTTTGTTGTAGCTCTGTGATGAATGCTGGTGTTATTTGATAGGTATTGCATTCAATATGTAGATTGCTTTGAACTATTGACATTTTAACAATATTTGTTCTTCGTATTCAGGAGCATGGAATATTTTTCTTTTTTGTGTGTTTGTCATCTTCAATTATTTTCATAAGCTTTCTATAGTTTTCAAGTGTATAGATTTTTCACCTCTTTGGTTAGATTTATTCCTAGGTATTTTATGGGTTTTTTTTATTATTTTTAAAAAAAAATTTTTTAACGTTTATTTATTTTTGAGACAGAGAGAGACAGAGCATGAGCGGGGGAGGGGCAGAGAGAGAGGGAGACACAGAATCAGAAACAGGCTCCAGGCTCTGAGCCATCAGCCCAGAGCCTGACGCGGGGCTCGAACTCACGGACCGCGAGATCGTGACCTGAGCCGAAGTCGGACGCTTAACCGACTGAGCCACCCAGGCGCCCCGGTATTTTATGGATTTTGATGCAATTGTAAATGGGATCGATTCCGTGATTTTTCTTTCTGTTGCTTCATTTTTGGTGTATAGGAATGCAACTGATTTCTGTGCATTGATTTTATATCCTGCCACTTTGCTGAATTCATGGTTCATTTCTAGCAGTTTTTTCGTGGACTATTTTGGTTTTCCACATAGAGTTTCATGCCATCTACAAAGAGTGAAAGTTTGGGCTCCTCCTGGCTAATTTGGATCCCTTTTATGTCTTTGTGTTGTCTGATTGCTGAGGCTAAGACTTCCAATATTATGTTGAATACCAGTGGCGAGAGTGGACATCCTTGTCTTGTTCCTGACCTTAGGAGGAAAGCCCTCAGTTTTGCCCTATTGAGGATGATATTAGCGTCAGGTCTTTCATATATGGCTTTTTTGATCTCGAGGTATGATCCTTCTATCCCTACTTTCTTGAGGGCATTTATCAAGAAAGTATGCTGTATTTTGTCAAATGCTTTCTCTGCATCTATTGAGAGGATCATGTGGTTCTTGTCCATTCTTTTATTGATGTGATGAATCACATTGATTTTTTTTTTTTTTTTTTTTTGTGGATATTGACCCAGCCGTGCATTCCAGGTATAAATTCCACTTGGTCATGGTAAATAAAGTTTAAATGTATTGTTGGATCTGGTTGGCTAATATCTTGTGGAAGATTTTTGCGTCCATGTTCATCATGAAAATTGGTCTATACTTCTCCTTTTTAGTGGGATATTTGTCTGGTTTTGGAATCAAGGTAATGCTCGCTTTATAGGAAGAGTTTGGAAGTTTTCCTCCCATTTCTATTTTTGGGACAGCTTCAAGAGAATAGGTGTTAACTCTTCCTTAAATGTTTGGTAGAATTCCCCCTGAAAGCTATCTGGCCCTGGGCTCTTGTTTTTTGGGAGATTTTTGATTACTAATTCAATTTCTTTACTGGTTATGGGTCTATTCAAATTTTCTATTTCTTCCTCTTTCAGTTTTGGTAGTTTATATATTTCTAGAAATTTGTCCATTTCTTCCAGATTGCCCATTTTATTGGCATATATTTGCTAATAATAGTCTCATTATTGTTTGTATTTCTGCTGTGTTGGTTGTGATCTCTCCTCTTTCATTCTTGATTTTATTTATTTGGGTCCTTTCCTTTTTATTTTGATCCAACTTGCTAGTGGTTTATCAACTTTATTAATTATTTCAAAGAACCAGCTTCTGGTTTCATCGATCTGTTTTCCTGTTTTTTTTCTGTTGTTGTTTAATATGGGTTTTTTTGTTGTTTGTTTGCTTGTTTTTGTTTCAGTTTTGATAGAATTGTTTTTTGCTCTAATCTTTATCATTTCTTGTCTTCTGCTGGTTTTGGTTTTTATTTGTCGTTCTTTTCCCAGCTCTTTAAGGTATAAGTTTAGGTTGTGTATCTGAGACCTTTCTTCCTTCTTTAGGAAGGCCTGGATTGCTATACACTTCCTCCTATGACTACCTTTGCTGGATCCCAGAGGTTTTAGGCCATGGTGTTATCATTTTCATTGGCTTCCATGTACTTTTTAATTTACTCTTTAACTTCTTGGTTCACCCATTCATTTTTTTTTTAATTTTTAAAAAATTGTTTGCAATTTATATCCAAATTAGTTATCATATAGTGCAACAATGATTTCAGGAGTAGATTCCTTAGTACCCGTTACCCATTTATCCCATCCCCCCTCCCACAACCCTTCCAGTAACTCTCTGTTTGTTTTCCATATTTTTGAGTCTCTCCTGTTTTGTCCCCCTCCCTGTTTTTATATTATTTTTGTTTCTCTTCCCTTATGTTTATCTGTTTTGTCTCTTAAAGTTCTCATATGAGTGAAGTCACATGATTTTTGTCTTGCACTGACTGACTAATTTCACTTAGCATAATACCCTCCAGTTCCATCTACGTAGTTGCAAATGGCAAGATTTCATTCTTTTTGATTGCTGAGTAATATTTCATTATATATATATATATACATATATACACATATATATACATATATATATGTGTGTATATATGTATATATATGTATATATATATATATATATATATATATATATATACACCACATCTTCTTTATCCATTCATCCATCGATGGTCATTTGGGCCCTTTCCATACTTTGACTATTGTTGATAATACTTCTATAAACATGGGGGTGTATGTGTCCCTTTGAAACAGCACAGCTGTATCCCTTGGATAAATGCCTAGTAGTGCAATTGCTGGGTCGTGGGTAGTTCTCTTTGTAGTTTTTTGAGGAACCTCCACACTTTTCCAGAGAGGCTGCACCAGCTTGCTTTCCACCATTCATTCTTTAGTAGGATGTTCTTTTTTCTCCAAGTATTTATCTTTCCAAATTTTTTCTTGTGGTTGATTTCAAGTTTCATAGCGTTGTGGTCTGAAAATATTCATAGTATGATCTCGACCCTTTTGTACTTGGTGAAGGCTGATCTGTGTCCCAGTATGTGATCTATTCTGTAGATCTGTAGGTCTCTGTTAAGTCCAGAGTCTCACTCAAAGCCATTGTTTGTTTGTTGATTTTCTGTTTAGATGATCTTTCCATTGTTGTAAGTGGGGTGTTGGAGTCCCATACTATTATTTGTGATTAGTTCATTTATATATTTGGGTGTTTTCACATTTGGAGCATAAATGTTTACAAATGTTAAGTATTTTGGTGGATAGACTCCCTTAATTATGATACAACACCATTCTTCATCTCTTGTTGCAGTCTTTATTTTAAAGTCTAGATTGTCTGATATGAGTAAGGCTACTCTGACTTTCTTTGGTGACCATTAGCATGATAGATGGTTCTCCATCCCCTTACTTTCAATCTGAAGGTGTCTTTAGGTCTAATGTGGGTCTCTTGTAAACAGCATATAGATGGATCTTGTTTTTTTTTCCCACTCTGTTACCTGTGTCTTTTGATTGGAGCATTTAGTTCATTGACATTTAGTGTGAGTACTCAAAGATATGAGCTTATTGCCATTATGTTTCTTATAGAGTCGGAGTTTGTGGTGGTGTTTTCTTGTGCTTTCCAGTCTTTGGTGCTATTAGTATTTTTTGTCTTTTTTTCATTTTTTCACCCCTCAGAGAGTCCCCACGAAATTTCTTGAGAGCTTGTTTAGTGGTCACGAACTCCTTTAAGTTTTGTTTGTCTGCGAAACTTTTAATCTCTCCTTTTATTTTGAATGACAACTTTGCTGGATAAGGAATTCTTGGCTGCATATTTTTCTGATTCAGCACATTGAATATATCTTGCCACTCCTTTCTGGCCTGCCAAGTTTCTGTGGATAGGTCCACTGCAAACCTGGTCTGTCTTTCCTTGTAGGTTAAGGACTTTTTTCCCTTGCATCCTTCCTGATTCTTTCCTTGCCTGAGTATTTTGTGAATTTGAATATGATATGCCTTTTCATGGTCAGTTTTTGTTGAATCTTACAGGAGTCCTCTGTGCTTCCTGGATTTTGATGTCTGTGCCTTCCCCCAGGTAAGGAAAGTTATCCACTATGATCTGCTGATGTAACCCTTCTACCCCTTTTTCTCTCCCTTCATCTTCTGGGACCCCTATGATTCTGATGTTGTTCCTTTTCAATGAGTCACTGATTTCTCTAATTCTTAAATCATGCTCTTTTGCCTTAGTGTCCCTCTTTTTTTCTGCTTCAGTATTCTCCATAAGTTTGTCCTCTCTAACACTGATTTCCTGATCTGCCTTATCCATCCTTGCCGCAGTGGCATCCATTCGAGATTGCAGCTCAGTTATAGCATTTTTTATTTCATCCTAACTAGATTTTACTTCTTTTATCTCCGCAGAGAGGGATTCTAACCTATTTTCGACCCCAGCTAGTATTCTTATTATCGTGCTGCTAAATTCTGGGTCAAACATCTTGCTTGTTTCTATGTTGATTATGTCCCTGACTGTCGTTTGTTCCTGCTGTTTCTTTTGGGGTGAATTCTTTTTTGTCATTTTGAAAGAAGAAAAGGAATTAATAAGGTAAAAAATTAAAATTAAAAAATTTAAAACACCACGCACGCACACACACACACACACACACACACACACACACACACACAAATCAAATAAATGATGATAATAGATCCTAGGTGTGTTTTTGTCTGGCTATTAAAAGTAACTTGGTAGATTAGATTAAACACGGGGGGAAAAAGGAAAACCTTTGAAAATTCGAGAAAATGAATACATTG